>NC_044324.1:84866946-85181719 GCF_007399415.2 Gopherus evgoodei
CTATCCTTTGTTTGTTTGTTTTTTGTTTTGTTTTGTTTTGTTTTGTTTTAAAGAAACTTCCTTATAAAAATTAATTGTTTCACTCACATTAACACCTTGGATTATCAGAAATGAAACAATTTTACAAACCTAATATATATTTTATCACTTGTAATGGTGTTTCTAAACTATTTTCAAATGTCATAAGGCTGCATGAAACTGAAGTCAAGGAATTAACACCAGGAATTAATGTGGTCCTTTGCTGATACTTGCTTTGTGCATTTCACTTACAAATTGGACAGTGAAACCAGACTCATCAGTTTAATTTTCTATTTCTCTTGCCCTAAGGGTGAAATCCTGGCTCCATTCAAGTCAACGGTATCACTCCCTTTGATCTGAAGGGGCCAGTATTTCACCCTAATGGAGTACATTTGTGTATGTGTTTCTACCATTGCAAGGGAATTTTTCGTTTTAATTTTGTTTTATAAAACATAATACAAAATCTATAGGCTTAAGCTACTTGACAGTGTTGCTTCAAGAAACCAAAGGAGAGTCACTGAGGTATCCTTCAAATTCCACTGAGTTTTAAAACTGGTTGAACCCTTTTTCCTGTTATAAAGCAAAACTAGCTTTTGAAAGTTCTGCTGAAAAATGTGCTGCCTTTTTCTGTCTTCTTTAATCATGTGTATCTCCTGTCTTCCTGATCTGATCTTCTTTTAATTGTTTGTTCCTGATAGTCTTGGTCAGATTCAGTTTGTTATCTTAAAACCTAAAGCCGTAATATTGCAGATAGCTACACGTGCATAACTTTGCATGCTTGAATAGTTCCATTGACATTAATGGAACTACTCACGAGCAAAAAGTTAAGTACATGCATAAATCTTTGCACAATCAGGGTCCAAATCACCCCCAGGTGCAATCAATTCACAAATTACCTTGGTGGTCCTGTGTCTTTTTTGTTGACTTTGTTTAATCTGCTTTGAAAAGTGGTGGTGTTATTCAGTTATCATAAATAACTTACCATTATCTCCTAATCATTTTAAGTTATCACCTTCCTGCTCACCTTCCCTTCCTGTCAAAGACTTTAGAGAGAGCATTTTAGGGAGTCATTTGTCTAACTGTTTCTCTCATTGTAAAAAAATCTCCAAATTCCCATTTGATTTCCATAACACTATGATTGCATAGTTTTGAATTATTAACTATTAAAGTGATTCGATTGTGGCAATGTGATCGACCTATTGCTGTTTAATTCTTTCAGCTGCTTTTGATACTATTAAGTATGACATTTTGCTGACCCAGTTAGATTCCTCCTTTAGCTTGGCTTCAAGATCATGCAGTGACTGTGTCCATCTCTGTCAAAAGAAACTCAGATAGCTTCCTTTTAAAGGGATATTTTCTGTCTGATGGGCTTTGGAAACGGGTGGACCACAGAATTTGGTCCTTTTCCTCTCCTGAAGAGGTGTACATTTAAGAGCTTTGGTTTGAATTTTTGTCTTGATGTTGATGATTTGTAGATTTAGGGCACTAGCAAAGATTTGTACTTTTTAGAAATTGTTTTGTGGGCAGGTGAAACTGAGTGAGTGATCATTTCAACATAGAAGTGTTAGCAAGATCAATGTTTATTATATGAGGCATCTATTATTAAAAAGAATCGGCACCCCACTCTGAATGATATTAAAACGTCACCTTCATTTTTAGTTCAAAATGGGGACAGGATATTTTTAAAGACACTGTCAGTCAATGAGAAATAGGCGCCTAACTCCTCCTGTGCATCTTTGAACATCTCTGTGTTTATTTGGTCTGTGTTTTGTGTTATTAGAAGGTGTATTTGTATGATAGTGATTAGGCCTTTGTGTCAGGCCTTACTCAGTAAATTGCATTCCCTGTCCTCCCACCCCCAGAGTTTACAGTCTAAAAAACAAAGATAACAAAAAAGGGAAAGAGGATACAAAATACAGACAAATGATCAGGGTGATGAGTCACAAGTCTGGCAAGTTCAATCTTCATTTTTCTTCCCCCTCAATGAGAAGTGGTATAGGAAGGTTGGAGAGAGAAACCAGGTTATAATCAAAATAAATACAACTTTATATACATTTTTTTTAAAATGCTGATCATCTATATCAGGGATCAGCAACCTTTGGCACCGATCCGCCAGGGTAAGCACCGGGCTGATTTGTTTACCTGCCGCGTCTGCAGGTTCAGCAGATCGCAGCTCCCACTGGCCATGGTTCGCCACTCCAAGCAATGGGGGCTGCAGGAATCAGCGGCCAGCACATCTCTCAGCCCGTGCCGCTTCCCACAGCCCCCATTTCTCCTCTTTGTGATAAGCATGAATAAAATTTTCAAGGTGCATTTTCATAGGGAAGAAAGTGAAACCTTTCAACTCAGCTTATCATTGGGACTATTGTTATAAGTCTGTGACTCTGTTAAAGAAAACATAGTAAAATGAACCTATAACTCAACAACAGTTGAAGGAAGGAGAGGAACCAGTGACATCTGTCTGTGTTAGCGCAAGGATAGCATAGTTTTCAGGGGAGAATTACTGGAGCTGAGCTCAGTCATTATGCAGTGCCCATGTTGAGCTCATTCCTATTCTTATGCTACTAAAACATGAGTGTCAGTAGTTACTAGTGAATTACCTGTAAGCACTCTGAACATTTATATACCATACAATACTTAAATTTTCCAAAATGCTTTAGAAGTTCATGAATAGCCAATATGTGTACAAATGGGAATAGGTTATATCTTGCAAAACCAACAAGTGCAGATTATCAAGGTTTACCCAATAAACAATGGACCTCCATCATATGATAAATATAAAATAAATATATGGAGATATACCTATCTCATAGAACTGGAACAGACCCTGAAAGGTCATTGAGTCCAACCCCCTGCCTTCACTAGCAGGACCAACACCTAGAATGCTCAAAATTAGAAGTCATCACATATTTTACCACTATGCTGTTTTCAATCAACTCAGAAAAATGTAATTGGTTTTGTCCTTCTCTGGTAGTCTTTAATATCGGGGGTGTGGGGAGAATAGCCAGAAGAATCTGACATAAGCATGATACTGTCCCTGGTTCATTCATGCAATCCCACAACTGAAATCACTTGGAGCTGAAGATGCAGAAAGATGACGGTATATGGCCTCAGGAATTTTATCCTGTCTTTTATCTTGCTACCCACTATGAAATTATGAAATATTTCAACCTTTCACATATGTGTTGGCTCTATTTATTTTGTTTTAATTTGCTTACTGAACCAGCATTACTTTAAAATGAAGGGAAAATACGTATGGGAGAGGGATAGAGATTATGACTATCACATATTAGATATACACAGTAAGTGGCCAAGAGTGGAAAATAAGTGTATTAATGAAACCACAGAGGTAACAAAGCAGACAACAGAACAGAAACTACAATAAATAATTTCAGGACTTCTCTACCATTAATAGACTAGTTTAAGAAAAGTATTGCCCATTCTATGGCTCACAAGTGATCTGCAGCTCTGAACTACACAATTAATTCCACAAAACAAACACTGCACATACATGCCATTTTTCTTACCTTCAAAGGAAACATATGTCTGGATCTTGTTATATCTCATTATTTGGGGGACGGTGATGGGGTGTCCACCTCACACAAGTCTTGAAGGGTCACAAGTTAATTGGTCAGGTGGACCAATTAACTCCCCAGGCTGCACCTAGAAGAGGAGCCAGGGAGCAGGGATTGATTATATGAGGCTCAGCTGCCCAGGATCAGGAGGGCCCTGCATAAAGCCCAGGAGCTGAAAGCAGACAGGGCTACAGAGAAGTAGTCTGCAGTCACTCCCTGGGAGAAGGGGGGATGTTTGGGGCTATAGAGATAGGTTGCCTACAGTTACTCTGAAGCAGGAGGAAGTTTGGACTGGCAAACCCAGAGAAGGGGGAGAGCTGGAAAGGTTCGGGGAAAAGCAGCAAGGGATGTGATGGGCAGACCTTGGCTGCTGATGAAAGAGCCCCTTAGCGGGATGCCAGAATAGAGATCAGGTTCCCTTAGCAGCCACTGGGGGACCAGGTAGTGGAGAGTGGGCTGTCTGGGACAGTTTGCCTTGGAAGATTTTAATACCTCGGAAGGGGAGGATTATAGTGATCTGACCAGAAGGCCAAGTCACAAACAGGAATCTGCATTCCTGGAGCAAGAAGGGCTGCAGAGTGAGAGAAGAAGATGGATGGAGAGCCCACCAGAGGAGAGCGCAGCACCTACAGGGAACTAATCCCCAAACTGCCTGGAGGAGGTGCCCTAGCAGTGAGTGGTCCCTGTGACAGGATCAGTCAAATCTTCTAGTTGTTTCCTGTGAATTTTTTCTATTGCTGCTATTTCTACAGGTAGGAATGAGTGCCAAAATAATGTTAAAAGGTTACTGAATATGTACAGTAGTTCTTATTCTGTAATGTAATGCACTCATGTAAAATGATGTTACACAACGTTGGGGTTTTTTAGATGAGTAAATATAGGAACCTCAAAGAATACTAGTATCCCATTTAAAAATAAACAAGACAAAGTTACTCATTGTCATGTTTATTTTTAAACAGGAGAAAGTTAGCACTGATGTTACAATGGAGGAAGAAAGAAAAAGCTAATGCAGATGACATTACACCAGTGGCTAAAGAAAAGGTAAAGTGATGAAACTCAGAGACAGGAAACAAATATAGAGAATCATTTCATCAGAAGACAGATTGGGAGAGTCATCACACGCATAGTCAGCTTCAGTAATTCCTGTCCCAAATTGTATGTTTAAAACGTCATCCAGTAGCTTCTCTCCCTTGACTTTGCAAAGCTTCTATCTATCATGTGTATTCAAAACATTACAAGCTGGCATATATATCTCTATAATAGTGTTGGAACATCTACTCTTGTCTTGTTCAAATTAAACCATACCAAGTATAGTAACCATAGCTATTCCAAAGGTCTCTTCTTTTTATGCTTTCTTCTTATACCTTCATTTTCATCCTGAGCCCAAACACAATGACTGCGATCACTACTTCCTAGATTCTTCTTTTTCGCTTTATTTGCACTCAGACACTGTGTATCACAAATACCAGGTCTAGTACTGTTCCCTTCACCTGGCTGGCTGATGCACATATTGAATTAGAAAGCAATCATGTGTCAGAGTCACAGACATGCTGCTTGACTTAGTTGTGTACTTGATACAATCCTATTTTGTCAGTACTAGCCAGTTGAATATTTGCAGCCTTTGGTAGGGGATGGGATGGAGTTATTTTGGGGTAACGGAGGGTAACTTTGACATTTCATGGTTTTTGACTACTTCACTCTGCGATCTTAACATCCTTTTAACACACATGCAAACATATTAATTATATACTTTAGATACAGATGTGTGTGTGCACGTAACCTTTCTGCCAGTTGTAGTCAGGTTCAATATCTAGGGGTTCCTTTTCAACAATACACAACAAAACTGGCTCCAGTCCTCACCCAATAACCTGGGACAATTATACACCACCCCTGGGTGCCTCTAAGAGGCAATACTTAGAGTCTGAGTCTGAGTGTAGAAAAAAAATAATAAAAGAAGGGAAGTAACCCAGCATTACATTGGGAAAATGCCATAAAGAGGATTCATAAGCATAAACCCATGAACAAGCCACTCACCCCAGTCAGCTGGGTAGTGGCCTTTTGCCTCAGATTCTTAAGTCCAGCAACCAAAAGTCCCTTTTACGTGACCCTATCTTCTCCATACCCCACTCACAGTTGTTGTCCTTGGTCAGTGCAGACCCAGAGTTCAGACTTGCATCTGCAGAGTTCACCTCCCATCCTGGCTCTGTGGGAGAACAAGAAGGCACCTTGCTTGCTCCTCTGTCCAGTCTCTTGCTTGCCATTCTGCTCCACCAGCCACTCTGCCATCCACTCGCCATTCCTTTTGTCTCCGCCGGCTGCTTGCCACTCCACTGGCCTCCCATTTGCTGTTCCACTCGGCCAGTCAGCCACTCACTTCATCATTCCTCTCCTCTCCACCAGCTGCCTGCTCACCGATGTCTTGAGGTCCCACCACTTAACACAGCTCTCAGTGATTTCAGCTCTGTGATTTCAGCTGTTAGTGAGGGAGCCTCATTACTAATGCACACTGAGCAGTCACTTGCATCAGAGACACTATCCCAAAGCAGGTCTTATGCTTAGACCTGGTTATCAGTGGTTTCAGCTCTGCGGTGTGTGACAGCACTCTCAATTGAGTCTTAATCAGCTCTGTTACTACCTAGTAGAGAGAGGAAGAGTCAAATGGTAGCTAGAACCTTTGGGCAGGGCCCACACCACCAGGTACAAGTACCTGTCCCCACCTCCGGCATCCATCTGGATAAAAGGTGCCATATAAATGTAAGATCATCATCCTGCGTCTGGTTTCTATTTTAAGATCATCTCCTGCAGTCTGTAGGAGGGCAACCCCTTTAACTAAATTAAATCATCAAAGCAGTGGTTTATTTGAGTCCTTTCCTAAAACAAATGCATTTTCTGGCTGAGTGAAGGCGGCCCCTAGAGCCCTCCAGCATAGGACTGGTCACATGGGAAATGGCAGACACCTGGAGACCCTGGCATGGGGAGAGAATTGGAGACCCTGAGGGAAAGAGTGGAATGGGGAGTTACAAGAAGTCCCTGAAGTAGAGGAGAAAAGGAAAATGACACACAGGGAACTTGGAGGCATGAACTGGAGGAATGCCAGAAGCTGCTTTCTATGCAATGAGCTTGACCTACAGAAGCACCAAAGCATGCAACCCTCTACATAGAAACAAAATGTTAGTCTCTTAAAAATTACTGGAGAAGGATTCTGGAGAAACCTATCAGAACTACCAGGCCAAGGATTTTTTTCCACTATGGTCTTTACAAAATGGCATTGAATATGTGCAGACATAACCTCACTATAAGCTTCCCAGCTCATTTTCAAGAAGATATTGCTTAGGGACCTGATCCTGCAATCCTCCCTAAGACAAGTAGGCCCATTGTAGGTCCTAGATAACTAAAATATTCCTTTTTTTCCATCTGAGACATTTTATAAGTAGTAGTAGATGCATCCCACTCTCAAAGGTTAAAATGTCTCTACCTCTTTTTGGGTGTCCAAATATACCTACCAAAGCATGTGTATTCCTAGTGATGGGTAAACCTCAAAATGTTCACAGAAACCTTGTCAGAAGCAGCAGGACTTTCTGAGTCTGCAATTAGAAAGAAACGGTGGGTGCTGTAATATCTTTTATAGGACCAACTTCTGTTGGTGATTTTCAGCCATAATAGAAGAAGAGCTTTGTGTGGCTCGGAAGCTTGTCTCTCTCACCAGCAGAAGTTGGTCCAATAAAAGATATTACCTCACCCACCTTCTCTCTCTAATATCCTGGGACCAACATGGCTACAACTACACTGAGTAAAACAGTCTGCAGTTGTGAGATGGCAGTCTTATAAGTGTCATGCTGTGTTGCAAGAAGAAAGAAGGAGGATGCAGATAAGTGTGTTTCCAATGTGGTCTTTGATACAGACCACCTGGAAGTAATACAGATAGTCAGCTCTACTCCTGGGTGTAACAAGACCTTCCTGATTAAGCCTTGAGCTGCCCACCCGCACAGCAAGAACAGCCTTTTTTTTTTCTTTTTTTGCGGGGGGACTGGCACATGGACTCGTGATCATGGTTGAAATATTATTGGAATAGCATCTCTCTGTATTTCAGCTCTTTTGGTTACTGGTGGAACCTGGACATGGAATAAAACTCTCTGAACATTTCATAACCATAAGATAAAGGTTGGGTCCAAATTAAATTCCAAAGCAATGGATGTAAGTACTTGAATTCTTATTTTTTTACATTCCTACTACTCAGATTATTAAAACTCCCTAAGAATGACCTAGCAAAATCAAGATGTTGGCACTAACGTTCAGTACTATAGGTAAATGATTGTATTTTATTTTTATTCCAACTATACTTCAGAATACTATGCTTTCTTACAGAATGACTGTCTAGAATGCATAGCTACGCCTGACAGACTACTGGGATGATAACATCTTTATAAACTCAGTGATGTAACATCCACATCAGAAGAATGTAGAAAATCTTTGGCTGCTAAAGCACGGTTCCGCAGAGCTAGTGTAATCTGATCACAGAGAGTATATATGTAAAGTTCCTTTCTACCATGCCCTTGCAAGTAGGACCAAATCTGTTCCCAACAACATCAATGGGAGTTTTGCCACTGATTTCACTGTGCCAGGATTTCACACCCAGTGTTCACTAGGAGTTTTAACCTGAGTAAAGATTGCAGGATTTTACCATATTTGAACAATTTTATTGGATGATGCCTCAGTGAATGTGTGTGGGAAAGCTGTTCCAATGTTTAATTACTTCAACCCTTGGGAAGTTTCTTTTGATATCAGACATAACCTTAACTTTTTTTAGTTTAATGCAACAAATGACTTGCTAAAATAATAGTATTGAATATTTTTAAATAATTTTGGACAAATTGGACAAATAGATGCCCAGGTGAACAGCAATGCCAAATGTCATCATAATTTTTTCATTCATCTATTCACCTACTTTTGTAACTGATATCACTGCTCTACAGCCAAAATGCTTCTGAAATAAATGTAGTCCAACTTTACTAATTCTGGGTCACTGAGAACGAAAATGATGCTTAAAAATTGTTGATTGGCTCTAGTTTTCAAGATATGCTATTGAGTCAGTATATATGACCCTTGACTTGGGAATGGCGGAGGATAAGTGAGTTATAAAGGGAAGGGATCTCAATTTAAACCAGAAATGACTAAAATACATCTTTGACTGGATCTATGAATAAATCTATGACTGGGTTTGGACAGTACTTGCTTTTTAGGCAAAACAATGAATGATGCAATCTGAAGCTGGTATTGCATCATACATGATATGAATTGCATCATGTTATTCCTAGAAGTCATGGATGATGCAATCATAACGAAGCTTACATCACTCTGCTGAACAAATTGCCCTATATCAGCTCTAGAAATCATACAGTGTCGTGCTCTCTTATTTGTCAGTGTTTGATTTTGCAAAGGGACACATTTCTGTTTAGCCAAAGTGAACAGAGATGCCTCGTACTTGTATGAACAGTGCAGATAACTTCTGCTATGTTTGTGATGAAGTGACTTTTGCATCACAAAAGCACAGTATAACCACTATGGTTAAGAAAGCCTATCACCTTTATTTTGGCTGCAAAATTGGAGATCAGGACATGAGGTGGACCCCACACATATGCTGCAACACTTGTGCAACAAATCTTCACCAGTGGTTGAACAGGAAAAGGAAATCTATGCCTTTTGCAGTGTCAATGATTTGGAGAGAGCCAACAGATCATACCAGCAATTGTTACTTCTGCATGGTGCCTCCAGTTGGGAAAGGTGTGTCAAAGAAGAAAAAGTGGACTGTGCATTATCCAAACATTTCATCAGCTATACGCCCAGTACCTTACGGAGAAGGACTGCCGGTTCCTGATGCACCAGAATCATTCTCACTTGAGTCAGACGAGGAAGAGGAAGAGGATGAAACTTCTGGTCCTGAACCATCAATGTCACAGGACCCACATTTTCTCCCATCCTCCTCCTCTGAACCACACCTCATAACACAAGGTGAACTATATGACCTTGTCAGGGATTTGCAACTACCAAGAGTAAGGCAGAGCTGTTGGGCTCCAGACTACAGCAGTGGAATCTCCTGGCAGGCTATCAGGGCAAATGGAGCCCATCAATGCTTGCAGATTATTGCTGGACAGTGACAAGAGATGCTCCATTTAATGAATACAAGAGACAAGCCAAGAAGCACCAAGTAGACACTGAATAGGACTAAACTATGTACATAATAGTTTTTTTGCCTTTTGTTTCATAATAAATTTTATTTATATAACTCTTTTGCTGATTTTTAAAGTGTTACATAAACAGGACAGGTGAAATATTATCATGTAAAGCAACCAAAAACACATGAAAAGACCTAGGTCTACAATTTATGATTAAAACTCTACTATCTACACAATATACATAGACATAAAATGTAAAAACTTAAATATCTTAGAAACAGTAGCCAATCAGTTGTTTTAATTGTCATATTTGAATTCAGCACATCAAAATACATAATAAATATCACATTTTATCTCTGAAGCAGACGACTTCTCAAAAATTGTAGACCAGTGTATTTAGAATAAATGGTGCACTTAAAAGGAATATACAGCTCATGGTCTGAATTCTGAAAGGAATAAGATCATGAGACTATACAGTATCTACAGATGGTTAAAATAATAACCACATCTGCTGTTCATAGCACTAAAAAAACTCATATGTTGAAAGTGAATCACGTCTTACCATGTACAAAGTGTGATCTGGCATTGAAGCACATCTTCCATGATTTTGCAATTGACAATGGTGGCATCTTGCTGAAAAGCAACATTTTAAAGAGGACAATCCAGTACAAAAGAGTGAGCACCATCTTTATTCTGCTTTTAATATCAGTTTAATAATTAAGGAAAATTTAGCGTTTAGTAGTAGTTATATACCAATGGAAAAAAAAACAGCCTTATTTTCAAAAGTGAATATAAAATGTATGAATCTTATTACCTCAGTACACACCCAGTCACAGCCTATTACATAAGCAGAGAGTCTTTTCAAACTGGATGCTATCCAGAGTACTGGCGACTAAACCAAAGAACTTCCCACCGGGTTTGAAAGTCCATAGCTGGTCAGCAGATCAATTTCAAGGACATGCCACAACACCACACGCTTTGATTCAAATTGCTGCATCATAATGCACATGGAGTGTTTTTTCTTCTGACTATTCTTATGCCTAGAAACTGGTCTCTTCTACAAGCAATTTCCCCATTTTAGAACAACTTCACAGCCACATGTCTGGCAAAGTAAGGACAATTCCTGTTCCCTAAAGCACCATGGCAGCCTTTTTCCCCATGGAACCCAGAGTCCTTTATGGACCTGGCCAGCTGCAACCCTCAGTGCAGCTATCCCATTGGAGTTGCCAGTTTAGTTGGAGCCAGTTAGATCTCACCAATAAGTGCCATTCAAAGGCCACATAAGGAATATATTTTCAGTAAGACTGTCATTGCAAGCAGTAGGTTCATACATTTAGAAATGCCAGAAAAATGGAGGCAGTCTTCCTTTAATGAAGGAGCACCAGTAGTTAAACATCTGCAACACAGTTTGTCAATAACAACTGCCTGTTTTCTTTCCATTTTCAAGACCACTAAACTCCTCAGAATAAGCCAGATCTCCTCCCTTGACTGAATGAATGCAGATAACCACTTGACGGATACTGTAGAATTCACTTAATGAAAACATTAGCATGTCCTTGGCAGTTTGAAACAAAATCCAGCTTTTCTCAAGTAAGTTGTGAATGAGACCCTCAGCTATAGAGAAATTCCAGGATGAACTTAAACCAAAACATTGATCCAAACACTCTCTAACTTTGGGAACGTTTGGAAATTGGACACCCACCTCCAGAAGCTAAAAGGAGCTCTAACACCTAGGCTCATATTTAGTAAAATGAAATAACCTCTGATCAAAGTACGTGATTAAGCAAATCCTTATATTTAAAAGGACACTGTCAAATTTAACCCAGCATTGAAATACTGTGTAAACAAGCTTTTCTAAAACATAAGTCCAGCAGAAATGCCTCCATTTTTTTAACTGGAGGAGAAAATGGTTGTGCTTGAACAAATTATTCCCCACGCTGTTTCTGACCCAAACATTACAACACTAAAAACCTGAAAGTGAAACGTACTATAAACAAATGTGAAACGGACTTCATTGATTTTCTTTGTCTAAGGTGAGAGAAAAAGCAAATGGTAAATAAAGAGCAACAAGTTAATTGAATTTTTAAAAATCTTTTAATAATGTTAGAGGAAGGGATTTTTAAGGTGACAGTATTCCTTTAATTATCTTCAAGTTGTAACTCACTTACTCCAAGATTATTGACATCTAAGCACATATAGCATCTGCAACTATCTATAGAGTAAGCTAAAATTGACCAATCACTGCACACGCAGGGCTAAATCCTGAGACCTTGCTTAGAGCCAGATTTTATTTTCAGCTATATTCATGTAGATTCATGGTATTATAACTCCACCGGGCCAGATCATCCCTGAGGTCTGTGCACAGAGGGGACCCACCTCACACTGATCGCTCTTCCTGCATGAGAGGGATTCTTCCCCCTCCCTTCAGGCCCCTTTGAGAGGATACTTTGCTGTTCCAGGGTCTGTGCTAGGGGAAGGAGGCAGAGATTGGGCTGGATGGGGAGAGGAACTGGTGGGTTGCAGGAGAGGATGAATAATTTTTTTCTTCAAGATTGCAGGGATTCATGGGAAAACACTATATAGCCTCTCTCCTGCCACCCCAGAGTCTCTGGTAGCACAACTCTAATGAAGTGGCCTGCCCAGAGGCAGTGAGAATCACAGGCCCCTCCTTGTGACTGGCTCCCTTTGCCTTTTCCACCTGTAGGGGCAAACCCTGCCCAACCAGCCACCCACCCCATTGTAACAAGGGGAGCCTCACTGGGATTTTCTCTCCTACATCCTACCATCAGTGTTACCCCAGGAGGAGATGATCCAGCCCACTAACTTTGCTCAGGTTATGCTGGATTTACACCAGTGCAACTGAGACCAGAGTTTGGCCTTCACATTTTACTCAGTCCTTACTCGGACCACGTGTCTTTTTGAAGCCAATGTGAGTTTTGCCAGAGAAGACTGAGTAAAAACTGAATAAAGATATCAGGATTGGGCTTAATGGGGGTAAGAGTTAAATCAATCCTTTACACTGCTCAGCAGCCACAGAATAATGTCAATTGCTTATTTCAAGATGCAGTTACAGCACTGAGTTATTTGCACATTGTTTATACTGCTCAGAGCTTTTGTCATACTTTGCATATTATCACATTAAATATTGTTTGTATAAAAAACTTCTGAGTGCTGGAATTGTTCGTGTCAGAAAACCTGAGTAAAGCAACTGTGAGAATCCATAAACGGGTAAAAGCAACTGTATTTATTTGCTTCTACTCCTCAGCCCCTGGATATTAAAATCACCTTTTCTGTTTAATGTTTGCCCTCCATATTTTCAAGTATCAAAATTCTAGCAAAAATGGTGGTGTAGAGCAACTTGTCCATTTCAGAAGGTGATGCATGCCATAAAAATGATTACACAAATGGCTAAAGGTGTGCATTATTTCCTATTTTCATTTGTGCATCATACCCACGCAGTGGTGATGAACTCTGTCAAAAGAGATCCTTAGCTGCCTTCTGCTGGAGAAAGCCCCTCAAAGAACTTTGATGTGACAGCAAAACTGGGAAATATTACTGACTCCCAGCCTTTAAGCAATCAGGCGATCAAAGCTGTGACTCAGGAACTCGGGGGGAAATGTACATGCTCAGGGAAATGAGCAAAGCTTATTAACAGCTGATAGTCAATAGAACAGGTAACTGAAAGTGTAATTCTGGTGAAATACACTTTTAATTGATGTTCCCTGGATTATTGTATTTACTTTATGCACAGAGTCATTCTTAATTCTAGAGAATAGATTGCACCAAATCCCAGCTCTGGATTGTTTATACGGTGTGGCAAAGTTCCTCCTCTACCTTGGTGGGTCCTGCGCTTACTGGCAGATTTGCTCACCTCAGTGATCTTCCCCACAGTCTGGATCAACTCCTCCTGTGTCTGATCAGGAGTTGGGAGGTTTGAGGGGAACCTACTCTGGGTTCCAGCCCAGGGCCCTATGGATTTGCAGCTGTCTATAGTGCCTTTTGTAACAGTTGCACGACAGCTACAACTCCCTGGGCTACTTCCCCATGGCCTCCTCCAAACACCTTCTTTATCCTCAACACAGGACCTTCCTCCGGGTGTCTAATAACGCTTGTACTCCTTAGTCTTCCAGCAGTACACCCTCTTCTCATTCTCAGCTCCTTGTGCCTCTTGCTCCCAGCTCCTCACACACACTTCCTCTCCTCTGGCTTCTCCCCGCCTGACTGGAGTGAGCTCCTTTTTAAACCCAGGTGCCCTGTTTAGCCTGCCTTGATTGGCTGCAGGTGATCTACTCAGCCTGTCTGCCTTAACTGGTTCTAGCAGGTTCCTGATTACTCTAATGCAGCACCTGCTCTGGTCACTCAGGGAACAGAAAACTACATCCAGTGACCAGTATATTTGCCCTCTACCAGACTCCTGTACCCTACTGGTCTGAGTCTGTCACAATGGATATGCCTAAAAGGTCATGTGCAGATAAGGGAGTGTGGCGCAGAAGTGTTTTGTCTCACTCTGGCTCCCTCCAACATCTGCAGAGAAGCAAATGCTTCTTGAGAAGGGTTAAAATGTGGGATGTAGAGTTAGAGGAAAGGTTTAACACGTACTCGGCCTTACACAACTATGGCCCCCTACACTCCACTCTCCAACACAGATTAGTCCTCTCCTGGAAGCAAGTAACCTGTTAAGGGAGACAGGACTGGCTAGAATTTGTCGTATAAAAAAGCACCTGTTTTCTGGACAGACTGAAAGTTTTTCAGTTTGTCCATTCACTTTATTTTGTCCTGTAAAATAGTACACACAGCACAAGACTCTGGTCTCACCTACACTTGTATGTCTGGAGTAACTTCATTAAAATCAACATTGAAACAAAGTTTATAGGATTCAGACTTTCAGCACAAGAATTTAGGTTCTTAACATCCATTGGAATCAAGGGCCTTTAACAGTTCACATTAAGTAACAGACAGCACACATTAATAAGCAGGTATTCTTAAACGTTCAGTCTGAAACCACAGAAGGAGCTGAATCAAATCTAAACAGCTTCCTATATTAGACTGCCGCTTCCTTTAATTAGGCCACTGTTTCTCTAGTTTATCAGATGTTACTAGTAAAGGTCAGAGGACCGTAGCCATAGCCATAAAGCCAGGCTATGGATCATAGGGGATTTTCTGCTAACCAGAATATGGCAGCCATAAACTGTGGTGCAGCATGGCATGAGGAAAGAAAGTTAATGGAAAAGAAAGCTGCTGCCCATCACCAAGTACCAATGAGAAATAGAGAAAATGAAGCTTGAGAAAGTAAGTTGCCTAGAAAGGCAGATTAGAGATGGCACAAGAACAAAACCACATACCTGTTAAGTATGATCACATTTTTCCTTGGTTGAAGGTATTAGTTTGTGTCTATAGACTTTGTTCCCTAAACATGCTGAGTATAATTCTGCTCCACTTTTGAGAGATGATGACCACCTCTGCCATTAACCAGCTGATTGTGTTGCTCTCCATTGACTGCCTAAGTCACATTTCATTGTATATAAAAGCACTGAATATGCCAATTATCTGCTGTAAATGAAGCTACCTTCCTTGATGTTGTAACCTATTCCCAATAGACTATGTTTAAAAAGAAAGCTCTCAAATGCTACAGTATATAGGCCTTGGCAAATGAGAAGAGCACGTTATTAGTGAATACTGCAAGGATGAGCCACAGTGACAGACATCAACTTGCTGTCTGCCATAGGTAGCCCAGCATTAAGGTAAAAA
This sequence comes from Gopherus evgoodei, assembly GCF_007399415.2. Taxonomy (NCBI): domain Eukaryota; kingdom Metazoa; phylum Chordata; order Testudines; family Testudinidae; genus Gopherus; species Gopherus evgoodei. The sequence continues at coordinate 84,882,461 of NC_044324.1, forward strand.
GCTTCAGGGCACTGAAAGGATTTGATCTAATCACAAGTTGTCAGAAGCAGACAGCATTGTACATTCTTCTTTCCAACATATATTCTTGTGTACAGCCTAAGGGCCTGATTCTGCTCCTCTTGAAGTCAATGAGAGCTCTGCCAGTCATTTCAACAAGAGCCAGATCAAGTCTAGAAAAAGCGTTAAAGATGCCTATTTCTTCATTTTTTCTAACCCAATCAAAATCATTCTTTCCTGCAAGAAAATATTCGCAGCAGTATAGTGTAGAAAATGCTACCTGAACAATTAGACCAGATTGTTTTCTAGCTCTTTCCTAAAGTATCAATCAGTTTAACTTTGCTTTCATTGTTCTTCCTTGCCCCAAAGCTGGAGGTGAATATGTGGGTTGGACATCTGTACTGATCAAAGTAGATGTACTTCCAGGAGATAGATTTTTTTATACATTTCAAAACATTCAAGGCTCCTTTATGAGTCATAAAAACAAATATATTAAGTACACTAGAAAGACATCAAAATAGTGTACAAATAGTTGGAATATCTGAATATTTCTTGTAAGCAATTGATGGATTGTGCTTCTTGAAACCATCCAAATACAAAAGCCAGTGATTAAGACACAAGATTACCCTTCATTTTAGCTCACCTCTTTTTACCCAGCAAAATATACTACTTGTATTCTATAGTTATCATTCAAAATAACACATCAGAATTCAAATTAAAAGGACACGTTGCAGATACTTTCTGTATCTTTTCTTTAAAAATAATGATAATTTAAGGATGTGAGCAGTGACTATATCTAGAAGAGGTGTTTTCTATTTAGATAGATTTTTTAGCATACAACTGACTAGATCTGAACATACATTTATTCTTTGGAGTATTTTAATGAGAAAACAGAGGAATTAATCCTGCAACCTTCACATGAGTATTTCTTTCTCTTGTGAGTAATAATGATATTTAGTTCCATTGTCTTCCCTGGGACTACTTGCAAGAGAAAATAATACTTGTGTGAGGAAGAATTGCAGGATCAGGTCCAGGAAACATAAAGTAGAAGGAAAAATACTGACCAATATTAAAGAACTGCATAAAAGGTTTTTATGATCACCACAGACACAAAGGAATTTCATATGCAAGTTGCAAGAAAAAACAACAATCTGAAGAAAAACATGTTTTCGTACCACATCACTGTGTTTTCTTGTCTATTTACCTGTAAGTAGCAGGACCTGATCCTGCAAAGTCTTGTTCACATGAGTAGTCCCATTGCCTTCAATAATAAATATGTTAGTCTAGCTCAGGATAATCTCAGTGTGTCAATCTAAACTGATACCTTTGTTGTGGAACAATAATGTGCACTATGTATGCTTTACATTTCAGAGCTGTAGTAGGAAGAAGGATTTTCTGGTATAAATATCATCTTAAAAATTACCAGAACAGGATAAGAGTCCCATTACATCTGAAATTTTTTTTAAAATTCAGGTGTTTTCATGTGGAAAGAAACTTTGAATGGTTTCAGTTCTTATTCTATGCTTTAAAAAAGACATACATTCATACACATATAATTCCCATTTATAGTCATTTGCGGGTTATGGGTCAGTGAGCATTCTTCTGCTTTGGTGCTTTTCAGATGAATCTCCAAGATAAACACTATCCTTAATGATGGGTCGGGGATGCAGGGGCAAATATTCCAAGATTGGCCTGGATTCATGCCAGGAGCAGAAGAAAAGGGTCTTTGTGCATGGACATCTGAAGGCCAGGCATAAACATATTAACTGATACATAACACCCAAAGCCACTGCCAAAACCGTTAGACACCCTGCATAATCCCCACCCAGGCCTCTTTTGGGTTTCAACTGTCCACTACAATGGGGCAGCCTCCTCCAATTACAACATTTGGTTTTTCTAACCAACATCCTTACAAGTCCCAAAATAGCAGCTGTTAAAAGCAAACAGCCTGCAATTCATTGACATATGCAAACCTTTTAATGTTTTGCTGGAGACAAGTTGCAACTTTTTGTACCTACAAGACTATTTATGCATTTTTAATAATTACCCTTGTATATTATGTGATACAATTCCTTGAGGCATTTAGCAAAGCAAAGCAACAGCATTCACCCTCAAAAGAAATTGTTAGTTTTGCTGCAAGAAGCACAGCTAATTTATGTAAGTGAATTTTTATACAGTTTTCCCCAGATTTCTGTTCCCTGCTATCCTCTCTCCCTTTCTTCTTCACTACATTAAGACATTCTGGTGTGCCTGCAGCAACATCCACTGGGTGCTAAGTGTCTGCAATGAAGCCAGCCCAGGCTTCCCTACAGTGGAATCCAGCAATGTGTGCTACTTCAGCAGTGCTTACTCTAAGATTTGCCTTACCTTAGGGTCCTATCTAACCACTTACCTTCAGTGAGTTTGTGGACTCTTCTTGTTGCCTAGTAGACAGTAGTCCATATTACATCAATTCTGGGTGGCAAAACAAGTAATTTCTCTTCCCTTGGGAATCTTTCCTGTAGGAATGGGGTTACTGCAAAGGTAGCATAAGGATGCACAGCTCTGGTGCTATCAGCACCATTCTTGGTGCGAGGACCAAGTCACATTAGCTGAAAGAACAAACAGATCTTCAGCTAGTGTAAATCTGCACAGCTCTAGTGACTTCTCTAGAGCTACATCAGTTTACACCAGTCACTGATCTGGTCCAGCTGCTTCAAATGTTTTGACATTGCTGTGTGAGTAACTGTATAAATGAGGCGTCTTCTTAAAAGCAGACCTTTGACAAGCTCAGATGTAAAGTGTTTAACCAAAAATGTTTTTATTTTTGTGCCAATTTAAAGTCCTTACATAGGGCCAAGTCCCACTGATTTCAACAGAAGGTTTGCCACAGTATTGACTTCCGTTATTCAGTTATTTAATGAGCGATGGGTGGTGATTGTGAGTACCACCTCTAATTACTTACCAGTGTTCAAAAATCAAAATCAGATTTCCAGCTATTGACAATGCCTTCTTTGGATCATTTACAGAAAGCTGTGTTACTCTCGACAACGTGTGTGTGTGTGTGTGTGAGAGAGAGAGAGCTTATAATAGCCAAGGAACGACCCTAGAGTGCTGTGTAAACGACCCCTTCCTGAGTTTACTGTATTAATCTTATTTCTATATAACTGAGAACTAACAAAAATAATTTTGATAAAAAAGCTCCACAGATGCTTTGATACTTAACAGACCCTGCAGATTCTGACCGCAGACATAGCGAAACCCCTGCTAGGGGCCAGATAGTGAACTCCAGCACCGCAGCTACTTAACTCTTGTAATTGGACCAAAGGTTGTCAGTAGGCACTAAATACAGCAGAGCCATGATCCAGTGGTTAGGATGCTAGCCTGGGACACAGGAAATCTGGAGTCAGTTACTTTTTCTGCTATAGACTTCTGTGGGATGTTGGGCAAGTCACTTAAGGCTAGTTCCACAAAGTGTTATAGGTCCCTAAGGCAAATATTTAGATCCTCAAAACCTTGCTCAACCCCTACCTAACCTCTAAGTTCCTGCTGGTAAAGTCCCCCATATTTCTGCCTAGAACTAGATACATTCATGGAGGATAGGTGCATCAATAGCTTTTAGCCAGGATGGACAGGGATGGTGTCCCTAGCCTCTGTTTGCCAGAAGCTGGAAATAGGCAACAAGGGATAAATCACTTGATGATTATCTGTTCTGTTCATTCCCTCTGAAGCACCCAGCAGTGACCACTATTGGAAGACAGGATACTGGGATAAATGGATCTTTGGTCTGACCCAGAATGGACATTGTATGTTCTTATGCCTATGGGCATGTGCAAAGCCACCTAAATTCTGACGACACAAACCAGCTCAGCACCCAACACATGCCTAAGCCTTGGCAGGATCCTCAAACGAGGCATTCCCCTGCAGGGCTCGATCCAGTAGACATGCTCAGAGTGTACCTAAGTGGTGGTGGTGTTGAGAGACCCAGGTTCGTAATCTTAACTCTACCTGCTTCAGAATTGAACTCTGCCTGATTCAGAACTTGAACCCAGATCTCCCACCTCCCGGATGCGTGCCCTAACAACTGGTGTGACAAAATATACCCCTGTGTTTCCACGCTATCGTAATAATGTTTGTGCAATGCATAATTTGCTGATGAGTAATATCATGGCCAGGCCCAGGGCCAGCTCCAGCATTTTTGCTGCCCCAAGCGCTGGAAAAAAAAAGCCACAATCGGCAGCACTTCAGCGGCAGCTCTGCCACACCACTTCATTCTTTGGCGGCAATTCAGCAGCAGATCCTTCCATCCAAGAGGGACTGAGGGACCCGCCACCGAAGAACCGGAAGTGCTGCCCTTTTCTGTTGGCCACTCCAAGCATCTGCTTGCTGCTCTGGTGCCTGGAGCCAGCCCTGATCATAGCAATATGCAGTGTTATATGTGAAGTTATAAACATAGGCTGAAATGTCACAGTTTCACAGAGATCTGGCTTTCGTTCAATTGCTCATTATATTCAAAAACAGGATGTATGTTCTTCAGCCATGCTATCAGGATGGACAAAAACACACCGTACACGCAAACTCTCTATCAACACGTAAAGTTTACACCCTGACCCTACTTGGCACCAGCTGCAGGGCCCCGACAGAGATCCATGGATTTGCAGGACAGAGCCAGAACTGGGAACTTAACTACCTGATGCCTGGTCGCTCTGGTAGTGCAATGGTCTTCAGTATACCGTGCATGTTTGATTTGTGATGATGCTTATGCCACCCCCCTTTCCTCAGCATTTCCTATTGTCTACCTTAGAACACTCCCCACTCAGCTTGCTGGCTTTTGAGTTCCATTCTTAGGCACTGGACTTTCCTCATGAATTATGTAGGGGACCTGGGCATTCTACTAGAGGCTGTGGATTCTACTAGGCAGCAGACACCTAAAAGTTAGGCTTTGCAAAGATAAGCCTAAGTCCCTTTTGCAGATCTAACCCTTAACCTCTCTGTGCCTCAGTTCCTCAGCTGTTAAATAGGGATTATAGCTCTGCCCTACTTTACAGAAGTATTGTGAGGATAAATTCACTAAAGACAGAGAGGAGCTCAGCTACTGTGGTGATTGGGGCCAGTTAAATACCTTAAATAGATGGATGCAGGACACCAGGCCATAGAGCAGCTGTATAGGGTGGGTTCTCAGAACTCTGCTTCACAGTGCCTGCCTCTCCATCATGATTACGGAGGAGAGGGATCAGGGGAGGGTTGAGAGGTGGATCTGCCACTATAAAGACTAACAGAATATTGAGGAGCATAGGGGACAGCAGCTGATCTGTAGTGGTGGCAGCAGAGCAGCTGTACACTGCAAGCTGCTGAGCTGGAAAGAGAATTGCTTCCCCCAAACCCTCATATATCCTTATGAAAAGCACATTTACTTGGACTTTGCATTGGTGGTGGAGTGTAGAGCAGCTTTTGGTCTTTAGTGCAGAGGGAAGAAAGGTACAAGATTGTTTCAGTGCATTGCAGTGACCATTTGCTTGGAGCAAAATTATTCTGTGACAAAAATGACATATATAAGCACTACAATAATAGCAAAGATTTATATAATAGTAACAATTCAGATCAGGAGTGATGGGGGATGCCAGTTGCTACCCCTGCCCTTTGGGAGCATTCAGCTCCAAGAGATTGCAGGCAGCTGTATAAATGATTTAGTGCCTCTTTCAGGTGCTCTGACCGCACCCCTCCTTGACCAGCCTCACTCACTATCGAAGTTGCAGTGGTTGATCTGAGTCGCCTGAAGGAGCAGGCTTTTGGGTCAGCTTGCACCATTATAGTCCCACTCTGGGTGGGATTTTCCACCGCCAGAGATCTGCTGAGTTCAGTTTGATTAACAGATTGCCCAGACTAGCTTATAATAGTGTCCTGCCGTCTGAAATGTCACGTTCTTCAGGAAGCTGTTAGATCTTTGTAACAAGACAGCTTAGTGGCACAGTGGATGTTTATTTGGGATGGCAACTTTTCTGAAAGATTCAAGAGATATAAATAGGTAATTATTCTCGTGTTTCTCTGTGTGACAAAACTACTTAGAATGGATTGCAGTGTGGTAAACGAAGTGGGGAAGGAGAATGTCTCTTTATTTCTTTAGAAAAATCAAGCCACTACATAGCAATGTTGGAAGACCCAACACCTCCCCCTATCTCTAGCACTTTTTCTGTGCCCTTGCCCCAAGACACACAGTGCTGCATGTCACTAACATAACAGCTTACAGTGGTATATGTCTTTTCTTTTCACCCTCTTTCTTGAGAAAAACTATTTCACTAAAACCCATAATGCAAGTTTGCTGTGGGGGGATGGGACAGTGAGGCTTTATCAAATAAACTTTCCATTTTATTTACAGTAAGGAAGCACTGCAGAATGACCCACATTTTTGATTTGAGATCACCTGCAATTATGGAAAAGGTGAAAGCAGATACTGCAAATTTAACAAGACTTTTGTGTGAACTAATTGCATGAGAATGCATTAGTGAGGGACCACATTGTAGGTTTTATGTTTCATTGGAAAGATCATCCTAGATTCTGGTAGAATAATGAAATAGAGGAACCCATATGACTACAGAATCCAGGACAGAAGGATGAATTTCCTTCAAGTCTTTTGCATTATATAATCACAACTCAATAGTTCTCCCTTTGCTAAGCAAGTAGGGAAATCCCTATTGTGACAATAGGGGAAGTTCACTATCTTAGAGCCTTATTAGAATGCACTCATGTTCTAAACTAAACTAGCAGCTGTATAATCATGATTGTAAGTTGATGAGCTTACTATAAAATACTAAACTCTCAGGAAAAGTTACTGTTGTGTTACAGAAGTCAATAGGGCTTCCTGCTTCTTCAAAGGTACACCAACACTCCATTTTGTATATGGATCCTTCCTGCCCTGAGAATGGTTCAGAGCTGAAATCTTAAATAGTGAGCTGTGGGTTCCTGTGCAAAGAAGCAATGGCCAAGTGATCAGAGCAGAGACCCCAGCAAAGGTTTTTAGAACTATAGTTTACCCTTCTCTGCAGTCTTCTGTAGATTCTATCCCTGGAGCTTTGCCATCTCAACCTATGGTTGATGAAGTGGGACCAAGCAGCAGGGGGACCAACAAAACATACTGAGAATTTAAGGGTCCAACTGTATAAATCCCACTGCTTATCCCCTCCACACATGCTCCAGATTCTGCAGCAGGATGGCTGACTGCCATTGGCTCTGCTGACAGATTTCCTCAAACAGAGTGGCTCACACTGCAGAAGGAGGAATTCATGCTGCATTAGCTTCAACTGTATAGTCTCTGGGGTATTTAAAAAGGAAGTTAAGTGGATGTTCTCCTGCCTACCAGCCACAGCTCCTATGCCTAAGCTGTGTAGTGTTAGTGGTACAGAAGGTAGAAACAGTCATGTGCTACCAGTGTAGCAGCATTTCCCCTGTGTACAGCCTTCTTAGTTTCTATGGGGTGTAACTTATGCCCATCTGCTGCCCTCAGAGGATACAACAGAGGGGAGCATATGGCCCTAGAAGAATAAAGTGACTTGATTTCTTATACAAGTTGAGTCATGGACTTCCTGTCTGACCTCAGGCAAGTCACTTGACCTCTATCTGCCCCACTCAGCCACTTGTAAGACAGTCAAAACTGGCCTGGCTAAAAAGGTGCTGCATTTGAGTTCAACTTGTAAAGTAAAAATGTATCAACTTCCGATAAACATAAGTTCAAAGGCTGCTCAATTTCAAAAATGGGTTATTTAAATAAGTTAATAAATTAGATACACACCTAAAATTAGATCAATTCCTAAAATACGCAACTCTGACTGGGATTTAGACAGATAACCAAACCCCATTTCATCCTTGCTTGCAGCATCAGGGCCTGATCGTCCTACAAATTAATGGCAATGGCAAGACTCTCTCTGACATTAATGGGGCTCTTGAATAAAGGTGATCTGCTTTCTTATGTCTGGTCCATTCATTTCTTCACAGGATACTAAAAATTTTAGAGCAAATTTGTAATCCGGGTTCAACCTGAAGCAGCTCACTGAGTCACTTTCAAACAATGAAAATATAATAGTACTACAACTTAGTGATGTGCTGCCAATATTTCAACATTGGGTTCTGATTAAAAAAAATATCCCCTACCAGGTCTGATTAAACCCTAACAATCGGGGAGTATGTGCTTGCAGAGAGTGGGGGATGGGAGATCGTGGACGGGGCTGGGAAATCTCTATTTTCTCATTTAAAAACAAAAACAAAAAAAAACTCTTTCACAACCCACATCCAGCGAGGGATAACAGTCTGCATGATCTGTATGCAGCAAGAGAGGGAACTCCACCGGAGGCAGTGCACTATCCCAACCTTCCCTTCAGCTAGATGGCAGAATTTTAACAAGGATGCTCTTGAGATCCTCCTCCATATAGCAATGCTATAACTCAACCTCTAAAACTGATTTAATGCTTTACACTTTAAACACCATGCTATAAATCTGGCACTCAAAAGTATATATATTTATATACATTTATATACACACACACACAAAGAAAAAGTTAGTCAATTTAACTACAGGCAACAATGCTAGCTCTACCCATGAAACTTATTTATAAACAAAATCTCAGTTGAAATTATCTGGCTGAAACATGATCCTGCAGCCTGATCATATATAAAACTCCATTGGTTTCAAGGTCATAGGTCTATAGAGGGCCATACTATATGATATGTCCAAATTAATAAGATTGCCCTCAGGTGTACGTTATAGACAATTATTAAAGTCAAGTACTGAGTTGTCAGCACAGCTACATTCCCAGCAGTAACCTTGTCCCTGCTAATTCTTTGCAGGCACTTATCTCTGCTTTCTTTTGCTTAATGTTTTGGTTCAATTCAACATCCTTTATTTTAATAGAGAATGATAGACTTTCTATATAATATTAAACCAACCTATACCATTCTATACAAAGGATAATAATCTCTTCAATTTCACAGGCTGGTTTTAAAACAGTACAGAAAAGACATAATTCTCTATTAAATTCTCTATGCTTTTAGTGTAAATTCTCTCAAACCCTATTGCCATGATGTCTATAGGACCCATTAGGAAGCCGGAAACACTTCCGTCTAGCTTTGTTAATGAGGGACTCCATAATGTCTTATTTGTGCTACCATGGAAGTCTTTTAGGGAGACAAGGTGGGCGAGGTAATATCTTTTATTGGACCAACGTGTTGGTGAGAAAGAGACAAGCTTTCAAGCCACACAGAGCTCTTCTTCAGGAAAGAAACTTTCCCAGACCTGAAAAGAGCTCTGTGTGGCTCAAAAGCTTGTCTCTCCTACCAAAAGAAGCTCATCCAACAAAAGATATTCCCTCCCACCTTGTCTCTCTAATATGCTGTGACTGACATGGCTACAACTACACTGCATACATGGAAGTCCATTGTAATTTTGTGTGCACAAGAAATGCAGAATCATCCCCAGAATATGGTGCTACAGGAGTCACCAACCAACAGATTTCAGGAAAATAGAGATCCTGCTTCCAGACTCCTGCACCAGCAGCTGTAGCCAGGATGACCTCACAAGGCTTTGGAAATCTTCAGACCCTCTGTTCTTCTTCCCCAACTCAGCCAGCATCAGCTGCAGCTGAAAACACAGCAGGTAAGTGAAGTCCTCTACACCTCCACCCCAAGACTTCAGCAGAACCCCCTAAGGCAAGTGCCCAGCAGCAACCTCTCCCCATCTCACTTGGGCAGGAGCAAGAACAGTTGGGCAAAATCGTCACAGCCTCCTGACATCATTATCACCCTCAGCTCAGAAACCCAAGCTCTGGACTTTTCTGGTTTGCTGTATTGCTCTTGGTAGATGTTTCCCCTTCATCCCACCCCTCTCCTACCACTGCAACCTCACTCTCTCTCCACTCGGTTTCTCACCATCCTCTCATCTCTCCCATTTCTGCCACCCTTTCATTCAGCCCTCCCTCTCTAACTTCAACAATTTCATCCTCTCCCTCCCCTCCAATCCTGAGAACCCCTCAAAAATAAACTAACTTTTTGGAATGGAATAGATAGATAGATAGATAGATAGATAGATAGATAGATAGATAGATAGATAGATAGATAGATAGATAGATAGATAGATATTGGATTACTTCAGCTGCTATCGCTACAAATGAAAATGATGAATGTTGGAAGCAAGCAGGGTAAGTGTTAATCACATAAACGCTTTAACACAACACCTACATAATATAACATTTTTCACTGCTTGTTTTTGAAAGGCAATAAAAATGCAATGGGAGACAAGCCAGTTATGGGACACACTTCAAACTAGTGTAGCTATAGACAAAGAAAATCATTCGAAAGAACTTCAGATACAATCACTTTTTATGTCAGTATCAAGATCTGATGGGAAAAATTTGCTGGTCTGGTAAGAAAATAGTTAGTATGTAATATTGAGTTAAGAGTATTAGTTGTACTGTGGTGGGCTTTTTTTTAATTATATACTGGTCTGATTTTCAAAGCCTCTGTTTTGCTGCAATTGATGCATTTCAGAAAAACACTCATTGGGACTTTTGCCTGAGCAAGGACAGCAGAATTGGATCCCCAAAGGTGTATAAATTTTTGTAAGATATTTAATCAAGAAATGTAATTGTTAATATAAATTATCTTTTGAAGTATGTATCACTTAAAATTGTCTTGATCAAATATCTCTAATAGTTTTACCAATAATTTCAGAATGAAACCTTAAGCAAGTTTTATTGTAATAAGCTATTTTAGTATTCTTTAAAATAGAACTTTCAATACAATATGATATAAATAAGAAACACAATATCCTTTTTAACTGTTATTATTTTAAAAATAATCTTAGTCAAATATCCTATTGACTTCAATGGGCTTTGGACCAGACCACATGGCTCCTAAGCTAGTTTTAAAACTCATCAATTACTATGTTTGGGTTGCTCAAATAAATGCAGTATTCTTAGTTAACTTTCACAATGGTGAGCTAATTCATTTGTAATACACTTGCACAGAAAGTTATAGGACAGTGGATTTATATAAAAGATCTTTGTTTCTCTTTGTGTGTCGGGAAACTACTACAGGTTTGAGCATGTACCAAAACACATGAAACATGTTGAAATAGCTTGCTGATCTGCAATATTTTATGTCAGATACTGTAAAATATTAATCTTAAATTGCAGTGTTAGCAATATCACCCAAATATGGGTATGTTATGTGTGATGTTTTTGTAGTTTTAACCTTAAAACGGTTGGTAAAATTGTAAAGTGCAGAGCAGCCTACCTCTTGCATGGGGTTACACTGTCTCTCCCTGTATGCATACTTGTAATAACAATAAAGGAGCCTCGGCTTGTCTGACCCAAATAAACTGAGTGGACGTCTTTTCCACAACATGAGTTACATGACTGCACATGAGTTATTCTCTGTAATATTTTTTCCACGTTGCCTAGTCCAGTATGAAGCCCTGAATTTTTGCAAACCAGTGCAAACAAAGAAGATTCCTCAGTAGTAAAAGCTTTTGTCATTATTTGCGGCTGTCTAATGGTAGATGGTCCATTCATAAAGGGCAAATGGCAGGCTGGTATAAAAATAAATTTTCTTCTTACTGACCTATCAGGGAAGACCCCCTAAGGTAAAGTGGAAAATCTTTTTACACAAAAGAATATACCAGCTTCCAACGCATGATTACAATTTAGGGTTTTTTTGTGATTAGATTAAAAAAAAGGTTGATTTAAAAATCAGATAAAGAAAGTTTGAAATTGATTCTATTGTTGACCATATATTTAAAAGTTAAAGGCTATACAGTATAGATAAAAATAGTATAAAGCTCTATTCAAGTTTGAAAATGCTATCTTTAACAGCAAATGTTTTTTGCTAATGAAGAATTGTCCCTTTTGCACAACTGTAAACAAGTTGATAAATGGAAAATTAAGCCAAACTTCAAAAGCACCCTGTAGGGGTGTGTTGTATGTAGCAGAAAAGCAGAGTGAATGGCTATGCATCTTAGGTATATTGTTACTATTTGAACTGTATTGAAGATCATAACCTAATCATAAAACCGTACATACTAAAATCAGCTGAAAGAAGTCCTGTTACTACAAACAAGTAAAACTGCCTTTGAACTCAATTAACATGAATCATTTTCACAAAGGCTGCTTTACACCCATCTGGCAGTACAAAGGGACTTTAAAGTGAGTGCAAATGTAATTTATGTCCATTTTAAGACCCCTTTACACTGCCAGAATGGTGTAAAGTGGCCTTAGTGCAAATGAGAACAAAGCCCAATGGAGACTATCAGATCATCTGTAATGCTAGAATTAAGAAAGGAATGGTCTAAAAGGGCCTTTTTTGTTAAGTGAAAATATCAAGTCCGTCTTTTGGTTTGTATCAATTGTTTTACACGTTAGAAAAATCAGCCGTATGACAGAGGTGCTAGAACAATCTGTGGGGGGGGGGTGTTGAAAGCCAGACACATAGAAACTGTCTGAAAGGCCGGAAAACAGGTGCAGCTTGCTACACAGGGGAGGATGGGACAGAACAGGCCCACCCACAGTGTGCTCCTCATTCTTCCAGCAGACACCACTTCTGCAGGGGAGCTGTCCAGTGAATAAAGGTACTCACCAATCCATGGTTCTGATTCACAGCTCTTCTCCTCTACTTCCTGCAGCCTGTCATGGAGGTGTATTTTGGGGTAGAAAAGAATCACCATATATACAAGTACCTTTAGTCATTGCCCAAATCCTCCAAGATAATGAAGGGATACAGGGAATTGATTGCTCCTCTGAGCAGCCATAAAGCTATTGTGTTGCAGTTCTAGGGGCTGGGTAGTAGGATTCCTTCACTCCTAGCCCCGAAAGAACTGTCTGACTTTCCTAGGTGTTGAGCACCCACAATGATTTCAAATGAAGTTGTGGATGCTTAGCACCTCTGAAAGGAAGTCAGGTCCCTGGCACACAACCTGCTTTGTCAGGCTGTGTGTTATGATGAGGATTTTTCCTTTCATGATAAGATGACCCAGAAATACTTTTACAGTACTGGGAATGGGATAAAGCCACAGACCTCTAACAACCTGCAAACAGCCGGTAACATATCCCTGGATTCTAGCCTAGGATTGATGATTGCTTCCTGTCCTGTCCCTCTTGCCCCTACACAGGAGAGCTACACCAGCTGCACGCTATTATGGGCCTTCTCCAAAGAGGGCAGGGTCTGGAAAAAACTAAATGTACTACAAGAAATTAGAGGGAGATTTTTCAAAGGTACACTTTGGTGGCTTACAGCCACTTGTGCTTTGGAAATCTTCCCTTTAGTTATATTTAGTTTCAGGTCAGTTCTTGGATCTATACTTTAGATTAACTGAAAGCATGGGCTTTGTCCTTAAAAGTTTCTATTAAAGTGATCCAACTGCCTATCCTACAAACTTTGATGTGATTACTAGAGCAGGTTAGAAAATGAACTTCCCCCTCATAGAACATTTTGATGAAAAAAAAAATTATGATCCTTAAAGTTGTCCATGCAAAGTTCATCTTTACAGCAAAAAAAAATTTAAAACTGAAAAATTTTAGTTAAAACCAAAAAAGTTGTAGTTGAAACTGAAACCTCGGATTAGGATGTACCACCACAGAACCTTATGTAAAACTATAGCTCAGTGCTTCATGCCCCTGTTCTCTTCTATGGATTGGGCTAATTAGGCAGATTATAGCATCACAGTCTCCTGCTGAGACACTATGATGTATCATGGCCGTCCTTAGCCACAATGTATCATGGGAGATATAATCAGTGGGGGAACCCTACCTAAAGAGGAGACTAGGGACAAGAGGCACCCAAACTACAACTCACATAAGGCATTGCAGTAGCACTTTCAAATCTTTGTGGGGTTTTTTGTTTTGTTTTGTTTTGGGGGGCTTGTTTGTTTTTTGTCTATTTGCTTGCTGTTGGCTCAAGTTTTTCAGTGAAAATGGAAAACTTTTTGGATGTTCAATTTTTCAGCACAGTTGAAATTTTTGTAGAAAAGCAGACCTTTTACACGCACAGAAAATCATTTAGTTGAAAATCCTATTTTTCATTGAAAAACAGTGTCAAAAGAAAAAGTTTCACCTCCCGACTTCTCCTGGTATATTGTGAATGAACTGCAGTATCAAGATATATTACTGTAAACCAGCAGTTGCGGCCTATAAAAACAACACACTCCAATGATTGATGGCTAAAATTTGGTAGGACAGATTCTCAGCTGCTGTAAATTAGTATAGTTCTATTGACTTTGGTGAACCTATGTCAATTTATAGCAGCTGAGAATATGAACCAATGAATCCAGAAAAAAAAACAAAAATGTCCCCTTTGCTTTTCAGTCATACTTTCTCAAAGCATATTTTCATTGTCATAACATGCAGTGGTGTTTAGCTCAGCTTGCCTCTCCTAGTTTCTGTTTGGGAGATGATTTTTCTTTTTAATTTCTCTGTCAGCCACACTTATTGAAGCGCACACACTTTAGACAGATGCAACCTGCAAATAGGTTTGAAAGACAGTGATTTATTGGTGAAATTCCTGGTTGAGGAGGTGAGGCAAGCCACACAAGTTTTAAAACTACTCACTGTAGCAAATAGTGTGGTGTAATATATTTAGCAACTGATGATGAAAAGCATTGAAAATTTAGGGCCAACTGTAAATATCTGCACATTGCCCAAGTAGACAATCTGTGCACAAGAGAATTAGAGTCAGAGACAATTGCATTGGGGTGCATTGGACAACATCTCTGGAAGTCTAGGTACCTGCACTGCCTCTTTAAATCCTATTTCAACCTCATGGTGGTAGAGTGTCTGTAGCCTGCTAATGGGCCCTATGTGTTTTGTCCAATCTGGTTTATTTGTGGTGCGATAGCAACTAGACATGGCAATCAGGATCGAGGCCCTGTGCAGTGCTAAGCACTGTACAAATGTATTGCAAGAGACAATCCTTGCCCTGAAGAGCTTACAGTCTAATTTAAGACAAGTCGCAACAAATGGGTGTAGTAAACAAACAGAAAGGCTAGGAGAAGAGAGCATATGAGTAATGATGATAGGAAACATGGTTAGATAGATTCACTGTGTGTCCAGTTAGATGGTTTCAAGTCAGCTACAATTTATTTAAAATTTAAATGTATTAAAAAGATAAAAACAAACATTTAAATAAGATAGATGTGGACATCCTTACTGGCCTAGCCATTATCAGTTGGCAATTTCTTGTAGGTCTTATAATTGAAATGGTTTTAGGGATTGGGGGAGGAGAAGGTAGAAATTTCACAGGCTAGGTCAGGCAGGTATTCTATGCATGAAGATAGGCAAAGAAGGCTACAAGAAGGCATGTGTGGGAGAGAAGGACAAATGTGCAGTTAAGGCTAGCATCACTGGCAAATGAGGGAGATTATGAGTCATCCCTGAACTAGAGCCAGATTAAACCACAGGAAGTGATAAGTCATTCCTGCGCTAGGCTCCAGCCAATCCATAAGCCAGAAGCTGATCTGGTAAATGGTAACAGATTCTATAGGCCTTAGCCTGCTACAGCCTTGCTCCCAGTTCTACTCTAGCCATGTTGTTCCTCTGGTCTTGCTCTTAGCCCTACTACTGCCTTGTTCTCACCCCACTCTGGGCTCCAGATTCCAGTTCTGACACCTCCTCCCAGCTCTCACCATGAGGCATGACTATCCATGTCTCGTTTACTGACAGGAGGAGTGACACAGCAAGGTATAACAGAATCTAAGTAAGGTGGGATGAGTTGTTAAGGGCCTTAAAGGGAAGGCGAACTGGCCTGTGTTTGATGGAGTGGAGAAGGAAGAGCCAATGGAGAGACTCAAGGTCTGGGAAAGAGGGAAGAGCCATGTTCTGGATGACAGAAGAGGAAGAGTATTTTAACAGCAGCTTTTTGAATGCACTCCTGCAGCCACAAAGGTGGGGCCATTGTCTTAACCCACATGGAGAACTGGGCTGTTGCTTCTTTAAAGGAGGGTTTCCCCACTTCACCTTCTTCCCTTATCCCTAGAGAACCAGATTCTTTGTGGTTTGGGGAGGGGATGCAGCAACTCCTTGAAGACCAACTGTCCTCCCTACAGTCCAGGTGCCATTACACACTAGATCAGCCAATATCCAGTGCAAGAATTAATTCAGTAGGGTTCCAGTTGCCTGATATTCCAGAACTAAAAATGGGGCAGGCATCTCCTAAAGAAAGTGAGGAATAGGGTTGGGGCTTCTGATGTCTGGTACAACAAGAAGACAACCCCCATTCTGTAGTGCTTTATCCCTCATGCAAGGGGAGGGCATGAGGGGGCTGGTGGGTGGGGCTGACAGCAACTCTCTCTCAGATGGACTAGATTGACCTGCACTGTGTGAGTTATTGCCAGAAGAATACAGTTAATATAGCTGAGGCCTAGTTAGACCACATCTCTTGCGTCTTGCCTTTCTTCCTGAGTGTTTGGGACAATGAACATTAGGTCAGATGAGGAGTTGCCATAATGTCCCCACAGAAGGAGGCTGCATTAATCAAACTGGAAGATGACAAGAGTTTTAGTGGCAAAGCCAGAGGAAAGGACTTAAAGATATTCTAAAGGAAGAAGTGACAAGATCTCAAGCCTGCATGTGAGATGAGATGGCGTAGGTAAAGAGAACATCCAAGGTACAGCATTGACAAGAAGCAGCAGGAATAAAGGCAGTGGAGCCATCAGCTGGAATCCACCTTCTGATAATAAAGCTAGTAGACAGACAAGAATCAAGGAACGAAAAACTTACATGAATGCAAACAGCTTGCTAAAGACATGACATTCAAAAAGAAAAATGTACACAAACATAAGCAGCTTACAGCGGTGAGCTATATTGTCTGGGCCCTCCCCCCACTAACACTATTAAATACATGAGAATCAGAACAAGGAAATTGTCAGGGAAAGGCCATGATTAACTGGGTCTTGGGTTAGAGAAATACTTTATGCATTATCAGACAATTAATACTCAACACCACTATCCAGCCGCATGTCTTTACTCCCACCTACACTACAGTTCACAGCTATATGTCTGAATCTCCATTTGTGCTGTTACAGGGGAAAATGCTTCCCGAAAATAAAATGATGAAACAACTTATCATTATTCTGATATTCAATCTATTACATAATGGTATACCCTACAAAAAGAATCTTTATCTAAGTGATACATCTTGTAATTCTGACCCATTAATAGAAGTATCTGAGTCCTCCCTGGACCAAAAATAGTTGTTGTTGGGGGCTGGGGGAAATCACTTATTCAAATCAAAGTAACACAACAGTTGGATGCATTGTCTGTTTAGATCATGAGTAATAAAATGATACCATTAACTTACTCTTATTTTGAAATCTTTCCTTTAAGATCAGTCATAGTCTTAGTAAATAATATGAATAAACCACTCAAGCATGTTTTTATTGAGGAATAGAAAATGATGTTCTTTATGATAATATATTATAAATGGAGTGTTAGCTACATCTATGAGCCCCAGTTCAGGACAGTACCTAAGCATGTGATTTCAATGGAACTTCAGCACATTCTTAGAGTTAAGCACATGTTAAAGCACTTTCTGAATACAGATAGATTTAAGTTTGCCCATAGGTGCTTTCCTAAGTCAGTGCCATAGTTAGGGTTACCCAAGTGTTTCCATTATAAATTCTCTTTTTCAGTTGCTCATAAATTTTAATTTTCCAGGGTACTACAGTCAGTGAGTCCCTGGCAGATGGCAAGAGTTTCTGGAAAATTTGAGGGAAAGTAAGCCAGCCATTTTCAGTAAGTATATGAAAAATCCCTACACTTTTCCCATTATAAAATCAATCAATCTTGTGAATTTTCTTTTGAATCACTGTAGCACAGAAACAAGAGAGGGTAGAAAGTTGAAATTTGACAAGGAGATAGTCCTGGGGCAGGAAAAGTGAATTTCACTGTCCCAGTGAAAATCCACTTTGATATGGCTAAGTTATATGGGTTTGAAAATCAAAGTCTGCACAAGTGTGAAATGTTTTAATAACAATAGTATGTAATAATCCTCCAGCTGAAAGTGGCGTGCCCTCTACAGACATGTGGGATTTTGGTACCTAATAATTTTTTTTTAAATGTAACAAATCAGGGACGGAGAAATCAAACTACTTGTGTGAATAAGGGTTTTGTAGCTTGCTGCCATTTGAAGACAAAGATACACAATAAAGCAAGAGCCTGCAAACCCTTGCCCATTGATTTTAGTGGAATTACTCATAACAGTAAAGACTATATGGAGAAGGAAGGATTTGGAGATTGGACCCATATACTGCAGCTGTTAAAAAGGACAAGAGGTAACATTTTCTATAGCACCTAAGTCCCATTTTCAAAAGTGAAGTGGGTACTTCAGCTCTTAAATCACTTACGCACTTTTGAAAATTTTCCCCTTGGTCTATGATGGACTCAGTAAAGTGTCTTACGTTTTAAATTGATTCTAACTGTGTGTGTGTGTGTGCGCTTTATCCCTAGACTAGGATAAACAGGTTAGCAATTAACTTTAGCTTTATGACCTCTAACCGGATAACCAGTTTGCTAATTATATTTACGGTAACTGTGAATCATTGAGTTGTGTGATAGTATATCAGTTCAAATTTTCCATTTCTGAAGAAAATCTGGAGTTTCTTGTAGTAATTTGCAGTGACAAAACATTGGTGAAAATGAGAAATAATTTCCCTCCAAGTATTTATGCTGCCACTCTAGCCTTGGCTTGATAAATGCTTTTCTTCAGGTGACTTTTTACTATTATGGAGGGTTTGCATTGATAAATGAAGGGGTACTAAAAAGTGCTTTAGC
Source organism: Gopherus evgoodei (assembly GCF_007399415.2). Taxonomy (NCBI): domain Eukaryota; kingdom Metazoa; phylum Chordata; order Testudines; family Testudinidae; genus Gopherus; species Gopherus evgoodei. The sequence goes on from NC_044324.1 coordinate 84,901,240, forward strand.
TTTGTTGAGCAGGAATATGTTGTAGGTCACTGTCCAAAGCCCAATAAACCACAAAAATGTCAAGACAAGCCTCCTTCCACTATTACATTGTCAGTTATTTTTAAGCAGTTTGCCACTGAAGGAAGTAGGCTAGAGGGGTGGCGTGGTTTGTTTATGTTGGTGCATAAAATGCCAGAAAATATTGATTCAAATATATGTCAAACACAGGAACAAGACTGGACATTCTAATCTTGGTGCTGATATATTTAGATGGAAACGTTGGGTGTGATGATGAAAGATCCTGACAACAAAGAACACAGTGACCAAGTGTCAGAAGATACTATCAAAGAAGAGTAGTCTGGAAGATGATACACATTTTCCCTTTAGCTTCCAGTTATACATAGCTTCCCTGAAATAAAACAGTGACATAATACAAGGGAACTACATGGACTCACTCTGGCATAAATGCAAATGTCCATTCTAAACTAGTGATGGTACATGGAACCCTTCATGAGATGGTTTAAAGTACAAAGCAAATCAGTTATCTGCACAGATTTGAAATAAGTGATCTTTTCACTGCTCTACCATGTGGTTTCCTATTAGCTGTTCAGAAAATGCATGACTACTGCTGACCCCATGACTGTGTTCCTTTGTTGCCCATTCATTTTGGAAAAAAATATTACCCTACTTTTCATGAAGCTTTATGCAGAGGAGCAGTAACAAGCTGAGAAAAATCTAGGTTTTTTTTTAATATCTTATTGTCAGTAGAGCACCATAAAATGTACATGACCCTTTACAACAAGGACCAATATTGATTCCCCACCCCAGAGAACTTACACATTAAGGGCTCTATCCAGCAAAAGCATTTGTCCCCACAGACACTGAGTCCCATTAGCTTCAGTAGGAATCTACATGGCATTCAAGATCCATGCTGATGGAGTCCTCTACAGACGTGGGACCTAAATTAAGATGCGAACAACATGAGATGATAACATGAAAAAGGAAGGAACAAAATAGGACAATGTGCTTATGCATCACCTAGGAGGCTAACAAAATATCTTGAAAGTAAGATAGTTAAGCATTTTTATTATTCACACATTTCTGTATTTATTTCTGTGCAGAAGAGGCACAGATAAAGAATTAGTTCCTATTCAGACCTTTCCTATTTTCTGTGGCTTCTTTTCCTCCTCACCACAAATTTTGTGCACTGGTGGCCAGTGGACTACATATCGGTCACTGGTTAATTTCCTAGTTTGCCCAATCTACCTTTTGCTGCTGCTCCTCCAAACCAAGTGTAACAAGGAAAATTGCAGTGCTGTATGGGAATAACTTTGGAACAGACCACAGTATATTACAGACAACCTACTGCCAGAGTAGAGTGTACCTGCAAGTCTCTGGCCATTTCACTGACTGTGAATCTTTTTCTTCTTCTTAAAAAAGTAAAGCACTCTGTCAACTACATCAGCATGACATAAAGAGCTCAAGCAATACCAACAGCCCTTACAGAAACCGTCCCCCTGCACGAATGGAAGGATGGTAGAAAATGAAAGTTTATTTAGAGCTACAAATAATGAAGAAAGAATTAAAAAGAGAATGAGATCATGGTAAGAGTAGGTGGAGGGAGTTGATCATAAATTGCCACATTCAGCAGAGCCAGGCTTGTTTGTCTTGTTTGTCTACCCACTTGTTAGTCTCATCCACATCATGTTATGGCTTGCCTTGTAGAGTGCAAGACCTCCAGGACAACGACTATCATTTATTATACGTCTGTTCAGTGCCCAGCACTACAGAAACCAGATGTGCTTGAGGCCTCTAAGCACCATAGGAAAATTTTCAGAAGTATCTAAAAGATTGTCTACATGGGAAAATTCACCAGCATAATTATACTGGAATTATTATATTGCCCACGCGGACGCTCTTGTCCACACAGGTAGTTATACCAGTATAACTATAGCAGTATAATTATATTAGTAAATGCCCCCAGGTAAGCAAGCCCTAAGTGACTTCTAAGTTTCCTTGAAAGTCAATGGGACTTAGGTGCTTTTGAAAATGTTAACCCATGACAGTATATGTGTTAAATGATATTAACTTTAAGATGGTTTTGAAAACCACAGGAAACCAAGGCTTCTAGATGTCGTGCTACCCACCCATGCTATCGTCCATCAGTCAAAAGTAAGGTAAGTGCCAGTGGCAATACCATATACTGCCCCTGTTTAAACTTGTATGCTACATCATAACCATACACTACCAATGACATGTTTTCATTTACAGTATATGAGATTGTAGAGGTCAAAAAATCTTGATGTCAGAGAGAGGCTGAAATGTGGGATTGGAGGGAGGGTCAGACAGGTAGATTTGAGAAAGTAAATAAGGAAGTGTTATTAACTCCTTCTCACAACACAAGAACTAGAGGTCACCAAATGAAATTAATAGGTAGCAGGTTTAAAACAAACAAAAGGAAGTATTTCTTCACATAATACAGATTCAACCTGCCAAACTCTTTGCCAGAGGATGTTGTGAAGAACAAGACTAAAACAGGGTTCAAAAAGAACTAGATAAATTCATGGAGAATAGGTCCATCAATGGCTATTTGCCAGGATGGGCAGGGATTGTGTTCCTCGCCTCTGTTGGCCAGAAGCTGGGAATGGGTGACAGGGGATGAATCACTTGATCAATTTCCTAATTTGCCCAATCTACCTTTTGCTGCTGCACCTCCAAACAAGTGTAACAAGGAAAATTGCAGCTCTGTATGGGAATAACTTTGGAATAGACCACAATACATTACAGACAATCTACTGCCAGAGTGGAGTGTACCGTTAAGTCTCTGGCCATTTCACTGTCCTATTCATTCCTTGTGGGACAGCTGGCATTGGCCACTGTCAGAAGACAGGATACGGGCTAGATGGACCTTTGGTCTGACCCAGCATGGCTTCTTATGAGTCATTAGCCTAGAAATGGTAACTCAAGTGGTGTGAGCCATGTGATCACCCCGAGAGAGAGCATCAGAAATAAGAGGAGATAACCAAGAAGAGAGCCCTGTGGAACCCCATGGAAAAAGGGCAGGTGGAGGAACTACCAAAAAAATAAAGGAACAACCAGAGACATAGTAGCAGAAACCAGGAAATAACAGTATTGTGAAAGCCCAGGGATGGCAATAAGTGGAGAAAGAGGGTGTGATGGACAGTGTCAAACTCAGTTGAGAAAATGAGGGCAAAGATGAAGCACAGGCCCTGAAACTTGGCCAGGAAGAGCCAAATTAAAAATCTCAGTGGGTGCAGTTTTGTTGGAGAAGTTAAGGTGGAAGCCAAATTGAAGGGGCCCCAAGATAGATTTGGAGGAGAGGGATGTATGGCAAAGACTGTAGACTGCACACCTGATGAGTCTGGAGATGGGCTGGTAGGTGGAGATGCACTTAGGGCTGAGGGATAGCTTTCCGAGGATAGTGGATAAAAGGCCATTCTGTATTTAGAAGGAAAGGAGCCAGAGAAAAGTGAAAGGTCAAGGAGGAGGGACAGGAAATGCTGAGAGGAAACATGGATGATTCAGAGATATAGAACCGGTGAGAAACTTCTGTGTTATTGGCAGGGGAGATTACAGAAAAGGTATTCAAGGGGAAGGAGGAACAAGGAGGAAGGGGAGATCATGTTGATCCTATCTTTAAAATGTTGGAAAGATCTGCATAAAAAGGGAGACAGGAGCATTTGGGAAAAATGGTCTAAGGAGGCCAGAGGGGGGGAGGGGTCAAAGGTTCCAAATACATTATGAAAGCTGTGGGTATGGCAGTCAGTGAGTGTGGGGAAAGTAGTGATGTTTGGAATATGGCAGTGCTGAAGTAGGCAAAAACAAACAAAAAGGAGATTGATCCTTTGGGGTCAGAGAACTTTCTTCAGAGGCATTCCATGGTGTGGTAACAGGAGCATAGAAACTGAATTATTATGGATAGGAAGACCCAGATATAATGTGCATGGGCTTGAGCACCTCAGGTTTTTAACACAGCATTTTGGAAAATTTCTTAGATTGTACAGGTGTAATTTACACCTCACAGAATGAGGCTCTGATCATGACTCTGCCATTCAGAACCATGAAAGAACCCCAAAAACCAGATGAAAAGTATGTAGGCATTTTATTCCAAGAGGAGCTGAAGGTAATGCATACAAAAAAAAAAGAAAGAAAGAAAAAAAAGAAAAAGAAAGATGTTCCATGACTGCTAAACTCCTCAGCCAGAGGGTTTCCTGCATCTCTATTCTTCCAGACTGCCTGTAGGCAAACCTAGAGACCACAACTGCTTCCAAGTGCCTGTAACACTACTTCTGAAAGCAATTCCTGTGTTCCTAAGCTTGGTATTGTGGTATATTGAAAACTGGGTTACAATTAAAAACTCTCTCTTTACTGTGTAAGGGAACTACTGGTCCTGCTTGCAGGCTAGGAGGCTCTGTAGGGAAGCATGCAATCAAAGTCAGTCTGCAGCCAACCTAAGGTAAGGTGGGGTGAGTTGCAGCTCTCTGTTTTAGGGAGCAACCTGCTTTGTCTTTCTCTAATTTGAGGTTCTTGTGTGTTGTTGTTCTGAATTCTAAGAAATAAAGTAATGATACATTACAATCTTCCAGCAAGAGTAAGTTATGGTTTCATCTAACTTCACTGTGTGTATGCTGTGAAGATCGCTGGTATAAGTCAGGCAGCTACCTGACAGCCAGCATGCACTTCTTTTGTTATAAAACAAGTCAAGTGATTCCAGTACATGCAGTTAATTTTCATAGTGCAGTGGCCAGCATTAAAAAAATCAACAGTAATCACACCATGATATCTGATATACCATAGTACCTCCTTATACTTAGAAGGACGCAATTGATGATGTCTCAGATATTGCTGCATGGTAAGTGTTGATTACCTAATACTCTTCTCTCTCTATGTTTAGCAGGGGGGAGGGGTCTTTCAGTTTGTATATTAAATGCTTCTATAATCTTGTTAACAAATCCCCTGGATCACTTAAAGTGATCTATGCCCAGATTAAAATAAATGAAAAGTGGCACTTATACATTGACATGATCAGAAGACATCTCCACACTTAATCACAGTTTAATGTATAATAAAATAATACTTCACACATTTCTGGAGTGGTGGATAACCAATCTACTACTCGTGTCTTCTACTTTGGCTTAGTTTTCTTGAGAAATGTCTGCCTTAACAAGAGAGCCTTCCTCATACAAAGCACACGATTCTGAATTAGAAGTGTGAAACTGAATTTATGAAATAACGTTGGCAGTAAATAATAGCCTATCTCAAACTAGGATTCATCTCGCACCTATGTTGTGGGGAACAGCAGTCAGCTTCATCTCTCGCAGAGTATCAATCACCCCCAACATGCAAATTCAGTGAGATGCAGAAAGATTACTTTTCATAACCTATGGAAAGTAGTTGAATCAATGTAACAAAAGTTCAACGCAGCATTGTACAATCTGCAAGTATCCTTAAGAGTGCACTTTTTCATCATTTTACATGAACAGAAGTGGTGTAGCTAGATGGATATCTAGCTCGTGGCTGTGAACATACTAAGCGTCTTTGAAAGGTTTATTCAAAGGTTTCAGTTACAAGCTTTGGCTCTTTTCCTTTAGCCTAAAGGTGAAACCTCTGTTCCATTCAAATCAATGGCAAAACTCCCATTGACTTCATTGGGGCCACAATTTCACCCTAAAGGCTCTTTTTTTCCCCATTTTCTTTTCTTTTCTTTTTAATATCTTTGCTTCCTTCAGGCAGTCTGAAGTTTTCCATAATGCTGTCTGAAGGGGGCTGGAGGGCTGAGAAAATGGAGCTAGAGGGCCTCTAGATCACGCATGGTGACCTGGCCCAGTCCAGTAGTGACAAAAAGTGATTGTGAAATGATTTGATGTTCTCACTCTATCACTGGCCTTCATCCACATCACAGCTGGCACTCATTGGCAATCCCAAGACATAGACCAAGGACTAAGTAAGCATGGAGACTGGACCAATTTTCTCATCCTTAGATTTGTTCCTATAGCAGATGACTCCGGCATATTGATAGAACAATGTGAGGGAGCTGGCATAAAACGCCTGAGCCACAGTCCATTGAGGTCTATGGAAAAACTCCCATTGACTTCAATGGGCCATGGAACAGATATAAAGAGACGTTAGTTTGGCACTTTTCCCAAGCATTGTCACCCTTACTTTTAAATCACAACTTGGGTGTGGAAGAAGTTACTGCAGCCATAATCACGGTGGAAAAACATTTATATTCTCTTCAGAAAAGTGTGCAGCTTTGTTTTTCTAAGTAAATCCCATTGTTTTGCTGCACTTTCTTTATTCCACAGCTTGCAAGTGACCATCTCTTCATTGCATACCTTTTCAGAAGAGAGAAATTCCCATTTAGGCACCTAAATAAAGTGGCCAGATTTTCAAAACAGTGCAGCATCCAGCACCTGAGTTCCATTGAAAATCTGGCCACTTATTTAGGTGTGTACTTGTACATAGGTTTCTTTTGAAAATCTGGCCTCAGCTGGCATGCCAAAGCTTTCTGAAAATTCTGTCCAATATGGAGATACAAACAATTCTCAAAAAGAGAGAGTCAGCCAAAACAAGGTCAAGCCAAACTCCAGCAGATTAAGTGCTCTGTGTAGCCAATTGAAGAAATATTTAAACATTTCATGAAGCCAGGCAAAAGTCAGGCAAATGGATTCCATCTTAATTTTTCTCAATACACAAAGCAATACATAGGTTTAATTTAGTCTTCTGTCATTTAATTAAAGTGCATATTTATAACAGAAGCCCCTGTATCATATATATTACATGTGATTTCTAACACTGAACATCTTCATAAAGGAACATGCATAAACAATATATTAGGGAAACTAAAATTATAATAGCATTCCATAAACTTCTGTGTATTTTACAATTGTTGGAGGGAAAATATATGTACATAAACTGGCAACACTGTTAAATCTTAAAGCTCATTTTATAAGCTTTTTTATTTGTTGAACACAAACATTTTACTTCAGTTTCTTACTTTGATTTTTTTTAAGAGGATTCATATAAAGATAGTTTAAAAATGAAAAGTTACATTTGGCATGTCTTTTCCATTAAACCATTTTATTGCTGATTTGAGACTTTAGGAAAGCCAGATGAAGCAATAAAATACTCCTTTATTCCATAAAGCATCTGGGTCAAACTCAGCTGTCAACTCTGTGATCAGTCTTTTTCTTTTAATTTTGGCAGTGGATCAGTGTACTCTGTGGTCATATTAGATTTTGGTATGTAATCCTCATTCACACAAACCCCATCCATATCTGTCAACATAACACTTCAATTTTTCTTTTTTTGATTCACACATACAATCCACACCCTGATTGATGCATAAAACATCACTGTAAAAGATAGCAAACATGTTTTGCCTGCATAAGCATTTTCTTAAAATGAACTGGGAAAAGTTTTACTTAAATAAAAGAGAGAGGCAGTGTGTGTGTGTGTGTGTGTGTGACAGAGAGAGAGAGAGAGATGGAAACAGATAGCCACAATATTATGGTTTATGCTGAAGCTACTATTTGGCTTTTTTATAATTTCTAATGCTATGTAGCATGCTGATAAGTTACTGGAGAGGAACAGAAACTCCTCCTATAAGCAACACAAGTCTGAATCAGATGGTAATTCAGTGGACACTGAACCTTATATGATGTTATATAATAGTTCAAGGTTTTGGCATTTATTGCTAGATACAAAGCCAATCAAAGTCAATGACTCGACATAACATTACTTTAGATCCCAACCTAGAAAAGACCTACATATGGATTTAATTTTAAGCATATATGTTAATTCAGTGAGTACAATGGGATTATACACAAGCTTAATATTAAGCACATGCATAAAGCTTTGCGGGATCAGGGCCTTCACATTCTAATCCATTTTCCATGGTGCATAGACAGTATCCCAAAGCATGGTGGAAACATTTGTAAAAATATGCAAACAAATTATTTTCCTTTCTTATATATCATTCATGCTTGTTTCTCGATAGGAAATATTGGGAACACATTCATTATAATGATTTATAGATTGTGCAGATTCCCTCATATTCTTTGTATATTGGGAGATGGGACAGCTACCTTATGGTTCATTCTGTGTCTAGATTTAGATGTTTCAGAGAATTTTGGTGATGAAGTCGGAAGGATACATTTTTGTGGTTTCTAAAATGTGAGTGGACCAACATAATGATTTTTCTTGCCTGCTGCACTGATGCATTTCCACTTAGGAATCAGTAAATGCAGAATATTGAATATTCAGTCTGTAACTAACAATTCTGCCTTTGCTGAGTCCTCAGTTAAAAGTATTACACAAGTTAGAAAAATACATTCCTTTTGGATAAAATCCAATCCATGCACATAGAATTGGCATTCCTGGGCCTGGAGTGCAAAGAGCTTGGGGACGTGAAATCCACATCCATGCCATGGGGCTCAAGGCTATTGTAGCCCCACTGCACCCATTGTACAAAGCATCGGATCTACTGGACCTGTGAAAACCCTGAACTATTTCTGTCTTGCTCCCACTGTGGTCTATGTAAGGTCAGGCTAGAGATCTTTAATAAAAGAATAATCCTTTTATTATTTTTAAAAAATAATAAACTTGGGGTTCTTTTTATTTGCTGTAACTTTTTTTTAGCTTTCTGGGTGCCCATAGGATGCATTTTCAAGCTTTTCTCTGCAGTGATGAGGGCCAGAAACTTATTTTATTTTTTTACATGAAAGCTGAGATTCTCGCATATGCACTTGTCTCCAGGAGATGGGGTCTTACAGTTAATCATTTTGTATTGCTGGAATCACATCAAAATCAAGGAAATTGGCAACATTGTATATGCAACTGAAAACAAGGTCTTATAGTGAAAAGTGTCAAGCAACCTTATCCATAGGTGTCACCACCTGCACTTTCTAAAATTATTTATCACACAAAACAAACTGAAATTAAGTTAACAGGCCTCCATTCCTTGCATTTCATTGATTTTATGTAGATTTTAAATAGTCAGTGTATCTGAAAATAATTATATTTTGTCTTTTTCCCCTCTCAATCATGTGTTAGTCTGAATGAAGTGGGTTTTGTAGGAAAGTTGTTGGTTTGGTTGTTATTTGAATGTGAGGTGGTATTTTCATATTTTCTTTTTAAAAATAAATCAAGTATCATTATTTTATTCAAGTTTCTCTGAAAATGTTCTCAAGTCCAAACCAGCATTTGGAATATACAATACTCTAATTTGCTCAAACTCTGGTAGTCCAAGACAGTGTCCAGTGCTGTCCTCATTATTTGTGAGGTCTTCGATACTTACAATTTTACATGAACCCATGACAATTACCTTTTTTTTATTTGCTTGTGCTTAAAGCCCTGTACTAAATGAGGCCTAGTAACTCTTATGCTGGAATTCAGACCAAAGTATCCCAGACCTCTGCAATTAGCTTGCACTCATTTTCATTGGAAAACTAGACTGCTTATGATGTGATTTCTGTGACAAAACTTGACAATGGCTAGGCAATTGGCGTGCTGACACCATCACTTATTATAGCAAAGAATTTGTTTTCACTGTCACCTTGCCCCTCTCCCTCCCTCCAAGTTTATTTGTTCTCTCAGCCTGCTCTTTCTTGTTATATGCAAAGGTCCAGAAACTACAAGCAGTTTTACACAGGTAAACCCCTACAGAACCCTAAAAAAATCAATGGGTGCTGGTCCATCCACAGGGAGCAGCTTGCAGAATGAGGGCCTAGAATGTAAGTCCCTTGGGCTTACCATGATATTAGGCTCTACAAAGTCTTTCGTACAAGGAGCTATCCTCTCTATATATGCCCGTTTTTATCCTTTCCCTACCCTACACTCTCTTATCTCCAGAAGCAAAAACAATTAGAGAGGAAACAATCACCCATTTTACTGTTGAACAGCACTTTTCTCCCAGTTAATAGGCTCCAGCTGGCTTCCCTTCCCTGCAGTCGCTTCAATTATCATACACTCATAGAAACTGGAAGGAACTCGAGAGGTCATCAAGTCCAGTCTCCTGCGCTGAGGCAGGACCAGGTCAACCTGGACCAGTGTTTCTCAACCTTTTTGATACTAGGGACCAGCTTGTTGCCTTCCTAATTTGCGTCAAGATCTAAGGGACCAGCACCTAGACCATCCTTGTTGGATGTTTATCCAACCAGTTCTTATAAACCTTCAGTGATGGAGAATCTACACCCTCCCTTGGAAGCTTCTTCCAATGCTTAACTACCCTTATACTCAATGCTTTATCTAATATTTAACCTAAAGCTCCCTTGTTGCAAATTAAGCCCATGACTTCTAGTCGGTGGACATGGAGAATAATTGATCACAGTCCTCTTTATAACAACTCTTAACATATTTGATGACTGTTATCAGGTTCCCTCTCAGTCTTATTTTCTTAAGACTAAACATGCCCAGTTTTTTTACCTTTCCTCATAGGTCAGGTTTTTTAAACCCTTTGTCATTTTTGTTGCTCTTCTCCGGACTCTTCATTTTTGTCCACATCTTCTCATGGCACCCAGAAGCAGACACAGCACTCCAGTGGAGGCATCACCAGTGCCAAGTGGAGAGGGGCAAATGTCTCCTGTGTCTTACAAACAACACTCCTTTTAATACATTCCAGACTGATACTAGCCTTTTTTTCAATTGATTCACATTCTTGACTCTCATTCAATTTGTAATTTACTAATACCCCCAGATCCTTTCCAGTAGTACTACTACGTGGCCTGTTATTACCCATTTTTGTGGTTGTGCATGTGTTTTTTCCTTCCTACATGATGTAATTTGCACTTAACTTTATTATTACATCAACAGAGTCTGAATGAGCTCTCCCCTGACATCTAGTGGTGAGCTGCGAAAAAAGACCTCAGGAGCTGATGTTGTTTGCATGGACACACCCACCCTGCCTATGTGTTCAGCATGATGAGATAGCTTGCCCAAATGATCCCTTGTGGCTGGTGTTGGATTCCCAGTGTCCAGGTCATTGGGGCAGGAGTCATAAAGGGTTGTTATCCTTGTTGTGTGAACAGAGGTCAGCAGAACTGTACCTAACATACACTGATGGAGGGAATCACCCTCAACTGAATGGCACTCACAAGGCAGGGGACATAGGTTCTAAAGCCCAAAGAGTTGAGAAAGTGTGTGGTAAGGTACTTGTATGTGGGTGGCAGTGGCAGTGGCAGTGGCAGTGGCAGTGGCAGTGGCAGTGGCAGTGGCAGTGGCAGTGGCAGTGGCAGCGGCAGCCCTGTTTAAGGATCTTAGATACTATTTAACCCTTTATCTTTCAGCTCCTACAAAGCTGAAATCACTGATACCTAGGTCTAAATATTAAACCTCTTCTAGAACAACCTCTCTATTGCAAGAGACTGCCCATTGTGCACCAGCAGTGAGGTTTCCCCACTAACAGCTTAAATCACTAAGAGCTGTGTTAAGTGGGGGGCTCTGATAACATCTTGGTGAGTGGCCACCTGGGTGGCTAGTGGAGAGGTGTGGCAAGTAGTCAGCAGGGCGGCTGGTGGGGGATAGCCAGAGCAGAGCCCCAGGGAGAGGCACAGCAATCGGCCATTGGGGCAATGAGCAACAGAGTGTGTAAGATGCCTCCCTACCCCACCATACACACACACAAACACAGGGTGGGAGGTGAACTCTGAGGATGAACCTCTGAACTCAGGCTTCACTGGCCAAGGACTGTAACTGTGAGTGGCGTGCAGAGAAGCGATGAGCATGTTAAAGGGACTTTTGGGTTGCTGAACTTACTTAAGAACTTGAAGGGAAAAGGACACTGCCCAACTTACTTGGAGGTGGGTCTTTTGCTCATGGTTTATGTTTATGAACCCTAGATGTGGGGTTTTCCCAAATTAATGCTGAGTTACTTCTGTCCTTTTATTAAAAGTTTTTGCTACACTCAGATTCTGTGCTTGCAAGAGAGGAAGTATTGTCTCTTAGAGGCACCCAGGGGGTAGTGTGTAATTATCCCAGGTGACTGAGTGGCGACTCAAGATTGTTTTGTGTGGTATTGTTGAAAAGGAACGCCTAGATACTGAACCTGGCCCTTGTTGTAGCTGACTCTGCCTGGCAGAAGGGTTACAATTATATTTATGTCAGCTCCTGAATGAAACACAGGGGAAAAGGTACTGAAAAAATGGACATCTATTGTGTCCATTATGTCAAGAAGGATCAAATATCCCATAGACAGCCCTCCTCCCATCTGAGACTATAATCCCTATTGTTACAGAACCTTGTTCCTGCCAACACTTTCCCTAGAAAGTAATCATATTTTGAAAACACAAGGTGTGCCAATATAAAATCAACATATAGGTATTAAAAGAAATAAAGAGAAATAAAAAGACATTTTTTGAGATACTCATTCCACTGTTCCTCCTTCTTAGAAGCTTCCAACAGTGTTCCTCAACATGGAGATACAGTAGAACCTCAGAGTTACAAACTGATTGGTCAACCACACAGCTCATTTGGAACCAGAAGTACACAATCAGGCAACAGTGGGGAAGGAGAAAGCAAATAGAGTACAGTACTGTGTTAAATGTAAGCTACTAAAAAAAGAAAGGGAAAGTTTAAAAATACTATATGAGAAGGTAAGGAAACTGTTTCTGTTCTTTTGTCATTTAAATTAAGATGATTACAAGCAGCATTTTATTTCTCCATAGTAAAGTTTCAAAGCTGCAGTAAGTCAGTGTTCAGTTGTAAACTTTTGAAAGAACAACCATAATGTTTTGTTAAGAATTAGAAACATTTCAGAGTTACGAACAACCTCCATTCCCAAGGTGTTCCTAACCCTAAGATTATGTCTATGCTACCGCAGGATCGACACTGAGGCATTCAATGTACCGGGGGTTGATTTAGTGGGGTCCAGTGAAGACCCGCTAAATTGATGGCCGTTGACTCCAGTACTCCACCAGGAACTAGAGGAATAAAGTAAGTTGATGGGAGACTGTCTCCCATCGACCCAGCATGGTGAAGACATCACAATAAGTTGACTTAACCTACATCAACTCCAGCTACTTTAGTCACTTAGCTGGAGTTGCATAACTTAGGACAACTTCCCATATAGTGTAGACATAGCCTGAGGTTCTACTGTAATTCCTTTTTACGTCATCTTTCGAAAGCCACCTCAGGTCTGGCAAGTAAATACCTGCAATGCTTCTCCCACAATCCTAAATTTCCTAGGGCATATGCTGAATGGATTTGATATAACTGAAACCAGGATATCGATCAATTACTTCATTAGTAAATATTAAATGATAAAGGCAAGTATGTGGACACAATAATAGAAAGAGAGATACAAAGAGGGAAAGAGCAAGAACTTAAAATCTTTTTTTCACCAAAGGGAATATTTGCAAAGAAAATATAAAATACCTGTTGTTACACACTAAATGGGAAATCCACTCATTGCATCCACAGGGCAGGTCAGTGATAAGCAATTGGAATGATAACCTCTCTCTGTTGTGATGGAGGAAATATAGATTCTTCAGATGCTAACATTGTGTCATCAGGGAAACAGACACACAGCAACTTTCACTACAGCTAGAACTGCAAAAGATTTCCACTGTCTGGACATGCATACAACTTCTGCCTTAACCTCAACAGAGCTCCAAGGTTGGTGCAGTCTTGCAGTGTTGCCAACCCAGACACTGGAATCTTATGAGTCAGGCTTCAAAAAGTCATGAGCTTGGCTGAATGTTCATCAGTTTTCAAATAATAATAAATGTGTGACTTTTTTTATTTGTTTCCCAGTTTCTGTGCCTTTTGGGTGTTTCCTGGGCACTTTTTCAAGCTTTTCTCTGGATCCATGAGGGCTAGAAACTTACTTTTTTAAACAAATGAAAGCTGAGATTCTCACCTGATCACATGCATCCAGGACCTGGGTCTGTAAGAATCACATCAAATATCTCAAGTCCTGTGATATAATCATGAGAATTGGCAACAATGAGTCTGGCTGCAAAGGGACATTTTTATCCAAGGGCACCATAGACATGGGTCCACCTGTCCCAAAAGGTATTGAAATGACAGGAATGTCAGGCAGAAAAGACATTCCATCTCTTTAGCCATGTCACTAATACAGAAAAGATGGGTGTGGAAAAACTAGGTGGATGGATTGACATGTTATATATTTTCCCAAATATATATCTGGTTATGTAAAGAGTACCAGGGCCACATTAACAACCAGATCAGATTGCATGTGGACATTGCCTTACAGTGCAACTTTTACAAGATCCCATAAAAATGGGTTGTCAACAATGAAGATAGTGATAATGTTCCCACATGTCTCACAAAAGATAAATCCAAGGAAAACTGCAACCTTGTTCCTGATGCTTTTACACAAAAATAACCAAAGACTCATCTTTCAGTTTGAAGAAATTAAAAAGAACAGAACATGATGACTTTCTGATATCCCTTATAAATGTAGGAACTCAGTGAAGAGACAAATGGGATCTATGGTCTGCTAACTGCTATAAAAAACCACGTGAGGGGGAAAAAAACACATCATTCCAAAATTCTAGACATGTAATGCAATTCTTGTCCCACTTCTGGTAAATCTGGAAGAGGAATGTGATACCCCTGACTTCTGGCTGCTCAATGCAACCTACCTGTTATCTTTACCACACCATAGATCACTTGTTGCAGACAACAACAACCTGGTTGATATATCACTGTGATATATAAAGGAGATAAACATTAGGTGTGTCACGTGCTTTTTACTTCAGTGACATAGTGGCAAAAAACAGTATAGTCTCTATTCTTTTTTAGAACCTAACCTCTGGATGACAATAAATATGACCTAAGTCCAGCGACAAAGTTATAACATTTTTAGAAAACATCTGGAACCATGGAGCAATCTTCCATAGTAATTGTTGTGACACTGAACTTCCATCATTAACCTAAATGATCTTCAGATAATACCCAGTCCCACTTGGGATACATTACACAAAACAACACAGTAAAAGAACATAATTAAGGTTGGAAAGTCAAGCACTCGAAAGTTTGAAAAAGCTGGAATTAAAGTTGCCTGTGCACCCCAGCTCCTCATCAGAGCTGTCCATTTCCCTCCACTCCTCCTGATTGGTTCCCAGTCTCCTAGTCCAGCTAGTATTTGTCACCCACTTCCCTCTCCCCTGCCCCCGCACACACACCCCTCTGAGCTACTCATAAGAATGGCCATATTGGGTCAGAACAATGATCCATCTAGCCCAGTATCCTGTCTTATGACAGTGGCCAACACCAAATGCTTCAGAAGGCATTAACAGAATAGGGCAATTATCAAGTGATTCATCCCCTGTTGTCAACTCCCAGCTTCTGGCAGTCAGAGGCTAGGGCCACCCAGAGCATGGGGTTGCATCCCTGACCATCTTGGCTAATAGCCATTGATTGACCTATCCTAAAGAAATTTATATAATTCTTTTTGGGACCCAGTTATAGTTTTGGCCTTCACCACATCCCCTGGCAACAAGTTCACAGGGGATGACTGTACGTTGTGTGAAGAAATACTTCCTTTTGTTTGTTTTAAACCTGCTGCCTATTAATTTCATCGGGTGACCCCAGTTCTTATGTTATGTGAAACAGTAAATAACACTTTCTTATTTACTTTCTCCACACCTTTATCATACCCCCCCCCACTGCCATCTCTTTTCCTAGTTGAAAAGACCCAGTCTTTTTAATCTCTCTTCATATGTAAGCTGTTCCAGACCCTTCATCATTTTTGACACTCTTCTCTGTACCTTTTCTAATTCTAATATATCTTTTTTGAGATGGTAATCAGAACTGCATGCAGTATTCGAGATGTGGGCGTATCATGAATTTATAACATGGCATTATGATATTTACCGTCTTATTATCTATTTCTTTCCTAATGGTTCCTAACTTTGTTAGCTTTTTTGATTGCTGCTGCACACTGAATGGATGTTTTCAGAGAACTATATGAAATGACTCCAAGAGCTCTTTGTCTAATGTTAACAGATAATTTAGATCCCATCATTTTGTATATATAGTTGGGATTATGTTTTGCACTCTGCATTACTTTACGCCTGATCTCACTATGTTCCCCTCCCACACTGTCTACCAGTCTCTCTCACCACAAAGTACAAATTACAGTTTCTCTCTCCTCCCAGCTCAATCCCAGTCCATATATATCTGGTCCCAGTCCCAGTTTAGTCCTTTCCCTCCCCCTGGACTGGCTTTTGTCATGTCTGGATTCAAATCACTTGATGATCACCTGTTCTGTTCATTCCCTCTGGGGTACCTGGCATTGGCCACTTTGGACGACAGGATACTGGGATAGATGGACCTTTGGGCTGACCCAGAGGTGTGCACATGGGAGGACAAGCAGGGGCATGAGCACCACAATAATTGTTGGGGGACATAGAACTTCTCTGGCCCCAGGGCCGCAGCTATAAGGAAAAGTGAACTCCTGCCAGGGCAGGGGCATAGATGTGGCAAATAGGGATGCGGGGGGTACTCAGCACCTATGCCCTGCTCCTGGCCCTTTTGCCCACCAACCTCTCACTTCACCTGGGGCTTGGGTCCTAGCTGCTGGCCCCATACCTGTGACCTAAAGCCAGCCCCACCCCACTCCCAGACCTCCACTCCCAGGACCTGGATCTGCTCCTGGGACCCCAGCTGCTGGCCCTGTGCCTGGGGCCCCATGCCTCGCCCCACACCCACCCCCAGCTGTGACCTCTGTCTGGGTCCCCCCTCCCGGAGATACAGCCCTGCTCCCAGTCTCTGGAGGGGACAGTGGTAAGGGGGCTGGGTTTCAGCATCCCCACTACTAAAAATGTTCCGGAGCCACTCGGCAGGGGAGGGGAGGGAGAAGAAGAGCGAGCTCCTGCTGGGGCTAGGGAAAGACCAAGCTCCTTCTGGGCCCAAGGCAGTGGGGCCAGCTGGGGAAGGGGAGAGCAAGCTCGGGGTCAAATTTAAAATCCTGTGCACACCCCTGGTCTGACCCAGTATGGCAGTTCTTAAAACAGACGGTTCCCTTCTCCATGCTGCCAGGGCACCAGCAGGGGGTCACTGAGAGTACATGAGATATAGGATCCCTGCTCGGTTACAGTGCTCAGCCCTACCCTCATCAGAGCAGCCATTATAGAGAAAGTCCAGCTTCACTCCATAGCTTTGGCCTGAACGGAGCACACTCAGTTGCTCAGATGGCCCATGTGCAGTCTGATCAGCACTCGGAGCTGTGAGAGGATGGCGCATGCTCAGCGTACGTGGACTCTCTGGAGATTTGAGCTGCTAAAATGTAAGAAGTCTCTACTGAGCATGTGCAAACTGTGATTTTTTTCAGAGGCTCATAACTTTGGGCAAATTTTCATCATCATGGTAAAAGGCACATTTCTGACACAACAGCCACCTTCCTGCCAAATTTAAATTCCCTGCGCTAAAGCATGAAGAAACTCGAACCTTTCAAAGAAAAGGTCTCCAGGATATTATTAAACTGCAAAATGATGTATTTTTTTCCATCTTATCATTCTCAAAAATGGCTGAGCTGTTTTGGCTGACATCATCCAAAAATCCATTCAGGTTGAAGCAGACACCTGGCATGGAAAATCGCAGCCCAAACAGTTAAAGTTTGGCAAAGTTGTAAGCAATGGAAAATAGGGTCTTATAATGAGACCTGTCAGGGAACTTTAGTAATAGGTAGCACTACCAGCCTGCCTATGGTAATATGGCTGTATTCAGGTCAGAGGTGAATGAAGGAGGGACGTCTTTGCCTGCCATTGGAACTAAGGCACCCAAAACCAAGAACATATATTTAAATATAAAGTCGTCATGCTTCAGGGCGTAAACTAACCATGATGGGCATGGAGCTGCTCTGTAATAATGTATTAATACTCTGTATTGATGGGGTTATTAGGATCTTTACTGAAGGAAACATTGGCTTAGTTTGATAGGAGCTGTAAGGAAAAGCAACCAGTAAGGAAACAATGGTTCTATATATGCCACTCCACTGTAAACACTTGAGGTTTGTAACAATACAATGGCAGGCTGGATCTGAGAAGTCTGGGGCTCCTGCAGAGCTGACTGAACTGGTCTGGACAAGCAGGGCCAAAGCCTAGGAACTGATCAAAATAACTCTGGCTGAATAAAAAGAGATACTCATTTTCCAGAGGGGCAACTGCTACTGTGGGAAGCAGAGCAACACAAGCTGAGGTGTCATAACCAAATATAAAAAGTTACTGTGAGCCATGCTACAGCTTAAGAGACATGCTGGGAAAAAACCCAGATGTTTTGCATGTTTTCCACTTTACATGCACGCCGTATAGCACCAAATGTGCCACGTGGCACAAAATGTTGCTGCTGCTCTTGCCATTTTTTGGGATCTAATATAACTTGACAAAGAGTCTAGAACAACAATTACATGATCTTTGACCTTTTTGTGATATATGACATTGGAAAGCATTGTCTGGGACAGTCCGTCATGGACTAGCCTGTTGACATTATGGCATATGTGTTATGACCTTGTCCTTCCAGCACAGGCATAAATGTGTTTATGATAATGTTATTCCCAGTTGGGAAGCTATTTTGTATACCTTCAGGTTACAGAATAGCTAAGGAGCCAATTGTCTATGTCTGGCATTTGGAACAAGACACCTTGAACCAATTTATGCTGAAGTGCAGTCTCGGTTGTGAGGCTGGCTATTGATTAGACACTGACCATGTGAATGAGCAGTGGAGAACTGGAAATTCTCCCACAGCCAGCTTCATCAATGTGATGGGCACTGCAGGCAGAAAAGGGATTCAAATTGATTTCTGCTGCCCAACTCAGGTATAGAGATCCATATGCTTTCAGCCAGGCAGTCTAGATACTGTTGTCTCCAGCAACAGAGTTTACTCCTAAATGCATGTCATTTTATTATATATTTTTTGTTTATCTTAATGTTTTTAGTATATGTTTTGTTTATGATGTGCAGTATTATACTTGAAGAAATGACTATTCTGTGTCACTTTAATGGGACTATACAATTATTATGGTACATGAATTATTTGAGTTGTCTCATTTGAAGACTGATTGCCTTTCAAGGTCTCTGTGGGGGAGAGGTGAAGGAACCCTGACTGTTATAGCCCAAATCAGGGCCCCTGGCAGGCCAAGTACAACTGCAAAAGTCCAGCCACCTATCATTGCATTTGCAGTGACTCTGGAGCCAGGGTTTTTAGTGCCGACTTTACTTTCCCACAAAAGAGCTCCACAAAGATCAAGCAGTATTAGGGTCATGGTGGAGTTCAGTGAGTGTGCCATGCTGGATTAATTTAAAACTATAACAGCCTAAAAACTCTATCCACCTCTCACACCAGCCATACATGTGCATCACCATATACAAAAGAAAAGAAACCAGCATACTCGGGGCATCTGCAAGGAAGAATAATCTCAGCAGGACTGCAATTCTCTCCCACTCCTGAACTAGATTAGGTTAGATTGATTTTTGTTTATCTCTAACTTCTTGTACTGCTTGCCATGTTCTTGTTTGGGGGGCAAATTCCTGCTCCTTAAACAACGAATGTTGTTTATTAACTATTGCTGGGAAGAAGCTAGGGGGACTGGCTGTTATTGGGGAGAGGCGTTGAATGGTTGGACGCGCTAGTGATGTTTATAAAGCTCTTGAATTTAATAGTCCATCTACTAGTGCACGTCTTTCTCTCTTGTTCCCTGGTTCGCTAACTAGATTTTATTCATATTTGTTATACACTTTAAAAGACAAAGCATCTGTCCTTTGCCTGAGAGTGGGTGACTGGCTCTTGTGAGATTGTCTTGTGTATTAGCCATCAACTTTTGGACCCAAAGAGGAGCGTTGCTGCCAGGTTCAAACTTAGAAGGTCACAGATGGGGATGCATGGAGTTCAGCACATAGCCCATAGTGACACAATGCATATAGTCACTGTCTGCTCAGAGGAAGTTGGGTCCCTTGAGCTGTCATTTAACATCGAAGTAAACCTTATTTGTTATCAGTTCAGTCCAGAGAGTGAGAAAGAGACAATAACAGGCAAAAGGTGGATGTTTTAGATAAAGTCTGAAGCTCTCAGAAAGAACAATAAAACAGATATAAACTTAATTTAAACAGAATCTAAAAGTCAATGATCAGGCGACATGGAGTGAAGGTTCCCAAGGTAAAGTGATGCTATGTTTCTAGCTTTATATTAAATTGAAAATATACAGTGCCAAAAGTGAAATCCCTGCAAGCAACATGGAAACTTTTTAAAGACACCGTAATGGAGGCTCAACTTAAATGTATGCTCCAAATTAAAAAACATAGTAAGAGAACCAAAAAAGTGCCATCATGGCTAAACAATAAAGTAAAAGAAGAAGTGAGACACAAAAAGGCATCCTTTAAAAAGTGGAAGTTAAATCCTGGTGAGGAAAATAGAAAGGAGTATAAACTCTGGCAAACAAAGTGTAAAAATATTATTAGGAAGGCCAAAAAAGAGTTTAAAGAACAGCTAGCCAAATATTCAAAAAGTAGTAGCAAAAAAATTTTAAGTACATCAGAAGTTAAGCAACTAGTGGTTCCTCTGGACGATCGAGATGCTAAAGGAGCCCCAGGGAGGATAAGGTCATTGCAGAGAAACTATGTGAATTCTTTGCATCAGTCTTAACGGCTGAAGATGTGATGGAAATTCCCAAACCTGAGCCATTATTTTTAGGTGACAAATCTGAGGATCTGTCCCAGATTGAGGTGTCATTGGGGAAGGTTTTGGAAGAAATTGATAAACTAAACAGTAATAAGTCACCAGGACCAGATGCTATTCACCCAAGAGTTCTGAATGAACTCAAATGTGAAATTGCATAACTACTAACTGTAGTTTGTAACTTATAATTTAAATCAGCTTCTGTACCAAATGACTGGAGGATAGCTAATGTGATGCCACTTTTTAAAAAGGGCTCCAGAGGTGACCCTGGCAATCACAGGCTGGTAAGCCTGACTTCAGTACCAGGCAAACAGGTTGAAACTATAGCAAAGAACAAAATTGTCAGACATATAGATGAACACAATTTGTTGGAGAAGAGTCAACATGGTTTTTGTAAAGGGAAATCATGCCTCACCAATCTACTAGAATTCTTTGAGAGGGTAAACAAGCATGTGGACATGGGGGATCCAGTAGATGTAGTGTACTTAGATTTTTCAGAAAACCTTTAACAAGGTCCCTTACCAAAGGCTCTAAAGCAAAGTAGGCTGCCACAGGATAAGAGGGAAGGTGCTCTCATGGACTGGTAACTGGTTAAAAGATAGGAAACAAAGGGTAGGAATAAATGGTCAGTTTTCAGAATGGAGAGTGGTAAATAGTGATGTCCCCCAGGGGTCTGTTCTGGGACCAGTCCTATATAATATATTCATAAATGAACAGGAAAAAGGGGTAAACAGTGAGGTGGCATGCAGATGATACAAAACTACTCAAGATAGTAAAGTCCTAGGCAGACTGCAAAGAGCTCCAAAAAGATCTCAAAAACTGGGTGACTGGGCAACAAACTGGCAGATGAAATTCAATATTGATAAATGCAAAGTAATGGACATTGGAAAACATAATCCCAACTATAAATATAAAATAATGTGGTCTAAATTAGCTGTTAGCACTCAAGAAAGAGATCTTCGAGTCATTGTGGATAATTCTCTGAAAACATCCGCTCAATGTGCAGCGGCAGTCAAAAAAGTGAACAGAATGTTGGGAATCATTAAGAAAGGGATAGATAATAAGACAGAAAATATATTGCCTCTATATAAATCCATGGTATGCCTACATCTTGAATACTGTGTGCAAATGTGGTTGCGATATCTCAAAAAGATATATTGGAATTGGAAAAGGTTCAGAAAAGGACAATAAAAATGATTAGGGGTATGGAGCAGCTTCCGTGTGAGGAGAGATTAATAAGACTGTGACTTTTCAGTTTGAAAAAGAGACGACTAAGGGGGGGATATGATTGAGGTCTATAAAATCATGACTGGTGTGAAGAAAGTAAATAAGGAGGTGTTATTTACTCCTCATAACACAAGAACTAGGGGTCACCAAGTGAAATTAATAGGCAGTAGGTTTAAAACAAACAAAAGGAAGTATTTTTTTTACACAATGCACAGTCTTTGCCAGAGGATGTTGTGAAGGCCAAGACTATAACAGAGTTCAAAAAAGAACTAGATAAATTAATGGAGGCTATTAGTCAGGATGGGCAGAGATGGTATCCTTTAAGTCTTTTTTTTCCAGAAGCTGGGAATGGACAACAGGGGATGGATCACTTGATGATTACCTGTTCTGTTCATTACCTATGGGGCATCTGGCATTGACCACTGTTGGAAGACAGAATACTGGGTTAGATGGACCTTTTTCTGACCCAGTATGGCCATTCTTATGCTCTTATTGAATTGCGAGATTACAGTGCAGGGTGAAGTTGACATGTGGTTCTGCTTCTCCTTTCTTTTTATAGCTGGCCTCTATTTAATTGTATTGCTTTGATTATATTTATGTCACGGCTTCCATCAACTTTTGCTTTAAAGTGCCTATCTAAATGGAAACTCAACAAAGGTCCTTGCCTAGCAACCTTTATTCATTTGAGTAGTTCCTGCTCCCAGAATCGTCCATTCAAGTAAAAATTGAGTTAATTTGTTGTATGGATTAATCAAGTGAGGATTTAGCCATAAAATTCAACAGGAAATGTATGATGCTGATGTGACCTGGGATATGCAGGTGCTGCAGGGATCAACTGAGTCCCTCTGTAGAGGCACCAAAACTGCAATTACATATATGGGAAAAGTTTTCCCAGTTCACTAAGGTACCCCCATCCCCACCTTCGAAATCTATAAAGGTCCCTAGTGGAATAAGCACCAATGAACTACACATCTGATCAGTGACATCGTCGTTAAATCGAGCATTAGCCCAAAGTGGAGGCAGAGGTAATGCAGTCTTCAATTGCTGACACCGCCATGCCCAGGAAGACATTAAGTATGAGTCTGAGTAACTGTCCCACTGCTTGGATTCGAAGTGAGTATATAGGCAGCGTCCGGAGTGCGGATTTAGGAGTGATTGTTTCTGTATCTAGTCAGTGAGATCACGGGGTCATCGGCGTACAGAGAGGGGTTAGGCAGCCGTCGATCGTCCAATACAGAGGAATGTCTGGATTCGTTTTGATGACTGCTGCCAAGCAAATCTGGAAGGAAATCGACAGAAAAGTCAGCGTGCGGGGAAGGAAAGCTGCAGACAAGCGCCTCTTACACCGCCTCGGAAGGGCGCTGCAGAAGTGGAAACCCAATTCCTCTGAAGGATTGGGAAATGCCGCAGCTCATTTCCCCTGCCTTAGGCTTTCCTGAGCTCGGGAACGCGGGCTCCGAGTCAGCAGCAGCCTTCTTCCAGGGCCGATCTCTCGGCTTCAGCTGCCCATCCTGGTAGCGACACTCCTGTGATTTCTCCCCAGACCATCCTGCGGTGGCCACTAGGACATACCCCGTGCACGCCCCCAGGGCTCTGCAGCCTGCAGCAATAAACTGTGTCATCCCCTGCACAGCCACATACGGCCCCTCCACCCCCACCCCGGGCCTGTCCATGCCTGCCTCTCCTCAGCGCCCCGGGCCCGCCGCTGCTGCCCCCAGGCACATCCCTGAGTTCGCTCTGCGCCGGGATGCGAGCACAGGCAGGTTCCTGCGGACACCCCGACGTCCGCCTGCAGATCCACTGCCGCCCCTGAGCCCCTTCTCCACTCCCCCGAACACCCGCTCTGCTACAGCCACTCCCAGCTCCCCGCCCGCCGCTGCGCGCCCGGACCCTGCACAGTCTGCCCGGTGCCCCGCCCGCCCTCCGCACTCACCCGCCCGCCGCGGCTTCCAGGCGCGCATTCCGGCCTGTCCCGACCCCTGCTGTAGATCCCCCGCTCCGGCCGAGACCCGTGCGCCCCTCCCTCCGTCCCTCCGCACCCCAGCTGCGTCCCGCTCCCGCCCCTGCACACACATCCCTGCGCTCACCCGCTCCACCTGTCAGCCCAGTACCGAGCTCCCTACGCCCCTCCTCCGCACACACCCCGAGCGCTCCGCTCTGTGCACACCGCGCTCTGCCCGCTGCCCCCGCACACACCGCTCTGCCCCCTCCCCCCGCACACCCACTCTTCTCCCTACTCCCTCGTATACACCGCGCTCTGTCCCCTCCCCCGCACACACCGCGCTCTGCCTCCTCCCCCCACAAAAACACAGCACTCTGCCCCCTCTCCCCCCGCACACACCGCGCTCTGCCCCCTCCCCCCGCACACACCGCGCTCTGCCTCCTCCCCCCACAAAAACAC
Source organism: Gopherus evgoodei (assembly GCF_007399415.2). Lineage (NCBI taxonomy): Eukaryota > Metazoa > Chordata > Testudines > Testudinidae > Gopherus > Gopherus evgoodei. The sequence goes on from NC_044324.1 coordinate 84,925,502, forward strand.
CCCACTCTGTCCCCTCTCCCCGCACACGCCACTCTTCTCCCTACCCTCGTACACACCGCGCTCTGCCCCCTCCCCCGCACACACCACTCTGTCCCCTCCCCCGCACACACCACTCTTCTCCCTATCCCCAGTATACACCGCGCTCTGCCCCCTCCCCCCGCACACACTGCACTCTGCCCCCTCCCCCCGCACACACCGCACTCTGCCCCCTCCCCCCGCACACACTGCACTCTGTCCCCTCCCCCGCACACCACTCTTCTCCCTACCCTCGTACACACCGCGCTCTGCCCCCTCCCCCGCACACACCACTCTGTCCCCTCCCCCGCACACCACTCTTCTCCCTATCCCCAGTACACACCGCGCTCTGCCCCCTCCCCCGCACACACACCACTCTGTCCCCTCCTCCCACAAAAACACCCCACTCTGCCCTGTCCCTCGCTCACACCCCCACTCTGCCCCCTCCCCCCGCACACACACCCCACTCTGCCCCGTCCCCCCACAAAAACACCACACACTGCCCCCTTCCCCGCGCACACACCCCGCTCTGCCCCGTCCCTCGCTCACACCCCCACACTGCCCCCTTCCCCGCGCACACACCCCGCTCTGCCCCGTCCCTCGCTCACACCCCCACACTGCCCCCTTCCCCGCGCACACACCGCACTTTGCTCCCTCCCCGCGCACAGACAGGACACTCCACTCCCTCCGCACGCACACACCTCACTCTGGCCCTTCCACTCGCACGACACTTTGCCCCCTCTACTCACGCCCACACAGCACACTCTGTCCCCTCCCGCACACACACCACACTCTCCCCCTCCCCCTTGCGCGCACACTACACTCTGTCCTGCGCTGTCTACTGCACACGCACAATCACTTGCACTCCCTGTCTTCTGCACAAACACATCCTGTAGCCCCTTGGCCCTGCACACACACAAACACCTGCTCTGCGCACGCGCACACACACAGGTTCCTTCTCCCTGGCATGCACCCGATCTGCTCTGCCCTGTTCCCACACAACCTGCTGCATCCGCTCTCCCCTGCGCGGGTCCCCATTCCTCTTCCTCTCCCCCCACATGCATCCCCTCTGTCCTGCAACCCCCTTTTTTCCGGGAAAGGAGAAAGTGATCCTTGTCATTTTCCTGGAGAAGCTGGAAATCTGCCAGGTTAACCCCCCTTTTACTGCTGGGAAACCCGACCCCCTGTAATCTAGCTGCCTGCTCTTCCCAACTAGATTACACTGAACGTGGCAAAGGTGTCTGTTCTTTGGTCATTTTGAGTCCCGCCCAGGGAATGCGAGGGCCAGTTTTAACCTTGACATCGGAGCAGAAATGTAACGCGTGCACGAAAGTCTGCAACGAAACTTTCTTCTCTGGAACTTTCATGGCAAAAAAAGTGTGGGGGGGGGGCTTTTCCCTGCAATTCTATGCGGCGATCGTTTTGCAATGCTCCTTACCCTCGGAGCTGAGTGAGTTAACAAACAGAGAAGCGCTATTTCCTTTAGCCAGCCGAGATCTCCCGACTTCTTTCCACCCGAGAACGCATTATTAACCAAAGCTAGCTAACCGCGCCAGCGCCGAAGGACACGTGTCCCTACCACAGCGATCAGTGCAGGGCGACACTAAGCAGTCGCTGAACTTTGAGAGGATTCCAAGATCAGGACTAGCAACCCCTTCTGACAACAACTGCGTGCGCGGGGGGTGAGGTCAGGCTGCGCAGCCTGCCGCTGGAGACAGAGAGGAGATGGTATTTAAATGAACTGCTGATAAAGGCAGAAAATATTGTTTGTGGGTTTGATGAGGTGGCCCGGGGGGGGGGACCGCAGTGCCATGTTCTTTGAAGTGTCAATTTAAAGAAAAGAATCCTCCAAATGTGTCCAGTGTACATCCCGGAGGAGAGATCGATCTCGCTATCTAATCTCCTTTTTAACTCTACTGGTGCTATCGTCTCTACTTACAGAGTGGAGGCTAGGGGAAGGAGGGGATGTTGCTAATAAAACAAACTAAGAAGTTCCGCTGCCCAAAGACCCCGCTGTAAATCCAGTTACTGAAACACCGAAGTGGCTGGACTCCCATCTCCACTTCTTCAGCAGTCGCAGGGCTCGGTGTTTCTATAGCTGCTAAAATCAGTCTGCCGGCTTGTTCATAAGTTCTCTAGCTAATTTGTTAGATACGTTCAGTGGAATTAGTTAAAGACATTTAACCTGAAGAACACATTGACCCAAACTTATTCCCTGGACTCTGTTTCACCCTTGCAAACCCCACACCCCAGGAGAAGCTTGGTACAGTATTTAGATCTTACATGCTAGCTCTGAAAGAGACTAAGAAAACAACACTGGTCTCCCATTCTGAATTTTAATACTGAAATCTGGAAATGGAAATTGTTTGATGTATGAGGAGACGGTATCTAATTAGGGCGTAAGAAATTTAATCTTTCCAGCAGGCAGGTCATATAATTAATGTTAATTTAACGCTCAAATTCTCAGTCATTAATTTTTATTCTCTTAAATGTAGTTTGGCAGGGGCCCCTGATCCATGGCAATGGATTTTACTGGATGTAAGAGCACACTTGGTCTTTGGAGTGAATTATTGCAGACCTTCCCATCCCAATAACAAGATCACATCATGTATGCATTATTAAGCCATGTAATTGAATGGTCCATAGTTTGCATATCAGACTATTAAAATAATGTGTTTTGCTTTTCTTCCAACACGTAATGTTAAAGACTTTGCGAATATTTGGTGATTCTGATAATTATCACCAAATTACTACAAATGTTCTCTTCATTAGCGTGATTTCTTTCAAGCATTTTTAAAAATGTGAATAATTCATTAAGTGATGGCTTGTAAGTTTTTTTTTTAATAAAAACTTATCAACCACAAAGTCGAAAACGAGATAAAAATAACAATGGGACAAGAAGAGAACAATCCTCCTATGTGATTGAAACAGAAAACTTTTTTTTTTCTCATTTCAGATAACTATATAACTGTAAAGTTTCACTTGGTCGAGAGCAAAAGTGCATGCAATCTAAAGAACAGTCTACTTCAGGTGATGCAGAACAGATGAAGGAACAAATGTGGGGATTTTTCCCTTTACAGGGAATATCTGGGTACAGAGCAGACAGATTGATTTGAAAAGATACTGACCTCTCTCCTTCAGCTGCAGTATAACTTGTCCTGGAAAAAAAAATCAACTGAAAATTTCCCTCACCCCAGTTCACTAAGCTTCTATGACGATCTCAGAAGTTGAATAATTCCCAATTAACTAAGTAACTAACTTTCTTCTTGCCATCTTGAGGCACACACTTCACTAAATCTTCAGCCTTGGAGACCCTTCATTATTGCCTTTCCACTCCACACTGTTTTCAAAGTTCAATAGCAAGGCAACAAAAACAACACTGCTGCAAAATAAGAGTCTCTTTTAAAATTAAAGAGCAGGTCATTTGCATCGAAGAAGTAAAGTTCCCCTCCCCATCCCCGCTTAATTATTTAAATAAAAAGAAGCTCGCTTCAGGATCAGTGACACTGATGATTTGCAGGATGGGAAGCCGCTGCGATCGAATGAATAGGGGCTGTATCAGGTGTAATGTTCCTTTCTATGAATCTAACATACTTCACCGTTGCGCGCTTGTGCTCCACTGTCAGAGGCTATTGAATCCCCATAGGACTTGCAGTGACCATGATTTCTGCTTTTCACTAAAGCATGAGAAACGGCTATGGTGAATAAAGCAGAAATAAGGAGTTGCTTTGCTTGTAGGCGCAGACTACAACAGCCTGTTTGCCTGCTCGTGACCCAGCTGTGTAACCAAGGCATCTCCCTCTCTACTTCTACCTAGCAGTGCGCCCTCACCTCCAGCCTTTGAGCACCAGGCTAGTACCCAGGAAGGGGCCTGGAATACCGGGGGGGCGCTTTTATTTTGGTTGGGGGTGGTGAGCGCTGCTCACTGGGCTGGGGAGAGCGGAGAGAGCCGAACTGTGCTGCTCTGTGTGGGCTTTTTTTACCCTCCTCACTATAGCAACCAACGGCAGCCTGGCAAAAATGCACCCTCTGTGGACAATGGCCCGGCCTCCTTGTTTGCCTCCCTCTTCTTCCTCCTCTTCGAAGCCCGGCCAAAGAAACTTTCTAACTGTTCAGCTGCCTCCGCCAAGAGAGGAAACTCAACGCCCGGCTTCTCTCGCAGCACAGCTGCAACTCTCTGCGCACAGGCCGAGCCAAACTCTGTTGCGCACATCCACCGCTTGCGAGGGTGGCCGCACCTAGCCTTGCCTTATAGAGAGTATAAGACGCACCGAAAGGCATTGCGGGCTGGGGGGCAGGGGGAATCTTGGCTCTATCTTACTAATGAAAATAACAGGTGGAAAACACGAAGCTGGTTTCCCTTCTGAAACAAGCGGCCCCGATCCAACTCCCATTTCGGGATCGGGCCCATTGTCAACAACTGGGAGCTCTTAAAAGGTCAATAAAGTTCTGAACCAAGACTGGAAGATGCCGTCTATTCATTCTTCCTCAGTCAGCCCACAGCAATAATGGGATCGGGCCTGTGAAATCTGTAGCGTCAAGTTTTCATCCTTTGCGTTTGGCTGAGGGTTATAATATAAAACTCCCTGGAGCGGGCTAAGGGGTCAATATTGGGCTGATTCTATGGCAAGATTTCTTTCTCTCCCAGCTATTCCCACAGGCAACCTCAGAGACCGTTTCTTCCTCCATTTCAACTTTTTATTATGGCTAAAGCTTTGTGACATGTATTATTGCCATCAACTGCAGCTACTGAGGTCTAGAAGTGCAGGGCATGCTCAGGTTTTCAAGACTGATTGAATTTTTCTGTTGTAAGCATATGCACCACCAGTAGTCAACTCCGGCTTCTTTTCCACCCTGTGAAAGTTAACATGGCATTAGAGATCACTTCACCAATGTATTTCAGAATAAAAGCTTTAATTGCGTTCCTCTTTTCCTTAAAAATATGCAGAAAAATGCATCTTATGTAAGAAAACATAATTTCCCTAAGTTAAGTAGAATAATATTATATTTGGGCTCTTCCTAGAGTATGTATCCTGCTTAATCGTATTTGATCGTGAGGGGGGGAGGGGAGAGAGAGAAGGGAACTACAGTATTTTATTTGTCAGTGAAGCAGACTGTTTCCCCCCTTGTAAATCTCCAGTTTAGCTTCTGAAAGGTCTCGACTGAAAACACTTTAATATATCAAAGATGTTTGAACCCCTCATGCCTGCTACCAATTCACCTGTTTTAATGTTAAAAGAACCCCGCTTTAAGCTGCGTTGTTGGGAGGTCATTTAACAGCAAGCCTTCTGAAAAGTAAATTGCGTGGAGGCAAACTCTGCCAATCGCATCTTGTTCTAACTTTGAGACTTCAATATAAACAAGCTGTATTAACTCCAAGTAGAATTTATCTCGCAGACTGATGGAATTTGTCCTTTTTGCTTCTTTTCCCCTCCAGGCCTCATATTCACCACTCCAAATTTAGCAGCGTTCCTTTGATAAATGACTCAAAGTAATCCCTGCAACAGCTAAGCTTGACTGGTTGACGTTGTGTTAGAAGTCTTCATAGCGGTATCTGTCTATAAAATATTCACTTGCGGACTACAAAGGGTGGATCATTTTTAATGACAAAGATTCAGAACTGGAGGATGAAGGGAAAAGATTAATATCCGGGAATTCAAATTATTTAATTTCAAATACTGAACTTAGAACATTACATCCTACTAGTTTAAACAGTGATGCAGATAAAATAGAATAGCCACGTATGAATGAAGTGGCCAGAAGAATAGAGTTGCAGGGAACGTTGGAAATGGACACTAACACAAACTTTTCAGAATTTTTTTTATCACTATTATTCTACACCTTTCTATCTTCTAGGCGAATCGATATTCCAGCAGGAAAAAATATATATTCTTTTGTCTGATGCAGTTAGGTGGAGAAATCAATTTAAGCTATGGGTTTTAATTTCAGTGGGTAATGTGATCCTGTGCAATCAAAGTTATCAGTTTCTGTCCATTTTATTTAGATATCTTAGTTAAATGTGTTTGTTATACCTACCCTGAGGAAAAGCAGCTTGAAAGTGTAGCTTTTGAGGCATCTTATAAATACATCCCTGAGGCTGCAGTTCTTGCAGCTTTAAGGCAGTTTTCATTAAAGCAGCCAGCTGCCTCTTTGTGTAGATTGTTTTTTTTTTTAAGCAATCACTTGTGAAGCCTCAGCCTCAGTTTTGTCCCTCTGAAGGCCCTTAAAGTTGAAGTTCCATTCATGTGTTGGGTCTGTCCACGAGATCAGGCTCCTTCGAGCTACACTGGGAAGAACTACAGAAAGCGCAGGATTGAATGGTTCATACAGAAAGGTTAAAAAGGGAACAAGAGATCAAAACAGTCGCATCTCACAATAGTTACATTAAATGCGTCCTAGTAATGTGCACAAATCTCCCAACTTGGCCTTTAAAGGGAGTAGCAGGCTCGGTTGCATGGATCTGTGTTTATTGCACCAGAAAAAGTATATTAGCAAACCGCAGAGTGCATTTCTTCTTGATGATTTCAGCCTAAAACTAGCTATAAATGAGAAAAAATCGAAGTTCAGAAGAGTTTTTTTTCTTTAGCTGCGTGAGTCGATTTCGAGCCCCTGGGAGCACAGTTTAAAATAGGCTTTTCGCCTCTAAATAGAGGAACCTGGGTTTTTTTTTGAGCACTCTTAAAACCCTGCGCATTAAGGGGTCGTTAGAAATAAAATCTTGTTAGAAAGGATCAGGGTTTGTATTTTGACCGAGGAGATGTAGCTTTCTCTCCGCAAGGCTTGGATTTGCTAAGAGCGTAAGCATTAAGAGAGCTCAACATTTTGCAAGTAAAAGGATGATTCAACAATCCAAGATATTTAACAATAAAGGGCTAGAGTCCACAAACTATATCCAGAGGAAATGCGGTAGCTCGCCTTGGATTTTAAACGTCCCAGCAGGGGATCAATACTTTGAACCCACCACCGTTCCTTATGCAATGTACCTTGCGAGTGTGCACCTCCCATACAGGGAAAGCTCCATTTAAGATGAGCCTATATGTGTTTTATAGAGAATATTCTCGGGTAGCTGTATTGGAATGAAGGAGATATCAAGGAGGCCTGTCAGTTCAAAGCTTTTTAGGGTTGTTTAAAAATCCTCTTCACGTCAAAGTAAGCAGCCCTAGTATTTGAACAGCTGCTTTGAACAGTGAAAAGGGCTGAGCTGAATCAAAACACTGCAGTGTCTGCCCAAGACACTGCATCACCTTCAACCTGCTTTTATACGGGCAGAGAAAGGAAATAAAGGCTCCAGAGCCCTCTAATCCAGCAGGGTCAGTTACCAAAGAAAGGGGACACATGACTGTCTCTTTCACATCCTGAGCTCCTTGGACCTAAACCAGCCCCAGTTTGGGGGCTGAAACTGAAATCAGCACCAGTCACGCAGGAACCACACAATCAAGAGCTCTCCCCGCTCATGAGCTCTCCGATAGCGGTTTCTTCCACTGGGGGAGCTGGGAGTTAAGGATGCTTAAGAAACAGTATTAATGACAAGGATAACAATGATGATGATGATGGGGACGAGGAGGCGGAGTTTGCATCGCCTCTGAATTCACCATTCGCACTCTCCGCTCTTTCCAGCTGTGAACGTACAGATGTTAATGTCACTGGGGGAGGGGGAGCAGTAGGGGGAAAGGGGTTTTTTACACAGTGTTCATACTTATGAAATTGATTACCAGGAGCCTTTGATATCTGCCAGTGATTTATTAGGGGTATTAAACACGCGGAACAGCGATTGTATTCGTCGACCCTGGCTCTTCGTCTGTGCATAACTGGAGGGGAAGGGGAGAGCGAGAGAGACGCAGGGAACTTTTAAGTTGCATATGGCTGATTTCAGATTGCTTCACCGTATACAGAAATTCTAATGTCTGATTCCTGCTCTCTGCTCAGTGTCTTGTGTGTTTTGTCCAGTTGAGAGGTAAGTTTCGCCATATAGAAATATGAGCTGGGGATAAATATGTGAGATACACCTGCCTTAGGTTATGGCAGAAGTGACTTTCTCTAAGAATAACATTTGTAACCACCCCGAGGCACATAAATACACTTTAAAAACTGAACTTGCAAATAAGCCATTCTGTAGCCTGAGTCCTGAAGTACTTTCATTCGGTATTTGAAGAAAAACCAGCTCAAATCCAGCCTTGAAAAAGCATTTCCGCCCAATAGTAAATAAGATCAGTGCTTTTCTCCTGCTGTATGCTATGCTGTGGTTCTAATCAGGCGTTGTTGGTTGTTTTAATGGAAGTTTGTTGTACGTTTTGCTTGTTTTTATATCCACGCAATGGACTATACCTGATTTGGACAAACTGCACCAGCATTTCAGCATCGAACTGTAACTGTCCTTAAAACGCGACCAAAATATGATTTCTATCGTGGAAATAATTCAGAGACATAAAGTATAAATTGACTTTTCATAATACCTGCAGAGCAGACAACACTGCTCTTTGCTTGTCTTCCTCAAGCCACAGGTGAGGAAAAATTTCGAGCAGAATCTCCCCTTCCTTGCTGCTTAAGTGACTTTCACATGGGCCAAGTTGACTCCTGGTTGAACAATCTCTTAATATGTCGTTAAACTAAGGAAACCAGGGCCCCTGCAGGAGTATCTTGCTAACACTAACTAGCCTGTTTATGCTGTCTCTCTGTGAATGTTTGTGTGCACCAGCCTGTCCACACACTCACACGGAGGACTATTTCCAGCCAAACTGTCTTTCAAGGGCTGTATGTTAAGTATGGTGATTTATAAATAACTCTCAGAAAAAAGCTGGTTCTTGTTAGTAGTAATAAATTCTCCAGTCTGCACTATTGTACTATTTCGATTAAGATACTTTGAGTCTACAGCGCAGCCCCTCTAACCCCCCGAGTTTATTTTCAAGATAAAGTTTTGATTTCCACTTAAAAATGGGAAATGAACTCTTTACCACGGCTAACCCGAGTACCACTCATTCCTAAGAAATCCGCATCCAGTTCCACAATGTCCTTCTTTCCTGTTTGGGCAGCAACTTGTTTATCTTTTTGTAAGCGCGCAGAAAACCAGAGTCGCTGAAGCTGATCTGTAAACACTACTGTCCCCCAGTGCCTGGGGAAGTCTATCGCTGCCGGACTGCCGTGGTTTTGTGATTTGCGAGGTATTAAGCCCTGAAACTCTTTGCTGGGTGTTTTGTCCCGGATAGCACTTGCTGCTGGGGCAGTTTGGGAATTGCCAGAGCCTCTTGTCCCCTCCAGAGTGTAGCTGCACCCGTCATCACCCGCTTGCATTGTGGCCCGGGAGCAGCGACTTTCCACCGGGCTGCTGACTGTAAAGACTATAGCGGAATCGCATTCGCCCACCCCCTCGGATCTTTCCAACCCTCCCTGTATCTACAAACCAGCAGGCTCTGTTTTTTTTTTAAAGTGTCTCTAACAAAGTTGCATTTTTTAAAAAATCGTAAGGAGTCGGCTCGTGGATGGAGGAAGGGGGGTAAAATTCACCACGAGTCAACAGAGCAGCATTGATGAAGAGCTAGTGTGACTTGCAGAGCGAACAAATTACTGTGGTAAAGTGATCTCACTCTTGTACCAGTGCCATCCCTGCAATCCAGCCCATGGTTAAAGATATTCCAGTCAACAGCTCGCGCTCTGCGCAGCGTGTGCGTGCACAAAAGCAAACAGCGTTTAAAGCATGCAACGAGCCAGCCAGGTTTGCAATGATGCAAGCAACAGGAGAGCAACATGCATCTCCTCCAGGACTTGCATTGCGTATGGCCAGAGCGGAGTGTACTTGCTTCTCCTGTGTTCAGAAGGTTTAGCAGGGTCGGTGCGCCGAGAATCATCCCCTCCCCCGCATCTCCCCCTCCCTTCCCGCGTCCATGTGGTTGCAAGCAGCCAAGCTCCTTTTCCCCCCTTAGAGTTTGGTTACAAAAAGGGAGCGAGCGGTTGTGGGGCGGGGTGTAGGCGCCCCGGCGTGGGCCAATCGGCGGTTCCCCCGGAGCCGGTTGCCAGAGGTCTCCACGTAAATCAAAGCGGCGGGAGCCAATGGGTGGGCGCGGGAGGGAGGAGCCGGGACGCGTGCCTTTGCAGTGGGTTCTGCCAAGGGGACTTTGGGGGGAGCGAAAGGAGAGAGGAGCCCGAGGCGAAAAAGTAGCTGTCAAATGCGCGGCTCCTTTAACCAGAGCGATCAGTCCGGCTCGGAGAGTCATGGCGACCACAGCGTCTAACCACTACAGCCTGCTCACCTCCAGCTCCTCCATGGTGCATGCGGAGCCGCCGGGGAGCATGCAGCCGGGCGCCGGCTACAGGGATGCACAGACGCTGGTGCAGGCGGACTACACGCTGCAGAGCAACGGGCACCCGCTCAGCCACGCTCACCAATGGATCACGGCGTTGTCCCACGGTGGGGGAGGCGGCGGCGGCGGGGACTCGCCCTGGTCCACCAGCCCCCTGGGCCAGCAGGACATCAAGCCCTCGGTGGTGCAGTCCGGGGGCCGGGGGGACGAGCTGCAGCAGCACCAGCAGCAGCACCAGCAGCAGCAGGGGAGACCTCCCCACCTGGTGCATCACGCCGGCAGCCACCACGCCGCCGCCGGGGCATGGAGGACGGGCGCCTCGGCTCACCTGCCGCCCAGCATGGCCTCCTCGAACGGGGGGCAAGCAGGGCTGCTCTACTCCCAGCCCCCGGGCTTCACGGTCAACGGGATGCTGAGCTCCGGCCAGCCGGGCTTGCACCACCACGGCCTGAGGGATGCCCACGATGAACAGCAGCAGCACCACGGCGGAGAGCACCCCGGGGGGCACCCGCAGCAGCACCCTCCGCACCAGCAGCAGCAGCACCCCGGGGGCGGCGGCGGGGGCCACCACGACCCCCACTCGGACGAGGACACGCCGACCTCGGACGACCTGGAGCAGTTCGCCAAGCAGTTCAAGCAGCGCCGGATCAAACTGGGATTTACCCAAGCGGACGTGGGCTTGGCCCTGGGCACCCTGTACGGGAACGTCTTCTCGCAGACCACCATCTGCAGGTTCGAGGCCCTGCAGCTGAGCTTCAAGAACATGTGCAAGCTGAAGCCTTTGTTGAACAAGTGGTTGGAGGAGGCGGACTCGTCCTCGGGCAGCCCCACCAGCATAGACAAGATCGCAGCCCAGGGGCGCAAGAGGAAAAAGCGCACCTCCATCGAGGTGAGCGTCAAGGGAGCCCTGGAGAGCCACTTCCTCAAGTGCCCCAAGCCCTCTGCCCAGGAGATCACCTCGCTGGCGGACAGCCTACAGCTGGAGAAAGAGGTGGTGCGAGTGTGGTTTTGTAACAGGAGACAGAAAGAGAAACGCATGACTCCCCCGGGAGGGACTCTGCCCGGAGCCGAGGATGTATATGGGGCAAGTAGGGACACTCCACCACACCACGGGGTGCAGACGCCTGTGCAGTGAACTCACATGGGGGCTGGCGGGGGGAGGGGGGTATTGACCCCCCCAATTCCCACCCCTCCAACTTTTGATCGTTCTTTTTTCTTTTTTATTTCTTTTTCTTTTTTTTTTTTTACGTTTTCTCCTATCTTAAAAACAGAGAAAAAAAACTGCACTGGACTATCCCGTAAACGGTAGCAGGTGAAATGATGTGTTTTGATCTTTACAGGCGAGTGCCCACGCAATGGAGTGGAGTGAGTATCACACACAAACAGACATGAGACAGACAGATACACGCACAGTGTCAGGCACTGAGAGAAATATTTCACAAAAACTAAATTAATTACGAAAAAAGAATGGAATCGACTCTGAGCCCTGCTAAACACAAAGGCAGCTTTAATCTTGGAATGATGCTCAGTATAGGCACATGCTGCTGTGTTTATTTGATGTGGCTCCCCACTAGGAATAAAACAATGAATCCCTTTTGATGTAGACAGTATTTAACCATTTGAATTTGCACTGCAAGAAAATTGAAGTTTACATTAACAAGTACATTTTTTCCTACCTTGATTTTGCAAATGACTTGCATTTCCCCCAGTGAGCGATAGGCAACCATTGACCAGCCTACAAAATGTTACTGTTATAGTCCTTGCTTTCTTTATGTGTATATGTGAATTTTTGTTATAAACAAGTCTTCTTACATATGTGTAATGTTTATTTTCTCCTTTTACCATAGCAAATATATATATAAACACAAACAACTGCCACTTCCAAGAGAGCTGACTCTCACAGACGCTTAAGACGTGCCTTCAGAGGCAAGAGTCCAGTTTGGAAGAGAATAATGAAAACCAATTACGTAAACTTCATTTTCAGGCAGTGTTTTGGGGTTGGGGACAGTAAAAGAAAAATGAATATTGACAGATTGCTTCATTTTAGGGAGGAAGGCCCGTTGTGAAAGCCCTCGGGGGAAATGTTGTGGAGGTTAAATGTATGTCTAGAGTTTTCCAACAGAAAGAAAGTGACACTCTGAAGAGAACCTGCGGGGGGGGGGAAGTTAACTTCAGACATCCCATATGTAAAGTTCTCTGTGCGCTTTTGGTATTCCTATTTACATCGCACTGGAGCAGATGCGCTGATGTCAGCCTCTAAACTTTGTTTTATTGAGCAGTTTCAACAAAAAGATATAAGCAGAAAAAACGGAGAACTTGCATATATATACGTAACACACAACACACAGTTCTGGCTGCATGTCTAGTGCATTTATTGTTGCTTTACTTTCCATATTTATTTTTCCGCTCATATATAACAATCCCACGCTCTTTGCTCAACTCGCTGCTCCATTCATTGCACGAAAGGACGAGCTTAAGTTGGGCAGCCTTATCTCTTTCACTGGAGGGAACCAAATTGATTGGGAAAATGCCATTTTCAATTCCTCTTTTCTTCCCTTCGTTGAGAGCTTTAAAGTGCATTTCTTGACCTTAGCTTGACGGGAAACGGTTAACTTTCCAAAAACAAAAGGCTATGGAGGGGAAGAAAACTTGAAACAGTGGCTGTGCATGAGATGCGGGGGGGACATTAAACTGTGCTAGCTACAAATTCACAAATGAACTATCTAATCAGCACAAAAGTGCGCTGTCATAGGGGAAAAAGCTTTTTTCACAATATGAAAAGTTTGCTTAGTTGAATGTTTGGCAATTATGGAGAAAAAATGTGAAACATTCTCTAGATGAACTATCATATCAACGGTGAATTCAGTAGGTAGGGCTTTAGAATATGGTCCTCATTGTCTCTTTAAGCGCCTGTCACATCTGGTTGTCTCTTTTATTTTCTTGGTGAGTAAATGGCGAGTTCTATTAGGCATATTTATTTGCCTTTATTCTGTTTTTTTCCCCAGCGATTGTCATAACGATACAGGCACTGAGATTTTTTGGATGTATTCAGCTGCTTGCTATTTAGAGTGCTGAGGACTAGCTCCCAGTGATTCAGATCAGGACAGATCCAGTGGTAAAGGGAGGAAATGAACTTTTAGACACATTAATATGTGGGTAAGGTCAGAAAAACAGAGTTCAGAGGATGTTTGTGAAAAAGCCTCTAACTCTAAATAGGTTTACTTAAAATAATAATAATAAAAAAGTTACCACGCAAACCTTACTATGTATATATGTTTAATATTTGTCCTTTGAACTGCAGAAATAGTTTAAATGTTTTCTTTGTCTATTTTTCTTTGTTTCTTTTTTTTAAAATGCTACCCAGGGAAATATTTTCATATCATTTTTAAGTGGTCTGCCTCAATGTATATTTATTTCTTTTAAAGCAAACAGGTTCTGGAAACTGTTTTTCTGTAGCTTTAAATGAGTAGGTAAACAAAATCTATATGAGATGTAATTTTTTTTAAAGAATTATTTTGTTTCCGTCTCTAAAAATACTTTGTTTTGGTACATTTGGATGTGCTTGTGGGGAAAAATAAAAACGCAGAGATCCTTATATATTTATGTTAAAGTAATATTTTATTATCTACATAAAACAGAAATGCACAATACCTTCATAGTTTGTTCTACTTATTGAAATATCTGTAATTTGTTTTTAAAGGTAGCACTGATTTGCATAGCTCTTAAAATCCAGAGGGGAGGCGAACACCCTAGTACCTATACTGAGTTGTACTTCCTTTGTACTTAATGGGATTTTGGAGTAAGTGTTATGGAGATATCGACAGGTCCCGCGTTTATAACGTCCAGAGCCTTTTAGCCGTTTTCATTTTGTCTTGCCAAATCTAACCGCGGCAGTGTATTTTTAAGCATTGAATCCTATGCTTGTAGGAATGTCCTTCCTTTGATGCTTCTCTAAAGAGCTCTGCTTTCGAAGCTAGTGGTCTCGTTCTCGTGGAAAGCATGTGGGAGAGTGGCCAATATTTACTCCGCTCTAGTCAGCTCTTAATTTAAGAGCAAAGGCGGAGCTTAATTAGGAGGAGTCCTGTTAAAAACAACTAGTTTTAAAGAAAAGCTCTGTCCAGTGACTTCCGGGGGGATGCACACCCCTAGAACCCCCTGGGTTGTCTGGGTTGGGGAAACGAGTTGAATTTTGAAGCGATTGACAAAGCGGAGTGTTAGTTGGTTCCAGTGGCCCTGAAGAGAGTAAAAGGGAACAATGCTGTATAAAAAAGTAACAAGTAGTCTAGTAATGGCGATAGCGGGCGCGGGGGGATGGGCAGCGGTTAGCTACAGCTGCGCTGTTTGTAACAAATTGGTCACGTTAAAGTGAAAGAGCGCCGTGTTAAAGGAGCCCCTTTTGGAGCCTAGCTTACTAGTGGGCGAAATCAAACCGAGCCCTGTTAACACGTGCTCATGTGTTAAAATCCTTTTTGGTTTGCTCGGTTTAATAAATACAATATCCCCCTTTTAACGCTAGTTTCTAGGCGTGTTAGATTTCATCATCGTTTCTAACTCCTACACTCGTCCCAAACAGATTCGTCTAAATGATTTTATCCGTAGCTCGGGAGCGAGGTGTTTTGTGGCCGCAGACATGCTGATGGGTAAAGTGTTTAAGCTGGGTATAGATTTAAAGTCTTAGGTCAATATTCCAGAGAACTGGCTGCAGAAAACAAGCAGCATCTGCCCTCTGCAGGACATTTCGGTGGACTTGGAGGAAATATTTGCTTCTGACAACAGGGCCTTGTTAACTCGAAACAATCACGTGGCTGCTGGACAAGCTGTGACTTTGAGTTTTTGATGGATACCTGCCTTTCATATCTGAGCAACAGTCTGCCTCCGACTCCAGCCCCTTCACCTCTAGTTTGAGCAGCGCCGGGTTAACCGGAGTTTGATACTGGACTGTTTTTTAAACACACAGTAGAGTAGCACTGGAAGGAGATGAGCATCTTTCCAAAGACTTTTCGCCCTCTAGCCACAATGAACAAGCTTTTACCACCACACCCTAAAGAAAAACCCAACCCCAATCAGCCGAACTAGGAATTTCAGATTATTATTTTGCTATCGGTAAATTAAACAAAAATTAGAAAGAAACAGTTACTAGGATTGCAGTTTTCCGCAGGTTAGAGGGAGAGGAAATATAGCACCGTAACACTGTGCGGTTTAGAGCTGGGTTGACGCACCTATTTATATCAGAGACCCTGCTTTGTAGATCAGATGTCAACAACAAGATGCTATTGCCTCTGCTCACTCCCTCTAAAGGAGGCCGAAGCCTGCAGGCAGAATTACATTTTTTTATTATTATAAAGGGCTTTTCTTTTCCATTTCTATTAAGGCACCGGTAACTGAGAAGCAGCCAATATTATCTGAGTAGCAACACAAAATATTTTGTTGCAACCCAGACCCCTGAGAGTAAGTTTCACTTCTGCGAGGAGAATGGCTTGGCTCTCACTTCATTCCTCGATCTTCTGGTTTGCGTAGGGGCTTTAGAAATCTAGCCTGAGTTCTAGGCACTAACTGAAGAAAGGGGTTGAAGGGACGAACCGCGGTAGTTGTAGAGAAAAAGAAAGAGAAAGAGTGTCCAATATTTAGCGAATTGGCTGCAGAAGCCTTGGTGGAATGCAGGACAGGGGCTTGGTGTGTGTATATATATATATATAAAACGACAGGCTATTGCAGAACTTGTTTATTAATTTATTTATCATAAAGAGATCTATAGACAGACTTTAAAAAAAAAACCCTGTATTCAGTTGAGTTTTATTTTAAAAATAAAACAGAAAAAGGAGCTACAGTACGGTTGTTGTAGATCCTGTAGACGAGCACAATTTTTGCGGGCCAAATTCAATAGAATAGGAACCTGCAGAAAAGCTAGATTTTAAAAAGGGGGGGTTATTCCCTCCTTGTTATCCTGGTGTTTTAAGAAAATCAAAAGCTGGTTTGCCCTGCCGAATTTTTATTTATTTTTTAAGTTGCAGTTTTATGTTTACGTTTTGTTTGCCCCATGTGACAAGTGAATATGTAAATTACACTGATTTAAAATGGGTTCTACATCTACAAGGCCATATGCGCGTTCGAGCAAATCAGTGTCTAACTATGTCCATATGTAGCTATGTACACACGCATTTATGTTAGCACTCTTGTTTCTTCTTCTCCAGCGACAAAGTTCACTTTCTTTGAATTAACTCTGTCATTTATTTTAAACAGCTGTAAACTCCAAAACAAAGAAACCCCCAACAAAAATTCAGTCGCAGCCTGTGTCGCTTTCTTTCTTTCTTTCCCGTCCATGGCGTTTTTGCTTCTGATATAATTAAAATGGGTTATTTGTAAATCAAGGACAGATCCTTTACAGAGAGACCAATTAACTGAGGAGCAGAAATCCACTTCTTTCTTAAAGTTTATTCCACCCACGTCTTTCGGAGCTTTTATAGCTCTTTGTTCTGGTGTTAAAGAAAAACGTGCATATTCCATTCTAGTAGGGAGAGAAAATTATCTTTCTACAGCTGCCCATTATGGTGAACCCGTCTTGAGAGCAGAATGAACTGTATGTGTAAAATATGAAAGTTAGCGCATTAAAAAGTACCCCAATAGATACCCCCCAAAAGAGCCAGATGTCACAGATTTTTTTTTTAACCACAGAAAGAAGGGGGAGTCGTAAGTGCCCATTGGCAGCCGACTCTCTGAACAATATGTTGGTTGGGGGGATATAGTTGATGAACTGAGATCTTACGGCAAATATTTAAAATGAAAATCAACTGTAGCTTATAAACAAATCTCCGCTCCCTTTTATAATACGGATCTCCCCCCGCCCTTTTAAAAGAGATGGGCTCCTTTAAAACATTGTGATGCAGTGGTATTCTGGAAAGGAGGAAAAGTTGCCTACAATTTTCGTAACGGATATTTTTTAATGACCGTATTTTAATTCGTAGGCAGTTTTATGTTCCCTAGGAAATATCTGCTCATCAAAAGCGCTATTTTGGGGGACACACTTCTCTTAAGTGTTCGGTTACATTGTTTTGGAAGAAAAATACCTTTTTCTTGAAAAAGTTCCTCTTTTAATCTGTAAATGGAAAAGCAAAATCCTGCAAAGTTCTATTCAATAACTTGAAAGTGTGAGTATTTGTACAATTGCCTCCCTAGAATACAGTGGACTCTACAGTGTGTTCCAAATGTATTAAACAGCAATCAAATTACAGCTCAGCAGCATTCAGCCTAGTAGTTGATGCACTTTGTTGTACTTTGAAGAGCAAGTTTGGGGGGAGGGGTAATCGTAGTTAAGAGAAAAGCACAAGCTCCTTCCCAATTTATGCCTCTCATTAAAAAAGTTACCATGGCTGTAAAACTAGTCTAAATTGTTTTGCGTGGATTTTCATAAAATAGTTTAACCTAAGTTAAAAGTCCATTTTCGACAGTAACAAAGTTCTAACTGCAAAGTTCATAAAGCTAAACATCAAAGTCTATTAACCCTTGTTTTATAAACGCCCAATTGTGCTCAGCTTTCATACAGCGCTTCAAGCACTGGGTGATTGGATATGCCATATGCAGCCCATAAAGTTGAGCCTATATCACACCTTGTAAACCCATCGGAGATGTGCCTCCAGATTTGCAGAAGTCCCTCTCGATAGCAACGGATTTTCGCTGCCAATATTATGGCACAGGCTAGTTCCGTTTCCCCATTTGGGGGTGGGTAAAATCGAGTACATCCAGGGACAAAAATGTAGAATTCTGCGGGCTAAACTGAATGCGGGTGGAGACAGTTTTGCAGTGTGCTGCCAAAAGGAGCAAGATCGCCTCAAATCCCTGTTGGGGGAAATATGTATCCTTTGTTCAAAATAAACTACAGGGGAGGAAATGAAAGGCAAGGTGATCGCAGTTATTAGGAGCTTTGGAGCAGCCATCGCTGCTGACTTTAAAGCCCGAACAAAACAGCGTTAAATACACAATGGAATACTACGGACCATTTCTGCTGGGTGTGACAAAGAGCTTTTACGCAGGATGCAAACAACAGTAGCTAACAGCGGCCCACACACCAGACCGGGAAAGGATCAGCAAATATAAAAATCAATTTACAAATGGAACACACGCTGAAATAGACCCGTTTCACAACTCAAACATAGAACCTGGACCCAGCTCGGCCAGCTAAATTTGACCTTATTATTCATGAAACCTAAAGGGGGAAGGGAAGGAAATGTCCTTACTGTGCAATGCTGGTTTGGGTCTGCAGCACCCCATTCCGGATACGCTGGCAAATAATCAGGCGAATATAAAATGAAGTTAGACTAAAATGTGGTGCATGCAATTTGTCTGCTCTACAAGTCTCAGCTAAGACACTGCTGTGTCCCCCAAGGATTTCAGGGGCATAACTGACGGTTAGAATAGCAGAATTTAACAAAATGAACTGCATGTTTGCGAGATTTATTATCAGCATTGTAGGTGGGTTTGAGTAATTTAGAGAGGTCTCTGGCAAGAGGAGGTGGTCAGATAGCCCGTATGAATAGAACAACGATATTTAAAACAAATAGAAAAGCCGATCAGGAGCGCATTGAAAGGATGCTAGGCCGTGGTTCTGCTACCAGTGGCTCTACCAGATTTCTTGGCTAGTTCTAAGCGGATGGCAGTCCTGGCTTTAGTGTTTAACGGGAGAAACTCGGGCAGAGTCCGCGCTGCACAACCGTTTGTAAGATTTCCTCTCTCCCTCACTCCAGAATTTGCAAGAGACTCATATGAAAGTTAGGGCTTGTCTTAGGCTGCCTGAGTCATTCATTAATTCTCTTTCCCTCCATGGTTCATTCATGGCTACAGTCATTCATTGCCAAGTCCACGGAGGCATCAGCTCCTTGGTCAGTAGGGGAGACATACAAACAAGGATGGTGCTATTTATTTCCCTCTGCCTGTGGATTTCTAAGACATTCAAGCAGGCACAATCAAACTAATTTGTATTTGATTGTTTGGGCGGACGGGGGTGAGTTTTATTGCACTAAGCATTCAAGCACGCACGCATCGCTGATTACCAGTATACATTAAATAAAGTTGTTTGTACACATTGTCTTACCACATATAGGCAGTCTTATTATTCTAATTACTCTAATTAGTGAATTGAAATGTTTTCTACTTGATTTGAGGAGACAGTGATTAGTTCTGTTACTTCTTTTAACTCTTATTTCATGGGAAACTGTTGATGCATGTTCCAATTACTTTAGTTTTCTCTTGAATATAGTGCGGGCGAACAGTATAATGAACACGATCAACCTCGGTGGGCGGCAACTTTGATCTGTTCCCCCAACTTGAAAGAGCTTCCATTTTTTTCGGATAGATTTTTTTCTTTTTGCCTTAATCATGCAGATATATTTTAAACGCTAGATTTCAAACTACCATCAATAATGCCTTATAGCCCATACCGTGCAATGCGGGCTCCCTTTCCCCAGTGCTTTGGCGTATAATGGTCGTAGCATTTACTTTAAAAAAAGCTATCTTGAGTATATTTTCTGGAAATCCATTTCATAAGCTTTAAATTAATGTTACTATTAACTGATAAGATCAGTTCATCAAACACGTTACTTCGATAGGGAATTGTAATTAAACCCTTAATCCTGTTGGAGACTTTTTTTTCTTAAAACACTTTTTTTTTTAAAGAATGGAAGGGGTTCAAAGTTGAGCATCGCAAGTCCAGCAGGGGGATTAATTCGTTATCTAAATAACCATCTTGCCTATTGATCCAATATACTTTTTTGTTTTTACCTTTGGTGTTTATCTGCGAGGCACTGAAAACGAGGATATTACAAAGCGAGCAATCTGGATGCAAGGCGCCTCCCTCTCCGTTTGCGGAACCAGAGACTGGCTACTTCGGGATAAGAAAAACACCTCTTTTATTGGTGGGTTTCCCCTCCTGGCTGTGGTCTGGTACCTATAAACAGGGGGAAATGGCCCGTCAATACGTAGCCGTCCAGATGTGGAGGGAAATTGTGGCGTTACCTGGAGGACTCTCCGGCCTAGGCTGCTTATATTCACACTCGGATTAGCCGGGCTCTGGAGCCCTGTACATAACTCGCTCCCCAGTGCCCGCCGCACAAAGGGGGGCACCTCAAAGAGCCTTTTCCAAATGACCCCGCGGCTGCTGAGATCCCTTAAAACCGCCGCGCCGCCCCGCAGCCCTGCCCCGAGCCGGGGGCGCGGGTGAAACCGGCTCCGCTGCGGATTGTGCGGAGCGCTCGGGGGGAGGGCCTAGGGCCTTTGTACGGGCGGCGGGGGGAAGCTCCGGGCGGGGCCTCGAGCGGAGCCGGCTGCTCGGCTCTTTAGCTCAAGCCCTGCCTCCCCGCCAGCCAGCCCCCCCACGTACACACATACACACGCCCCTGGTCGGGAGCTTGCAAAGCTGCTCCGGGGGAGGCGGCTGCCGGCGGGAGTCTCCGCGGGACAGCGCCGGGCGGCTCCTGCTGTGGGTTGGGGCGGGCGGGGCAGGCACCCCGGGGGGTCGGTCCCGGGAAGGGGGATGGGGAGAGTCTGCTCTCTCCTTCCCCTAGAGACTCGCAGCATTTGTTTCCCGGGGACGGTCCGTGTCCCTCGGCCATTAACGCGGCCCGCTGTAGCCGCAGCGGCTCCGGATTTATCCTTTCCCGCAGAGTGTAGCGTGCCACGCAGTCCCCGCCGCCCTCGGTGGCTCTGTTATGTAACAAAGTGTCCCACCCCCGCGAGTGTATTAGAGACTAAAGCTCCCCCCACCCCGCCTGTAGCCCCTGCCCGGTGCATCTGGGCCTGGGGAGGGGGCGGTTCTTTCCCGGCAGCAGGGAGGTCAGAAAGTGGATCTTGGGCGCCCCACAGCGGCCACAGCTGCAATTGGCGCGTTGGCTCTGCCTCTTCTCCCCTGCTCAAATCAGAGCAAACCCCTCGACTGGCCCGTGCCGTGTCCGTTTGGCTAAGCTCCGGGCCAGCCCCGCTGGCCAGTGCCTGCAGGCGGGCTAACGTCATGAAACTTACCTACAGGTTAAAACACAGTGGGTGGAAGGAAGGGCGAAGGAACTGCCCCCTCCCGCCAAGGCAGGGCGAGCTCACAAAGCCCCTTGCGCTCTGCATCTCTGTGTGCAGGTGGCAAGATTTCTGAAGCTGCAGGTCCGCTCTGAAGCTGATTTGAAGAAACTCGATGATCCCAAACGGAACGACCCCCGCCCTGGGCCAACTGCGCTCTTGTGCCCGGCGTGCGCTGGCGGGGCCCTGCTGTTCCCAGGGAGCAGAGAGCGTGGATCCAGCTCTGGCTGGCGTGGAAGTCAGCACAAGGCTTGGGGTGGGTGAAACGCCCGCACGCACACGATCATCTGACAGCGCCTCTGTCCTGCCGGCTGCGGGCTGGCCCTAGGGGCAGATTATACCCAGTGACCGCCCGCCAGCTGGATCCATCCCATGGCTCCCCAAAGAATGTTATGTTCAGAAAACAGGCGTGGGGGTAGAGTAAACTGAACCCCTCTGCTCCACTGCAGCGTTGCGTGGTACTGAAGCAAAGTACTTAACGTGTGTTCATGTGGGGGCGTTGGGTTGAGGTCCGGAAAGTTTTATTTTACGTCAGAATTCGGCTCCATTATTGCACCACTGCCCAGTCGGAGACAAGTGCACGTTTGAATTCGCCTCTGAATAGCTACTTAGCGGGGAAATATTTGCTACACTGAGTTTTATAACAGCCATCACGGCAGGAATATTTGCCTTCCAGTTCAGTCTTTAAGGCCTGAGCCAAAGTCCGTTTAAATCTCTGGTTATTGGACTTAGATCCAAGCTTTGGATCAGGTCTTTGAGCTTGCCTGGTCCAAAAGCGACACAACTTTGCTGCTGAATGAATCCCGTTGCATTAATAGCGATAGTAGCGGCGCCTTTTTAGTGGCACAGCTCTACTTCTCTTCATTGGGCAGCATCTGGTATAGTCAACTTAACCATCCGCGACCACTGTAGCCTGTAGCGTTTGTGCCTCTGTGGTAAACAAACTCGCAAGGTCGTTTTACACAAACCTGTCCTCACTCCCGTCCCGTCTAGCGATTCCCCTTTCTCATGCCAGGATCAGGGCTGCGGAGGCGAACTGTTCGTTCAGATCAACCACTCACTATCTCTTTTCACATCAACCTTCAATTCCATAACATGTTCGATAGTCTGATCAACTAATTCCACTTTCCCTTCGCAAGGCATCTCAATAACAATTCAGCTGGAGCCCTGTCTATTCACTAGCCCTAATGAGTTTCCCTCCTCTTCTTATCTCGAGGGTGACTCTAAGTTATGCGGTCTCCCCACTAATCATGCCGACTTTTTGTCTCTTGCTTTCTGTTGTTGTTGTTGTTGCTGTTGTAAAGTTTTCTCCAAGGTCCAATTCTAGAGCGAATTATCTCGGTGTAAAACACAATCAGTCGAAACACTGCATGTAAAAAAACCTCTCTGATTGCTTTAATTTCTGCCTTTCCTTTCAGACTTTCCTTTCTTTCTTTTGCTGGCGTGCCCTTAAACTGCTTGCACTGACAGAGGGATATACAAGAGCTGACGTGACGCCCCCCAAAATATCCGCGCCCCCCAACACGAACACACTGCCGAAAAGCAGGGCCCAGCTAACAGTAAATATTGACTCGCTCCTTTGCTTGCTGAGCAGGCAGATCCTGGCTGTAACCGGTACCGTGCAATGTTATGGATCCCCCCGCAGTGGTTAATGCACACGGGGCTCTACCCCGCCGGAGTGAAGGCTCCAGGCGCGGTGTGCGATTGTTTTCTATTTGCATGGCGCACGTGGAGTTCTGCGGCGGAACATACAGGCGCGCGCGCCTGGCTGCAGCAGCCAGGACAACTTTTGGGGACGTGCTTTGGCCACGAGCCCAGGCACGTGAGGGGTAGCAGCGAGCCAGAAGTGGGGAAGACACATGCGTGCCTGAGGCTGCCTTGCCCCCACACCCAACCAGGGACAAGTGCCCTCTGCCCTTAGCCAGCCAGCGAGGCAGGTCCCTGAAAAGCAGAACAAGAGGGGCTGAATCAATACTTGGACGCAGCAGAGCATTGCCCCTAGCAATCGGCTTTGGGCTGCACTATACAGAGCAGCGGTGCTGCCCTCCCCACGGAGGGACAAGGAAGAAAATTTGGCGGGGGCATGAAGGAAGCTAGCAGCAGCCTATTCAGATAGGGACTATCCCAAGCAAGAAAAGAACATCCCTTTACCTAGCTAAAGCCTTTTCCAGCCCCACAGAGCATGGGCACTCTGGAGTCAGCTTTCTCCTGGCAAGATGCTTCCCTGTATGAATAGCGTAAGTCTGAGTACAAAAGAGGGGAATGATTTATTTTCTTTCAAGCTTCAGGAATAACAGACTGACATACCTCAGGGGTTCCTAGAATGTGGGCCATTTCTGATGGCCATTGCTTCTCTGCAGCTTCTACATGGCTATTTACAGCAGGTCCATTTGCAAGCCAGAGCCACCAAACTGCTAATCTCCCCTCCAGGAGCCCTGCAAAAGTGCAATTCATTTTCCTGAAAAAGAGCTGAGAGGCTATTTTCTGAGAGGGAGGAAAGATGCAGACTCATAGCCAGGCGTAGCATATTTGGGCAGCCCCTATGAAACATTTCCCTCCGCTTCTACATCCTTCCCCTCAAGAAACAACAACACAACCATCCATGGACAGACCTGGTTTAAAACTGTAGGCAGGGAGAGCAAGAGGATTCTTAGCAATATCCTCCAGATGTGACTGACTCATTTTTCACACAAAGTTGGTATATGTGTAATTTTTCGGCACTCTCTAACCCCAGATGCAGAAACGTAACCCAGCAGCTTATTCCGTTCAACTCTCTTTATTAGTTTATACAGGTTTCTGTTTTCAAATTGATCTGTCCTCGGAAAAGGGCAAGAAACTTTAAACACAAATAAAGTATCCTTTAAATTTCTCTCAATTTACAGTTTTTCTATAACACCCATCGGTGCACCACAATCTAAGTGCTTCCTGAACTAGGGAAACACATGACTGAAGCTCAAAGACCAGTTCCCAGTGGTTTATTTCCTTGTTGGGAGAGAAATGAGTAGACAAACATGCAGGATTGCAATCCAAATCTAATTGTATTGGCAAGAATCTACACTCTCCAACAGGGATTTTGAGATAATTTTGATAACTCACAAATTTAGTACAACAGAACTTCAGGTAAGCAGCTGTCTTCAGGTTCTGAGCCAGGCTGCTGTCTTAAGTCTTAAGTCTTCACAAAATATATCAAAATCTCCTGACAACCATATGTTCCTGGGCTACTTAAGAAAATCACCCCTGCTCCAGCTAAGTCCTGCTTGCTCAACCTCTCTGAGTTTGGACTCCATGTTCTGAGGGCTGGCCTATCTCTCTATCTCTACTGAAGTCAATTTGTCAAGTTCAATGGAAGGAGTTGGGTGAAATTCTTGCCCCATTAAAGTTAATGGTAAAACTCACCTGGAATTCAATAGGACCATGATTACATCCTATGTATTCTGGTGCTGGGACAAGTAAGCTGCCCTCTTCTGTCAAACTACTCTGCAATACGAAGGAAACACAAACACTATTAGAATTTAATAAATCTCCCTCTTAAAACGCAAATGTTCTTCAGGAGTTTTCATCTCTTGTTTGTATTTATGGCAAGGGACTTTAGACTTAGAGTTACCAATTTATCAGTGAGCTAAGGTGTATCTGCAGTGGCTATTAAGCCTTTCTACAGATTCCCATTCAGATATTTTTGTCAATACCACCATTGGTTTCATATCTTTACCGCTTTTGTTACACTACCTAAGCTGTTTATTTTACTTCCATTATAAGTATTTGTTAAAAAAAACCTTTTCAAACATGCTATGACAGAATTTGATTCACCAAAGCAGGTAGAAAAGAGTTACTGTTTGCACTTCATACCCTCTCTCAGTGATATTCAGTCTAGTGTCTCAGTCTCCCTCTAATCCAAGCAGCAAACTGAGGTGAAGAGAATAAAAAAATAAGTAGTTGAGAGAGAAAATGAAAGATTAGACAGATACGGTAATTGAATCAAATGGACAAGCACTATACTGTTATATAAAATTGGGGGGAAATAATCAGAGTTGATCAGTTCAATATCAGTTATGAGCATGCATGTAATTATATGTATATATGTAATGCATGCCCATAACTGATATTGAACTGATCAACTCTGATTATTTCCCCCCAATTTTATTTAATATTTATGTTATATATATAACATATATATATATTATGTTATTTATATAGATATAAAGTATTGCCTAATACAGAGAGGGGAAACAGTGAATAAATTATTGATTTGTACAAAGGGAGTATAACTCAAGTCCATCTAAGCCCTAATTTAAATGTGTTCTGTTACTATAGCTCAGTTCTCAGTAGACAGGATATCACTATGATTATGCACCCTTTTGAAGCAGAATAAAAGAGCCTAAAGAAAGTTTCAGGAACACTTAGGATGATGAAAGTACACTAGGATTCATATTATTCTCTCCCCCTGGATTTCCACAGTGAGTCCGAGGAACTGGATGTGGTTGACCTTTCCTGCCCTACAATTTTAGGAAATAGTGTCAGTGTTTAATCCATACCTATGCAACGTATAGGCCCAGTGATAGTAACTTTGTCTACGTGTCTGATTTCAGCTGTCCAATCCAGACTAGAATTAGTAGTAATTTTTTTTACTAAACAGCATAAGAAAACAATATGGTCCAGAGCTTAGAGCTGTTTGATTTTGGGCAAGCCACAGGCTTTTTCAAAGGTAAAACGCTTACCTATCTCACAGAGATTTTAGGACTGGGCCTTAATGATTAAAAGTCAAATTCAGCAAAGTGCTTAAACGTGGGTAACTTATTATTTATTCTTTGTATTGTTATAGCACCTAGGAGCCCCAGTCATGGACCAGGACCCCAACGTACAAACACAGAACTAAAAGATGGTCCCTGCTCAAAGACATTACAATCTGTTTAAGACAAGAGACAAGTAACTACAGACACACAAATGGGGAGCACATGTTCTTATATCAATGAAATTAAAGCATGTTCTTAAAGTTAAGCACAAGCTTAAGTGCTTTACTGAATCAGGACCTAAATGTCTGTAAAGTGCTCAGAGAGCCCCCGGTTTAAAGCACTACAGAATTGGTGAGTATCATTATAGTAGAATATGACAATAGTGAATGTTCTAACATGAGGAACAAACAATCCCGATGGATCAGCAGGATCTTAACACTTTAGCCAACACAGCAAGAATAATTTTTGTACGTACGGTGTGTTTGCCCAACTCTCTTTCCTGTTACAATCACAAAATGCCTGTAGTCCAGCACTACAATTTACTTGACCAACAGATACCACATCACTGTTTCTATAAACAGTCTCCACTCTGATGAAGTCTACAAGACTGTGCCCATGTCTTCAGCAATAAAGGAAAACATAACAGGTACTTTCCCTCTGGGAGAGAGATGCAGCCAACAGCTACAAAATGGTCACTTTAGGGCTGCAGTTGCTTGACTCTGCCAGATTTAAAGGGCCATCTCCAGAAAGGCTTCTGGGGAAAATGCTGCCCTGAGGAAAGTTACTAGGGAGTTCTCTTCTCCTTCTTAGTGCAGAAGAAGTGCCACATTTTCACAAATTCTCACAAATTATGTTCTGAAACATTTAAGTAAAGCAAATACTATTTTCAATTTTTATTCGTAACTTCCATTAAAGTTACTCGGATTATTTGCTATTAACATTAAAAAATATAGGTAGAATATTTGTCACAGATAAACTGCATATATGGATGAATGTAATCTATTAATTGGTGTCTGGGCCTTTCATAAACAGATAGCTAAGGGTTAACGTTTCTTTCACCTGGACAGAAGTAATCTGAAACACCTGACCAGAGGACCAATCAGGAAACCAGACTTTTTCAGGTCTGGGTGGAGGGAAGTTTGTGTTTAAGTTTTTTGTCTTCTGCCTGTACTCTCTCGGCTATGAGAAGTGATTTTTTTTGTTTCTTGCCTTTCTAATCTTTTGTTTTCCAGTTGTAAGTACAAAAGATCAGATCGTGATTTATATGTTTTTTTGTATTTACATTTGTGTAGTTGCCGGAAATGTGTTAAATTGTATTCTTTTTGAATAAGGCTGTTTATTCTGGCCGAAAGCAGTAGCTCTAGGCAACACCAGGGCTAACACTGTGTGTCTGGCCCTAACAGACATTTTTGCCAGGGTAGGTTGGCCCTCCGACATCCTTACAGATTCAGGATCTAATTTCCTGGAAGGGACCATGCAAAAACTGTGGAAAACTCATGGGGTGAACCACTTGGTTGCCACCCCGTACCACCATCAAACCAATGGCCTGGTGGAAAGGTTTAATGGAACTTTGGGGGCCATGATACGTAAATTCGTCAACGAATACGCCAATAATTGGGACCTAGTGTTGCAGCAGTTGCTGTTTGCCTACAGGGCTGTACCACATCCCAGTTTAGGGTTTTCACCGTTTGAACTTGTGTATGGTCATGAGGTTAAGGGGCCATTACAGTTGGTGAAGCAGCAATGGGAGGGGTTTATGCCTTCTCCAGGAACTAACATTCTGGACTTTGTAAGCAACCTACAAAGCACCCTCCGACACTCCTTAGCCCTTGCTAAAGACAACCTAAAGGATGCTCAGAAACTGAACGGGCATACCACTCCATTAATACAGGTAATGCTCACCCAATCAGAAACGCACCCTACCGGGTGTCTCCTCATGCCCAAGCTGCTATAGAACGGGAGATCCAAAACATGCTACAGATGGGTATAATCCGCTCATCTACCAGTGCATGGGCATCTCCAGTGGTTCTGGTACCCAAACCAGATGGGGAAATACGCTTTTGTGTGAACTACCGTAAGCTAAATGCGGTAACTCATCCGGACAACTATCCAATGCCACGCACCAATAAGCTATTAAAAAAGTTGAAATGTGCCCAGTTCATCTCTACAATAGACTTAACCAAGGGGTACTGGCAAGTACCGCTAGATGAACCTGCCAAGGAGAGGTCAGCATTCGTCACCCATGCGGGGGTGTATAAATTTAATGTCCTTCCTTTCGGCCTTCGAAATGCACCCGCCACCTTCCAGAGGCTGGTAAATGGTCTACTAGCAGGACTGGGAGAATATGCAGTTGCCTACCTCGATAATGTGGCCATTTTTTCGGACTCCTGGCCCGAACACCTACTACACCTGGAAAAGGTCTTTGAGCGCATAAGGCAGGCCGGACTAACTGTTAAGGCCAAAAAGTGTCAAATAGGCCAAAACAAAGTAACTTACCTGGGGCACCAGGTGGGTCGAGGAACCATAAACCCCCTATAGGCCAAGGTGGATGCTATCCAAAAGTGGCCTGTCCCAAGGTCAAAGAAACAGGTCCAATCCTTCTTAAGCTTGGCCGGGTACTACAGGCGATTTGTGCCACACTACAGCCAAATCGCTGCCCCACTGACCGACCTGACCAAAAAGACCCAGCCGAATGCAGTTAAGTGAACTAATGAGTGTCAAAAGGCCTTTACCCAACTTAAGGCAACGCTCATGTCTGACCTTGTGCTCAGGGCCCCGGACTTTGACAAGCCATTCCTAGTAACCACGGATGCATCTGAGCGTGGTATAGGAGCAGTTCTCATGCAGGAAGCAACAGATCACAACTTCCATCCTGTCGTGTTTCTCAGCAAAAAACTGTCTGAGAGGGAAAGTCACTGGTCAGTCAGTGAAAAGAAATGCTAGGCCATTGTCTACGCCCTGGAAAAGCTACGCCCATATGTTTGGGAACGGCGGTTCCAGCTACAAACTGACCATGCTGCACTAAAGTGGCTTCATACTGCCAAGGGGAACAACAAGAAACTTCTTCGTTGAAGTTTAGCTCTCTAAGATTTTAATTTTAAAATTCAGCACATCTCAGGAGCTTCTAACAAAGTAGCGGATGCACTCTCCCGTGAGAGTTTCCCAGAATCCAGTAGTTAAAAAGTGTTCTTAAAATGTAAAAGTCTGTTAGTTATATACTTAGTAGTATATGTAAAGGTGCATGTGTTGTATTAATCTGTTTATTTTAAAGTTTTAGGAGGAAATCGCCGCCAGTGAGCTTCTGCACTGTCTGCAATTTGGGGGGCGTGTCATAAACAGATAGCTAAGGGTTAGTGTCTCTTTCACCTGGAAAGAAGTAATCTGAAACACCTGACCAGAGGACCAATCAGGAAACCAGACTTTTTCAGGTCTGGGTGGAGGGAAGTTTGTGTCTAAGTTCTTTGTCTTCTGCCTGTACTCTCTCGGCTATGAGAAGTGATTTTTTCTGTCTCTTGCCTTTCTAATCTTCTGTTTCCCAGTTGTAAGTATAAAAGATCAGATAGTGATTTATATGTTTTTTTGTATTTACATGTGTGTAGTTGCTGGAATGTGTTAAATTGTATTCTTTTTGAATAAGGCTGTTTATTCATATTTCTTTTAAAAAATTGACCCTGTATTTGTCACCTTAATACAGAGAGACCATTTTTATGTATTTTTCTTTCTTTTTATATAAAGCTTTCTTTTTAAGACCTGTTGAAGTTTTTCTTTAGTGGGGAACTCCAGGGAATTGAGTCTGTGCTCACCAGGGAATTGGTGGGAGGAAGAAGTCGGGGAAATCTGTGTGTGTTAGATTTACTAGCCTGACTTGGCATTCCCTCTGGGTGAGGGGGAAAGAGAGATTAGCTCTCAGTACTTCTGTTTTCCAAGGCTGGAAACGGAGAGGGTGGAATCCCTCTGTTTAGATTCACGAAGCTTGCTTCTGTGTGTCTCTCCAGGAACGCCTGGAGGGGGGGAGGGAAAAGGTTTATTTCCCTTTGTTGTGAAACTCAAGAGATTTGGGTCTTGGGGTCCCCAGGGAAGGTTTGGGGGGATCAGAGTGCCCCAAAACACTCTAATTTTTTGGGTGGTGGCAGCTTTACCAGGTCCAAGCTGGTAACTAAGCTTGGAGGTTTTCATGCTAACCCCCATATTTTGGACACTAAGGTCCAAATCTGGGACTAGGTTATGATAGGGCCTAAACTCCTCCATGCAGGGGCCATAAATCTATATGATATCTCTGGCTAGGGGAGTTTGTATTTGGACTCTTGATTGGATTGCAAGATGTGTGAAAGTGCTTGTAGCTGGCCAGCTCCCTATTGACCACCTATCTGAAGAGACTCAAAAGAGCTCTATATTTCAGCATAAGATTTCCTTCTTGCTATCAGGTGACAGAATATGAAGAATACTCCTTTGACAAATTATTAATTAGTCTCAAACTGTGCCTGTTTTCTGGAGATCTACCGTCTTTAATGAGGGAGACACAGGGATGTGAAGGCTTGTGTTTATTTGAGAACAGCAGAATGCCTGGGGTTAAAGTTTAACTTGAAGGCTGCTGTTGGCCCCTCCCCTGTGATTAAATTATTAAAAAGTAGAAGGGGCAAATATAAAGAAACAAAAAGATACCTGCAATGCAGCTCTGAAGATTTAATCAATGCCTAAATTTACAGTATCTTAAATCTTTTCTTTTCCTTGGCTAATACGGATAGTAAAATAATTATTATGCTGTGTTCTGGTATAGCATACTTAATCTGAGAACTTCACAGTTAAGCTTAATGACACTACTAGAAGATATGATCAGTACTTCCCCATTTCACAGATAGAGAATCTGAGTCGCAGCGTTTTAGCAATTTGCCCAGAGGTTACACAGCAAAGCCAGGAGCAGGAGAGTCAACAATATAACCCTCCAGATCTTCCAATTAACAGTCTCTACTTCTAACTACTAACCCGTTCATATAATTTTTGGTAGGCAATCCATAGAAAATAAACTGGCCTATGCTTTATATAGGGTACTGCTGTACACCTTATAGAAGGCATGGTTGTTAGGTAACTGCAAGTCACCCTAAATAATTATACCACTACGTCAGAATCAATAAAATATATAGAAAAGAAAAATACATCAGAACTGCAAACAGCACATGTTGAGTCTCAGTTATTCCAGTAGCTGAGTCAGATAATATTGTATACAAACATTTCATGAATACTTTAGGGAATTTATTAACACAAACAAAATCATAATGAAATGTATTTATCTCAGCTAGGAATATTGTATCTTAAAAAGTTTTCTGTACTATAGTTTACCTACCCCAGTGAAATGTTAAGCTTATCTATTTTCAAAATGCCATATTCAACAGGTTAGCTCTCGAGAGAGAGAGGGTGGGTGAGGTAATATCTTTTATTGGACCAACTTCTGTTGGTGAGAGAGACATGTTTCCGAGCCACACAGAGCTCCTGGACTGACATGGCTACAAATACAGTTTAGCTCTCTGACATTTCACTCCTGTATATGCTAGGAACTGGAACCGCTTTCAGCAACAGAGCCCCTTGAACAGGTGTTGAAATGTAATAGTGTAGACCAGACAACTATATTCAATACTGTTTACTGAAGCAAGACTGACAGTTGCTTACACCAATCACACTTTCTGAAACTGTATTAAGTGCTAATGTAGACCACACACAACCATTTTCAGTACTGACTCAGGGGCTCCCTCAGTTTAAGCACTCATGCACCCCCCATCCCAGACACCAACTCCCAGTAGCCCCCCATAGCCCAGCCACAAGATAACCCCTCAGCCCAGACACCCACACTTCCTATCCCCTATAACACCCCCTAGCCTAGACACTGCACAGACCCCCAGAGCCCAGCCACAGGGCATCTCCCAGCCCAGATACCTGCACCCCTTATACCTAGACCCCAGGAATCCAGAAAAACATCCTGATGTTGGGTCTCGGTGTTGTACAGTGTTTCCTGCATGCTGCCTCCTTTCAGGATATGCTGGCAACTGCAGCTGCTGGGAACCCTCCAGCTCAGAGGTGGGCAAACTACAACAGGCCCATAGGACTGTCCTGCCCGGTCATTGTGCTCCTGGCTGGGGAGGCTAGCCCCCAGCCCCTCCCCTGCTGTTCTCCCTCCCCCGCAGCTACGCCACTATGTGGGCAGCACGCTGGGCCGTGGAGCTGCATGCTCCTGCAGGGCAGCGTGGCAGCATGTCTGGCTGTAGCCGAGCGGTGCGGCTGCCAGACATGCTGCTCTGAGTGGCATGGTAAGGGGGCCAGGGCTGGGGGGTTGGGGGCACAGAGTCCCGGGGGGCAGTCAGGGGACAGGGAGCAGGGGGGGTTGGATAGGTGTGGGAGTCCTGGGGGACCTGTCAGGGGCCGGTGGTGTGGATAGGGGTTTGAGCAGTCAGGGGAAAGGGAGAAGGGGGGGTTGAATAGGGGGTGGGGTCTCAGGAGCGGGCAGTCAGGGGATGGGAAGTGGGAGGGGGCAGGGGCCAGGCTGTTTGAGGAAGCACAGCTTTCCCTACCCAGTCCTCCATAAAGTTTTGCAACCCCGATGTGGCCATCGGGCCAAAAAGTTTGCTCATCACTGCTCCAGCTCCTCCTCCCCCTGGCAGTGTCTTGTATTTGTGAGCTGGAGAGCTCCAGTAGCTTCTAGTGGTGGCCAGGGGCTCTGCGGCACCAATTCTGCCATGGGGAAGGGAGAGATTTAGGTACCTAAGAATGATATAATATAATAATGATATATGGAGATATACCTATCTCATAGAACTGGAAGGGAGCCTGAAAGGTCATTGAGTCCAGCTGTCTGTCCTGGGTTTAACAGGCCACAAATGTTAGGAAACTGAGTAGGGAGTGTCCAATAGAAAATGCTGAAGAGAGTGGTGTGGCCTACAACCTTCCTACTCAGGGAGTTAGTCACTTAAGTCTGGGCTGGATGGAGCATCTATCTCTTTGAGATTCTCAGCTGCAAACAGTCTCGTGGGGTTAGACACCAAAGCTGTTTTTTTAAGAAATGCTGGAAGGAGGACTCACTTTATACATTTTAGTCCAGTGGTTAGTGCACTCCCCAGAATGCAGGAGATCTGGACTCAATTACCCCTTCCCCCCTTTACTTGATATAGAGAAGAGATTTGAACTCTCAGGTGAGGACCTAGTCACTGGGTTTGGCATATTCAGGTGTGGGTCCCTCTCAATCTTCTTGTTGTAGCTGTTCCAGTACATATAAATTGTTAAATATGACTTGAGACAGAGAGAGAGAATGACTCTATAGCTCAGTAATTAGGGCACTTTCAGACAGGTGGGAAAGCTAAATTCAAAAATCCTGTCTCCACCTTGGAGGAGGAGAATGAACCCTAGTCTTCTACCTTCTGGGTGAGTACCTAACCATTGGGCTGAAGATTACATAGGGTACACCCCTGCTTCCTTCCTTGACCTGTTCTGTGTGAGTTTAGGCATGCTCTGAGCATGCCTACTGGAGAAGGCCCTGCTTGCAAGTTGATAGGTAGGAAGATACCTAGTTGAGGATCTCAGTGGGGTTTAGGTGTGAGATAGGTGCCACTTGTGCTCAGTGGAAGAGCGGCCACTGCCCTGCTCCCCTGCTATCTACACTACTGGTGTCTGGGTGCCTAAACTGAGGGAGTGGTGCATATACTTACTGGCAGAAACTCAGGCACCCAGGGATTTTATGTAACTAGAATTAAGTAGTAGCCTGGCAAGGGTTTTGAGGATCTCAGTGATGCCAAAATGTTGGATTTCGGTGTCTAAAGTGGCAGTTGAATGCCCAAGTCTCTTTATGCATGTAGTCAAAGGTGTTTTTCATCCTTTAGTAACAGAGTTCCTACGTTAAAAATGCAACTACAAAAATAATAAATTAAATTGCCAATGGATACAAATGTCAGAAAAATCAAATGTCTTTTCCAGAATACCGAATGTCTCTTTGCCAAGTTAGTGCGCTCTTTAATATGGATAGTTTATTTAAATTAGGGCTTGTTCACACTACCGCTTTTAAATTAGGGCCTGACCCAAAGTCCATGGAAGTCAAAAAGAGTTTTCCATTGACTGCAGAGGGCTTTGAATCAGGCCCTTAACTCCTAAACGGTTAGTGGCATGGTTGGTTCTAAATACATTTCGGTCCACATACAATGTGGCTAAAATCCATATAGCAAACATGATAGCTAACAAAGTTTTCGCTTTGTCAAAGGCCTAGGAAGGCAAGAGAATGCTTCTCTGTCAGTAAATGGTTCAGCATACTGGCTTTCTGAAGCAGAGATAGGACTTCCTGAGTTACCTATGTATCTTGTTTGGCCAGCACTCTTAAGTTGTGACATTGCAGTATTCATTGCTGCATATACTGCTGATATCATTCAGAGGGCCTGAAGGACATGTAAACAATCCCCAACTAAGGAACTAGGTGGTTACTTTCCCCTGGAAAGCACATTAGGCAGTGTGATAGGTGTGGAGGCATAAATATGGCTGATCCATTGTTGTGAGGCAAAAAGGCTGAAGTGTAAATACAACTCATGCTGAGTTTGTGTAACTGCATCAGATGAGAGAGTCACAGCCTCATTACAAAAATATAGTGGTACTTGAAAGGTGGGTAAAACCTTAGTTATTTTACTCTTACAGGAATTTGGCAGCTTAAAACTGCATGGCCATTTCATATATCACAGGGTTCAAATGTTAAATAATTTTGAATGCCTAGTTCTTGTGTACTGTGGAAAAATATTAAACATACTTAGAACAGAAATTGCCAGATAATATCAAACATGCCATCATAGACTATGTGTACCAACAGCTACAATGTGTTGTATCAAATCTATTGTTTTTTCTATTTATAAAATGAGTTCAAATAAGGTTGCCAATTTTATATGAAAGTACAAGGGTAAATTAAAATTGTTTCAAATTATTCATCCATCCTTCTAGATGACTAGAATATAAAGGACCCAGCATTGAGATACACATTACCATTACTTTCACATTTATACTAAATATTTAAGGAATGGTGCTGCACCCCATCAGGAATTAAAAACAATTACAATGTTTTAAATAGGTTAGTCTGGCTCTGCTGCTGTCACACAATTTCTGTTATCACACACCATATAAAGAAATATAGAAACACCAACAACTTTCATGTACATGTGCTGATTTCTCAATACTGTACATTGAAGAAATATTCAGAAATAGGCTATCACAATAGGAGAGGAAAAAGCCAAGTTCTCAAACATCATCCTTACCCAGGCAAAACACCCATTACAATCACCAGGTGTTTTGTTCAAGTAAGATGTGCAGAAGCAGGGTTCTATCTTGTATTTATGTTTCCTTATGATTAGAAACAGAAACAGCAGTAAGATGAGTGTTGGATGATAGTTTTGGCATGTTTGAAATGACATTGGCCTGAGGCAAAGTTGTGAGACAAAAGCACCTAAGTGAGGCTGAACACTTCTGTGCTATGTTAGAGATGAAAAGTTGTTCTAAGAAGTTTCCTTAGAGACACAAGAATACAACTCTAAACTCAATATTTAACAGTTCGTACACTAATGCTTTCCTAAGCCATTAACAGGAGCAGGTGAATTAAAGAAATGTGTGAACTCACTGTAACGTATGTTTGGAAGGGGATGGGAAGTGACAGTGGGCTCTAGAATTGAGCAGAGGACAACGATTCTGTTCTGCAGCAATATTTGGGGTTTCAAATTTGGTTTTACTCTGCACTTGAACAAAAGCAAAACCTTTCAAGTTTTAGTGAAAATGGACCTGTCAAAATCTCCGTTTTCTGACCAAAACTGTGTGTGTATGTTGTGTGCCCCTGTCCATCCTAGTGTTTACTGCACTGGCCTAGGATGTGGGAGCTCCAAGTTCAAGTTCCTGCTCTGCTTCAGAGCAGTTTTTCATCCCAGATCACTGAATAAGGCAGAGCAGAGACCTGAACCGACATCTCCCACTTTGCAGGCCAGTGCCCTAACCACCAGGCCTGCTCAGTTTCTGTCTTTCTGATGTAAACTTTGCCAAAACTGATATACCTTCACAAAACATTTCAGCTTTGATGAAGCAGTATATTTCAATTAAATTTTATTTGATCAAAAATGTGACCAGCTCTAGCTTACTCTCCTTATCCTGTAGCTGTGTTTACACTGGGCTTATTTTTTTCTTCTTCTAAATTTCACATTATTTCTACCAGTGGTTCACCTCCAGTGGAAATGCAAGCATAGGCAGGGCTCCAGGCAGTAGTAGGCATTTTAAGCACCATGTCCTCTAAAGCTGCTCACAGTAAGTACGAAACTAAGG
Source organism: Gopherus evgoodei (assembly GCF_007399415.2). Lineage (NCBI taxonomy): Eukaryota > Metazoa > Chordata > Testudines > Testudinidae > Gopherus > Gopherus evgoodei. Next base: position 84,961,914 of record NC_044324.1, read on the forward strand.
TTAAAACACCAGTGATCACTGGCATCTTATCTGCACTAGCACACTCACCATTGCTCCCACTGGTGGAGAAGATAGGAACAGGAAAATCTTGGCAACAAAGCCTAGTATAGACAAGGGATTATGGTGATCCTGATAGGTGCTAAGCATTTCCTGTGAGGCAGTGGGTACCCTCAATTCCCACTAGAGTTAATGGCTAATCTTTATCACATCATTTTATTGTGTGTCAATATGATTGTGAGTTACATAAGTGTTGGTCATCATCATCGTGTCGACAGGTGGTATAGACCAGGACAAAACTGTATTTAGATTCATGAACACTATTTGTCTTTGACTACGGTTATGGTTAGCACTGTGTCCTCTAATTCAGATTCCTAAGCCAGAAGGACACATTGTGATAATCTACTTTGAGCTCCTGAGTAAAAATCACACTTATTTAAACTTCCACAATACTCTTTAAAATATAAATTCTCTACATAAGTAAATTAAAGGGATTTAGGAATACATTAACACAAATGACTGTCACAGTGCAGATGCAAGCTGGAACAGCTGTTACATTTTGTCTGTGTAAGAACTTCAACGATTACTTTTTTTTTGTAAGGAAGCCTAAGAATGCTTAGAACTGTAATCTCCACATTTCATTTTATGTATTTTTTTCTCAGCAACAGGACAATATAGCTCTCAGGCAATCTTGGATCTAAAAACATCTGGAATAGCTGAAGTTTTTTTAAAATGAAAAGTGGTAAGAATACATTCAAATTGTTCTTCAGAACACCAGATCATAATTAGTGTTTTATTTCTGTCATTTAAATCCAATATTCAAAATTAATTAGTTTAGGCAAATTATTTTCCTCTGATTTGTATTTATTTATTTTATGCACACTCGGTATTTTGCAATACATAGTCCAAAGGAAATGAATTAATTTTGTAAAGTAAGGTAAATGTCTTCTTTTTAACCCATTTCTTCTGTCATCTGTATATTAACAGATACTGACAAATCAAAGTGATGAAACTATTAGCAATATAAAGAAGTTGAAATAAATAAAATACAATTGTACAGCATCTGATAGTATTAAGACATTAGCCGGTCCAAAATGATGTCAGGATAAAATAGACAATTTACTAAACAAAAACAATCATTGCGTAAATATGTAATTCACTTCTCTTGACAGCAAAAGCAAACCAGTTTCACGCTAGTAATATAAGGCATTAAAAGACTTCACCAGACAAAATTAAGCCATTTAAAATATAGGGCTGATGACGCTAACCTTTGCTCAAGAGTAATCTCTACTTGCATGAAAAGTGCCCATATCAATGGTATGAGCAAGGATTATTCACATGAGCAAAGGCCAGAAGATGGGGCATGAATTGTGTATTAAGATTATAAATTCAACCTGTGCACAGCAGAGTTATTGGCAGGCTGCATATCAGGCCCAGAGATTCTTGCAATACTCAAAGCCAAATAAAATAATAAACAAATTGAATATAGTGCTTCCAACTTATTTGTGAAATGGAACACAATATGAGCGGTAGAGAAGGAAGCAAATTTTTTAAATGTACAAATCTCAATGAAATTAAAAGTTAAACATACAGAAGATGACTACTGGTACTAGTAAAAGTGGACCCCAAAATGAAAAACAGGGTCTTCAGGCAGAATGTAGATGCCCTAGTTCAGGGGTCGGCAACCTTTCAGAAGTGGTGGGCTGAGTCTTCATTTATTCACTCTAATTTAAGGTTTAGCGTGCCAGTAATACGTTAACGTTTTTAAAAGGTCTCTTTCTATACGTCTATAATATATAACTAAACTATTGTTGTATGTAAAGTAAATAAGGTTTTTAAAATGTTTAAGAAACTTCATTTAAAATTAAATTAAAATGCAGAGCCCCCCGGACCGGTGGCCAGGACCCGGGCAGCATGAGTGCCACTGAAAATCAGCTCACGTGCCACCTTCGGCACACGTGCCATAGGTTGTCTACCCCTGCCCTAGTTGATGGGCTAGTCATCCTAGAAATAATTAGCCCACTTAGATGAAATTTGTCCTCTGAAGGAAAGTAAATACTGTTGAATTAGTGGCATGGAGAACAATTTTAGGGTGTAAAACTGTTCTTAGAAATATACAGAAATACATGACTATGTACTTTGGATTACTGACTGCATTTGCACCAGCACCAATTTTACAGAGTAAGTGGACATTGGCCTCATATGCTCATGTTGCTAAGAGCAGGCTGGAGGTCTTAAAATGCATCCCTGCAGTGTTGCTCAGCTTTTTCAAACAGCCATATCTTAAGTTTCTGTCATCCTTTCCCATGTAAACTTTGAAGAGTCTATTTTCTGTGAGGGCATTCAGGGTCTTTTTGCTAGGTAACTCCCATTAAAACTAACTGAAGTTAGCATGGAACCTCATGCACGTATTCCCAATGGTATTTTATAAATTGGCTACAAATCACCATTCTGGGATGAAAATAATAAAAATATCAGTCTGCAAGTACTTTTTTTGGCATGGAATATGGGGTTAGGGGAAGAAGTGGGGTATTTTGAAAAAAGTTATACAAGATCTAAAACATATTTTTTAAAGCATTCTTGAACTTCCGAATCTTAAAAGTGGAACAGTCACATGCAGTCCACCAGCATGTGCTTTACATGTTGCAAGGAAAACACTAAAAGACAATGTTTATAAGCAATTATCCCTCTATACCTTAGCTGTTTCTCCTTCATTTGCTTATTACATAAGGGTTTCATTTGTGCTAATGTGTATAAGAGCTTTTAGCAGAGTTAGCAGTCTTATCTCAGGACTGTTCTATGTTGCTGGTTCTTCCACTTTCTGTATAAATTAGTCCACTTAAAACAGTATGTTGTAACATTATTCAAATATTAATGCTACAAAAGAAAATAGAACAAATCATATTAAATCACAAATATTATTTTAAGCTTTCTTTTTTAAATTGAATTAGTGCTCAGTTCAGATGTTGGGGTTCAAAAGCCCGAAGATGCAATTCTTTATCTACAAAGCAGGATAAATATGTGCAGCAAGCTTCCCCACATTCCCTGGGCAACTGGCTGTGCCTCACCTGTGTTCTGGAAGGACCACCGCTAAGGATGAGTTTAGTCTTCATGTCCGTTTATTCCTTGATCTTCCTATCAAGAATGTCAATGAGAGAAGCCATGAAGGCCCAAATCCTCATAAGTATTTAGGCTCCTAACTGCCACTGAAATCAATGGGAGTTAGATGCTTAAATCCCTTTGCAGATCACATCCTAATACCATATATAATAGTGGTTTTGTGATGTGGGCACCTGACCTGTAGGAACAAGGCTGAGACTGTCAACCATTTTACATAGGTGACTAGAGAGTGGAGAGTTGGTAATAATTTGCAATCACAATCATAAAGCTATTATTTTGAATTTAGCTTATGTCACTTCAAAACAAGGCTTACATGCAAAAATTTGTCATATCAAATTGAAAGAAAAACTGGGGAGGCAGAATGGTTCACAGAGGATAACATTTACTGAAGGAACAGGAAACAGATTGGCAGCTGCTCCACATATCCCTGCTTATTAACCCTGACCTTTCATTGGCAATAGCTCAACCCATAGCATCTCCCCCAAAAGATCCTACTACAGCAAAAGATGGCAGCCCATACACCTCATGTCCTTTTTTCCATTTGAACTCAAATTCAGTCTGATACCACTTTGGTTACACTGGTTGCGATGAGCTGAATGTTTCTAATGTAACAAATGACTGTGGTTTCATGTGAGGTTAAGCAGTAAGAAAAGTTGACCCAGAGCAATAGTTATCCTGTTTTAAACAAATGCCTCTTGTGAAAAATACAGGGAAACAAATACTGAAAATATGATACTGTCTCAAAATCCAAACTTGTCTCAAAATCCAATACTTTTCAAAATTCTCAATGAAGCATTAGTGGGTTTTTAAGGTAGACATACAAAGTGCAATCAGGTTTAAAATACTAGTGTACAAAGATAAGGATTTCTATATTAAATCCTGGGCCTAAGTTTCATATTATATTGACACACTATGACCCTACTGTACAACATAATTATGGTAATTTTTAGCACATTACAGAGCAGTATACTGGAAACATGTAATTTGTTACCAAATTATGTTCTCATTATGGTCTTTAAGATGCATCTTTTCTGATGCTCAGTGTGTGCGAGAACCTCCTGCTTCACCCACAATGGGTAGAGAGAATAGTGTTGCTTCCTGGACCTTTGCTTGTACATTCTTGACAAAAGGAAGGGTGTAGGGTATTCTAAGTCTCCTAAAATATACAGAAGGTATCTTTACCTATTCCTGGCTCGTGAGGAAACAGCAGATTGGGTGAAGGGAAAAGAGGACCTTTTTATGTCCCAGAAGGCCTCCTGGAATGCAGAGGTCAGCAGGCGGATTGATGGGTTTAAGTTGGGATGAAAAAGGAGTTCTCAGCCCTTCTCCTGTTTTGGTCCTGTGAATGTTACAGCGGTCAGTTTGCCTGCTTAGAGATGGTGCTTGCAACAGAAGACAGACACTTCTTTGGGACAGGGGATGAGTTCAGGCAATAGACAGAGAAAAAGCTAGCCATGAAAGGGACTATGTCAGATCCACAGATCCTCTGTCACTGTCTGTCTCTCTTTAAAGGTGTTACCATCATGATGATCTACACAGTAGTACAGATCTCTTTCACCCATAAGATAGAGACAGACTGGTACAGGGGACCAGAGTGCAAACTACCAAGAAGCGCAGAGCTAGCTGTATTCAAGGAAATGAGGAACAGTTCATTCCGGACTAGCAGGTTCCTTCTTGCAGAAATGAGCTTTGTGAAGAGATTCTGTATGGTGGTAGGGATAGAATTCTTCTCCCACAAACTGCAAAGTACTAGTGGACCTGCTCAACAGCAGCTTCAGGATAGCAGCAGCAAACACAGCTTCTGTTTTGATCCTCCATGGCATGAAAGGTGTTTGACCAGTAGATTCTCAGAGTGATGAATCTACTACTGGCCATATTTTCTCCCACCTAGCCGTAGAGCAATAGGGTAACGACCCACTCATTCCCCACAAAGTGGAACCACAACATTTCTTCCCATTTGGTCTTCCACAGTCCTTTTCCATGATTGGACCCAAGGTAACACAATTATTACAATTTAATTCAACAACTGCAGCTAGTTTTAGAAGTAATTATTGAAATCATTAAGCTCTTAGGATTCCGATTAAAAGAAACCCAATGAGGCAAGATTTTATGCAGCTGTTCTCCCTCCCTACACTCCATCTATAAAGAAACATCAATTCTGGCAAATAGGTAGAAATTTAGACACAAACAAAGATGTGCAAATTAATAGGCTCCCTCTTCACCCTTAGTGACACAATCAATGGGAATTTAAATTAAATACAAATTAAAAGCTTAAATTTTATATTTTTCACAGCAGAACAAGATGGCAGCATTTCAAATAAGATGTATATTTAAAGAAAAACTAAGTAGCTCAAAACCCTAAGAGTGTGTTTCAATTAACTTGAGAACTTTAAAAAGATCAAATGGATGTAACATTTCTCTTAAAAATTGTGAAATGTATGGCAGAGTTGAGGTGTATCTTTAATGATTTCCACCTCATAAAAGAACATATGATGCACATGCTCTCATGACAACTAACACAAGTACACAGACGGTTTCAAAAGTTTCAACTCAATGGTAAAATTACTGAGGTCCTAAAACCAACAACCTTCCTTATGAAAATGTTTAAAGTATTTACTATGTTATTTGCATGTGCATTAAAATATGAACACTTTTTGCATGCTAATACGGAGCTGGAGTATATCTGAAAGCAAAGTTTTCTTAATGTCTGGAAAAGGGTAGCAATGAATACACATACCAAAATGACAAACCTTATGTATTAGCAGCAAGCACCACATTTTATCTTTAGTAGACTTAAAGATCCTGCAGAAGCGATCAGAATGGTTACCCTTCAAGAGATCTATACTGAGTTATTTATGTACTAAAACCCAATGGTCCTGGGGGTCATGGGATCACACAGTTGGTGTTTTCGCAACTTTACAACAGTTAATATTCCTGATTGTAGGGCCACACTTAACTTAAATATCACATCTCTGCTATTGTTATAGAAATCATACATGTCAAACTGACAGACTAGAAGACAAATATAGTCTTTTCTATGTTTTCCAGTTTGTTTAGTTTGAGCATTTTATAGAAGTTTCTATCGTCACTTGGTTGCATGGGTCTTTAACACACAGTAAGATCAAAAATACGTTCTGGAATACCTATTCATCTTTAAATTAACACCCTAATTCATTCCAGAGTAGCAGTCACGTAGACAGGCCCCGAAGCACAATGGCAAAGTAGCATGGGAAGTCTGCACAATTGTTGATCAGGTTGATCTCCATTTCTGGATAAAGAGGAATTCCAGGTGTTTTCCAGTCTCCAGGTGTAGTGAAATAACGGTTTACAATGGAAATGCTGACAGGGTTAACTATTATGATGCAAGTGTGACAAGATAATAGCAATTCCTAGATTGTTCTCAGTAGCTAGCTGGCTGAAAAGCTTTACCAGGCTCTATACCCAATTTCAACATTTCAGAAATACCCTAAATAAAAATCTGCTGAACAACTTTTAATAAGATGATCAATAATAAAATCCTAAGAGGTAACATCAAGTCAAATTGAGATTGTAGCCTATTTTTGCTTTTTATGATGTGTAAGGAAGGCCTAAAAGTGTTTTTTCACTTTTTACCTTGGAAATATCAGGAATGCCAAGTATGGTATCCCCTCTTTTTGCTGCAAGACCTCTTGGAGATATAAAAATTTGCTTCAGCCATTAACTGAAGAGTAAGGGTATCAAATTGTAAACAAAGATGTCCTCTCCCCCAGGTATTTCTCAATTATTTAAGTTAAATACGTGTTAGCAAACCCAAAAAGTTTTAGAGTCTGAAAAAAAATCACTTCTCTTTAATTAATTAGGTTCCACTTTATCAGAAAGTGTGATAACATAATCCGAGATCTCCAGTAACCGCAGAGCATTCCAGACACAAACTGAAACGAAAGCTTATGCTCAAATAAATTTGTTAGTCTCTAAGGTGCCATAAGTACTCCTGTTCTTTTTCCTGAAATCTGAATGTAAGGGATAACCAGAAATAGATCCTTTAGACAGAACAGAAACAAAATAAAAATCAAATCAGACCTTCCTTATACTTCATAATGAAGCAAAAAAGACTGACAACCTCCCCTGAGCCTTTATACATTTTCTTTTAAAAGATTCCTATGTGCAGAAGTAAGACTAGACTAATCACCTACTTTAGTACTTTGGAAGGCATAAAATATACCACTACATCTATACTAAACAAATCTAATTCTAATTCTAATTCTAAACATAAGCCCAAAAGCATTTTTTAAAGAATAAATATAAAAATTCATATGCACCCTAAGGAGTGAAATTTCACAAAAAACCCAATACTTATTTTGAAACATCAATATCTGTAAACAGTCATAATCTGGACTTGAATTCTCCTGTAACTGGGACATAAATGTTTAATTCTTATTTACAATGAATACACTGTAAATACATTCCATTAAAATAAGTTTACATTATACATTGGACATTATTCAATACATTGTAAATACATTATATTAAAATAAGTTTAAAGTAAAAACTTTGTTGAAAGAAGTGAGCACTCCCAAAACAAAATGAGATCTTGCACAGAACAACTCTAGGGCAGACATCTGTCAGTTGAAGAGATGTCTAGACTAAAACATCTCTAAGTAGCGCCAGTACCCTGATAGACAAATAGAATGGAGGCACCTAGCTGAAAATCACATGGTGACATCTGTGTGTGAATGACAGACATCTGTGCACTTTTCTTTGGATTTGGGATTTTCTACAAGATTCTGTACAATTTAAATCAGAATAGAGGTTTATAAAAGCAGAAAAATGGTCTTTAGTTGTTTCATGAAATGATTTATAAAACATTGGCATTGGTGTGAAGAGTTCAGAAATGCTAATTTAGGTCCATGGAGATCACTGGTTCATTGATGCTTTGAGGCACTTCTCTTCCAGTGGCCAGGTATTTACTGCATCAGTTTAAATTTTCTTTGCTGATGATCTTCTATATAGTGATGGCCTTCTTCCACGCAAAATGTTATGCCTATTTTCCCAATGGACTGGAAGAAACATTTTACAGCATCTGCTATAAAGGTGGCAATAATGGAGCTGATCCCAGATGAGAGATCATGTCTGGGGGTCTGTGTTCACTAGTAGTGTCTAAAGAGACAGGAGTTATGCAAATACGAGTACATGCTGTAAATACCAATTCACAATAGCACTGGTGCCATCACAGAGGAAAGAATGTCTCATTCAGAGAAGTGCAAAAAGTACAAGAAAACCATTAATCCACTATCATCATCATCTCTCTCCTCCAAAGACTTAACAGCAGCTAAGAGAGTTCAGATTATCAAAGATATTGTCTCTTTTGGTGAAAAAACAACCACCCATCTCTGAATAAATTAGTACATAGCCAAATCACATTGCCTTTGGTTTACAAACTCCACATTTTCATCATGATTTTACTGAACACCAAATATTTGTTTTTAAACTTAATAGTAGGTATATATCCAACTAAGTAAAAGTTTCTAATACATTATCCTGAGTAATGCTATTATTGTACTTCATAAGAAAGGCAGATGTACCACAAATCAACACACCTTGACATAACAGAAATTTGAAAAGAAAATTGCTTTTGGGTTTTCTATGTATTATCAGTTATGACAATAAGTATCTGACACAAATTTTATATCCAGTACAGGAGGAAGCAGGTAATTTTCTTTCTTTTTAGTTTCTGCTATAAAGTCATATGGTGGGTTTTTGTATTTTTCTGTTGTGTCAATTAAGCTGGACTGTAAAACATTGCCGCATTTCATCCATTTGAAGAGGAAAAAAAACTCTTAGCAGACACATCAGAGTTTTAAAATAGATACCAATCACTGTCAACAAAAGGAGAGAAAAAAGTGGCTCTTTAGTCTAGTCTGATCTTACATTAGCTTAAACAATTTTTCAAACAGCACATTACAGGCCAGATCACAAAGTCTTATGCCACAGGCCAAAACTAAAACACTACAGCCTACAAGACAGAGAAACTCACATCATTTCTCTATTGCTAAATGTTAAAACTTCACTTTCACCTGGATTTTAATGTATCTTATTGTACAAAATTTTCTTTAAAAGGGCATCAAGAATATGTTTTCTTCATCTTCTCTAGTTCAGGCCACATATGTGGCCATTTATACACATGCAGTGCCATCAATTAACAAAGGGAAAACAAGGTACAGGAGAATAAGAGCTCTGCACCAAATACATAATATGTACTCATTTCATGAATATTGTTAACACTTCCCCTCTATTTTACGGAAGATTTTAATTTCTTTTTTGAAGAAAAATGTTTCCTGTGAATTTGTCATTACAACACTGTCAAATGAATTCCATAGCAGCACACATAGTGAGTCACTGAGTGAAACTCTTTTTTATGAACACATTAGGAAAGCTGGCATTCAGTTCTAGGACAACTCTATTATCAATTTGTGAACAGAAGGACACATCAAGTAAAGAAAGATCTTTACAAGACTCCAGTAATTTTCTTAAAGATGCAGGGCTTACCATCCTTGTCCCTGTTTAAAAACAAAAAAGAAAAGATCACTTAAAAAAGTTAATGTGAATTGAATCTTTGTTAAAGCTGCCAGCTTATGTTGTAGCAAGAAATCTTCTACACCTTATCCCTCATTTAAAGTTTATTTCACTACATTTATTTTGACAACCTTTCAAATGAAGGGCTCTTTTCAGAGAAAGTTTTTGCACACTTTTGACCACAGAAAATCTGTGGGATTGTCAGGGCTTAACTTGTGTAGAAAAAAATCCACAGTTTTCTTGTTCTGGACAAACTCCAAGATTTCAGTGGGAACTTTTTCTCAGTACTGAATGCAGGCTCTTGCTCTACATTGCAAAAGCAAGATGGCTTTCCCCTCACAATCTGGGTGCCTGGATTCTGTGCTCTGACACCACCACTTTCCAATGAGTTTGTAGCAAAAGATCATGCCAAATCCAGGTCTTTGCATTGTGGACCCGCTTCACTGACTGTAATATAATGCTGCAACAAATGCATGCTATTAAGGGCCAGTCTAATGCTAACTGAAGTCAGCGGAATTTATTGGCTTTAGTGGGTGGTGGGTTCGGATAATAGAGAATGGATGTTAACACACATCAGGATGCTTAAAGAACTATGAACTTTTCCTACAGACAATGAACTGTAATAGAAATACATTTCTTATGGCTAAAAGAGTCATTTTAGTGAATAAGCTCCACCAACAGGTGACTGTGGGATAAGAGATATGACATTCTATGTTTTTAACATTACCTGTGCTGTGTATAATTAGGAATGTTTCTCAAAAAATTAAAAACATTGAAAGGATATGTACAGCACACCTTTTCTCCTCTGTCCCTCATAGAAGGGATGTCTTATCATATTTACCTTTACAGGGTGGTACGAGATTTTGAGGGGAGAGTGGATTTGAATATGTGATTTTAGTTTGGGCCCATCTCTATTTACTAGAGTTTTGTTACTTCGATTAAGTGCCCATTGCTTAGTACAAATGCACAGCAGGTGTCTTACAAATCTGTCATTTTACTTTGTTGTTCAATTTGTTTCCTGGCAAAATTCTCTGGCACTGGCTCAGTAGAATGCCTGAGAGCAATAACTGTTTAGTGGGACAATTCTGTTCCTTCTCTGTAAATCAACATTCCCATATATGTGCTCATGTATCCGATCCACCTATCCTGGCACTGTTGGAAAGATCCATGCATGGTAATTGTCAAAGAGGCAATTCAATAAAATTATTGAAGCTCAAAATTCTATGGCAGGGGACACTTCAACACACTCCCACAAAATGCTTCAAAATGTAATTGAAAAACATCTGCCTCTATTTAATACATAAAACAACAAAGACACAGTAGCAATAATTTTAGAGAGCACAAAACTAAAAAGACCAATTAATGTTCAAAGAGCCCTGTGTCCTATGCAACATACTAGACTTAAGCTATGTAGCAGACCCTGGAATTATCTGTCACTGCTCCCACAAATGCTCTCACCTCACTCCCCAGGCTACTCCAATTTGCACAGTATTCCTTGTTATTTATTTTACATTCAATTCAATTTATTCTACACTGCTCTCAAATTTAAATTTGCTGCAAATTTTTGTATTTTAAGTGATCAACTATATGTTGAAGCTGTCAGGGGAAAGCTGAAGATTTTGACAGCTGGGGGGGGGACAGTTGGGGCTTTAGGCACACAGGAAGGTATAGGAGGTGTTTTGGTAACTAGGAGGGAGTTGATTACTTTGGCACTGAAGAGGGTATTCTTTATTACCCCTTTTGGTGCAGGGCAAAGATGGCTGTACATTTTGGGGAGCAGGGTTTGTCAGAAACCGTTGGTAGCAAATAGTTGCCCCAGTGCATCCTGCGTCAGTATCTGACCATACCTACAATGAAATATAAAAATAGTTTGAGGCTTCTGTTAAAACAATCAGCAATGTTGGCATTCAAACTGTTGACTTCAGAGTTAACAATGAGATGAATGAGGGCAGTTCCCATCTTCAGAGATATCATTTCAGGCTGCTGGCAAATTCAGGCAGTCAATACGCATTACTGCGACCGAATGTACCCCTGTATTCAGACCCTACATACTACTGTAACAAAATCTGCCTTGTGAGGTATCATCTGCAAACTAGTAACTCACTGGTCAATAATATCATGGTGAAATGAGTGTAGCACCATTTATATGTAAAGTTATGAAAACCCCCTGTATGATGTTCTTATCACATGTTCAAAACCACACAGCCCTGCCAGAGCAGAAGTATCCTGAATAAAGAAATGTGTGTTTACCTAAATTTGCATATAAGCAGTAAGCTGGGGCCTCCAGATAGCAGGGAGAGGAAATGACAAGAGACCAAGCAAATTTGCATTTCAGCAAACACAGGTGAGAAGAAAGAACATGGAGCCTCGTTCTCCACCTCGGTCTCCATGTTGCCTTCTTTACTGTATGAATAAACTTTGCTCTGAGGGGTAACCCTCAGAAGAATCCACTTAAAGACTATAAAAGAAAAGAAGAGAAAACCCCAAGTGCTCTCTCTTTCATCTAAGACAACAAAGGAACCAGCCTGTTGATTTTGGGGAAAGATTCTGACCTGAGAATTTGGTTAGCCACGCTGCTGGGAACATGCCATATGGCTTTTTATCTTGAACCGAGTCTAGCTTGTTAAGTTTTAGCTACTAGAAAGCATTTTACTTTTTTTTTTTTTTTGGTAATCATTTATGACCTTATACTTGTGCTCACTTGAAACCTATATCTTTGTAGTTAAATAACTTGTTTGTTTGTTTTTTTCATCTAAATGAATCCAGTGTTGTGTTTCAACTGAACTGTTTGGTAATGCCAGTTAAAGTAGCAAACTGTTGAATACTGATCCTTTACGGGGCAACAGACGTAATATCTGAACACTCTAGGAGAGGGCTGGACAGTGCAGCACACACATTTTTGGGAAAATCTGGGACTGGGAGTGCTGGACCAGGGCTGCAGCTATACACTGACACTCAGAGTGTGACGTGAGTGCTGTCTGGCTGTTTGTGAGTGTTCCACCTTGGGAGCTACAACAGGAAAGCATTGTGACACACTCAAGGTTGTGGGGCAGGTGCTGCCACAACCCCTCAGTGGTCTACATTGCACCCCAGAATGTGACAATTGCTCAGTGCATGGTTCATGTTCTAGAGGCCATCTTCATAACTAAAAGGCCTAGCTTCAGGCCAGAATCCAGCTGCACTAAGACAAGTACAGTATAGCTCAAATGCTTACATAGCCAGTCATAGTAGGATCATCCTTGTACAGGGGGATCCTCCAGTGGTGTAAAGCTGGTGCGATGATTCCTACACCATCGATCCCCTGCAGCTGGTAGGGAAAGGGGTTGTGTCTGAGGATTTCCTATGCACCTGTGATCTCCATTTCTCATAATGGTCCCTTTGTGCTGCTCTTATACTGGGGAACCAGCCCCAGCACACAGCTTGCTGAGGAAGCACAATGCTGGCTACAACCTACCTTTATATCACCACATCCTCCAAAGCTGCACTGTGAATTGCTAGACCACAAACAAGGATCATGGCCTAAATATTGTTTTTAATGGGAATTTATTTTCTGGAGCATGTTATGCACCCATTTAAACATAACCCACAGTTAAGCAGCAATTTACATGGTCACATAATTGCATGATACATGGGGCCCTACAGGTAAGGAACAAAACTGCAGGACCCAGCAACTGAAAACAGCATCCAATTTGGACAAGATATTGATTTTATAATGCTTAGTAAATGAATGAATCAAACTGGTTGTAGCCCAGAAAATCTTCTCAAAAGAGGCTTCATTTTTGTCTGCCCATAAAGCCACCACGGAGTTAAACGCTCTAATTGGAACAGGAGGAGTTTTCCCTGCTGAGTTCATAGGTTTTAACAATATCAGAATGAAACCAAGTCAATGCTGCCAACTCTTGTGACTTTATTGTGAGAAATAGCATTTTGGCCTCTGCTTAGACAGTCTCACAATACTGTGAAAGCTGCAGCCTTCCCACAATTCTGGAGGAGTGAGGAAGAGATTTTCTCACACAATGCCCAGAGTTTCCACTGCTGTGTCACAAGTACCTGTGTAATTCACTGGTAATGTGTGTGCGGTGAATCTTTGTATTAGCTAGTCCACAGAAGACAACCACATGCTTTCTACTACTAGTTACTCTTACAGATGAAATAGAAGAGGTCTGTGGTGTGGAGCTGAAGGTTTTTTATACAAAATTTGCAGATGATTGGGTAGGAATGAAAAAAAATTACACACAGATGTATAAAAGCTAGTGTAAAGACCCTGGAGTAACTGTTGGAATGATTTTATATCGCAAAACACTGAATGTAGAAGTTATTTTGGATATTGTGCTATTACGTATTTTAATGTTGCATTTTTATTATTTGGTTTTGCTTAATGGGAAGTTTTCCCTTTAAAACTAAGGTCTGTGTTTGAGACCAAGAGGAACGTGTGGGAGATCTTGCCTGTGTGTCAGAGAAGAGGATCCTACTTGAAGTAAGTTCCAAAAAGCTCAGAACTGGATTTAACAAACCTATCTTTCCATAAAACAAGCTTCATTCACGAAGGTGTTAACATTAGCACTTGTCGGGGATCAGGTAACTCTGAGCATTGCTAATAGGCTGTGGAGCCTTCACCTGTAAATCATCAGCTTCAACCCAGCCCAGTTTAGCAGAGAATAAAAGTTTTCCCATCTACTGGTACTGTATATGAGATAAATTTATTGACTGTCAGTTTTCTCTCCCATGTCAAATTCACCACTGTGCTTTACATTAGATTGTAAACGGTCAATTATTATGTGTATGTACAGTGTCTAGCACAATGAAGACCCACTCTCAGCTGGGGTCTCCAGTGAGAACTCCTGCTGTGAAACAAAAACGGCCTCATTATACATTCGTTAGAGTTGGCAACACTTAAATTGCCACACACATTGGCAGTGTGCAAGGAAATTTCAGAAATTAGGCCCCAAAACACAGTCTGATCATTAAAAAAGAAAACTCCCTGATTTTTGGGGGAGTCGTCATTTCTGAGCTGCCATCGTGTTATATGATTTAAAGTACTTGCTGCTGCAAGGAGTGGGAGGACTGGACTGCGGAAACAACCAGATTTTCAGTAATGCCTACAACAGAAGGGACTTGTTCACTGATTTGATACAGAGAGCTGATGCCGTGTACTTGGGGAGTGCTGAAGCATCCCTTGCCACATTAGGTAACTGGGCTCCAAGATTCGCCTAGCAAGTTGGATATAGCAGTAACTCCACATGTGGTCTCACCATAAAAGGTCTTCTATAATATACGCAACAATATAATCTAACTTGTTAACAGCAGTAAGTGCTCAGGAGCTTAGTTCCTTTCTTTTCACTCTTCAGATATTATTTTGCACATAAGTGTCAAGAAGTGAAATCAAATATTAAGAGAGAATGTGGCAAGGAACTCTCATTGCTGGCAAAGAGGAAGCACAGCCTGCAGACATTATGCAGGGTAAACAACCAAACTATTCATTGCTCGGCCTTTCTGTTCTAGTGAAAAGGTCAAATCGATTTGTGGGCAGACACAATGCCATCATAAAAGATAATAATGAGAGTGGGTGGCCAAAAGAATGTATATGTTTATAAAATGCTTTTATTCAGTAAGCCTTTTGGAGATCTGGTTTGTACATCCAGGAAATATGCCTTCTTTAATCTAGCTGCAAAACAGATTAACTTAAAATAGACTGTAATGTTTCACTCCATATTCTTTATGGAAATATGTTTATAATATGGATATGACATAACTGAGAGATACTCTATGCAAGATGGGTCTTATAAGGTATCACTGGAAAGGTTATAATTTACTGAATGTGATTATCCAATCTGTATGCCTGTATCACTTCTGTATCTGAAGTTAGGAGTATTGACTATGTATCTGTATTTCAACTATGCTACTTTGGGTGATGCCCACTGCTAACACTTCAGGTACAACAATGGAAAAGCCAAACAGGTCACATGGCCCATCAGCAAGGACAATGGACTGTGAAAAGTCCTTCCTGAGGATGCTCCATACAGCCACGGACTCATGGATGCTGTGATACTACAGAGTCAGGTGGTCTTCCCAGGTAATGGGAATTCTTGTGAAAGGGATGTGGGGGGGTGTCAAGTTTGGGAAACAAAGGACTCCTGCCTTATGTAAATCCTATTTAAAGGTGGGGAGGAAGGCAAAGGGGGCTCCTCCTCTCCATGGCCTGTCTGCCCAAGAAGAAAGACTGCTAAAGCCACGTGAAGGGAAGGCGGGGCAGGGTGGGGAAAGAGAGTCCAGACTGAGACAAGGGTCCAGTTTGAAAAGAAATATAACAGGAACTCTGAACCACAGAAACTTTGTAACCTGCCTAAAATAACATTTAGGGTAAGAAATTACAATCTGTGACCTGTTTCTTAGGTATATTGAGCTTAGCTTGCGGACTTTGGGTTATTTGCTCAGTAATCTGCTTTGTTCCGTCTGTTATCTCTTATATTCACTTAAAATTAACCTTTTGTAGTTAATAAATTTATTTCTTGTTTATAATGTAACCCAATTTATGTAATTTCTAGCTGGGGGGAGGGGCAAAAAGTTGTGCATATCTCCCTCCATATTGAGGGAGGGGGCGAATTCCATAAAACCTTTGGGTTTGTACCCCTAAGAAGGAGTGGGCACCAGAGTGTTGGGGCGAGCCCCTAAGGCTGAATCTTTCCAGAGTGAATCTCTGTCTCTCTCTGCAGCTGGGTGTGGCCCTGCCTGGGTGCTTGGCTGGAGGAGGCTTGTGAGCCTAACCCAGAAAGGCCAGGTAAAGAGGACCCAGGCTGGCACAATAGGCTGACTCAGTTGCATCCTACGTGGGGGGCAACCTGTCACACAGACTACAAAGCACATACAGGTTTAGGTTTTGATCAATTTGTTCCGGGAAGAGTGAACTTGCACCTGTTTTCCTTTCTTCCTAATGCTGGTTGGATGTTGGCCATAGGTCAACAGCATGAAACCATGTGTTATGGAATTTATGTATGAGCTATATAGGGCTGTTTAACATTTAGAAGTCAATTTTAAAACTTGTTCTTCTCATGACTCATACTGAATTAATTTATTTGCTTCCTTTTAGGCTTCTATCTTCCTCTTTCAGCTAAACCCATGAAAATATCCATCAAATGTACAAGAACCTGTCCCTAAAGGAAATCTTGGCTCATGGCAATGCATGCAGTCTTTCACCATTTTAAATATTGAAACAACGTGTTGCAGTCTAACAGGATTAATGCAATGTTTTGTAGAGATACTTTTCCCTTCACAAATTCCTCATTCAAGAGTCTAAAGCATATTTTACTTCAGACTGCAAAAGGTACTGCCATCTGTAAGAGCTACAAAGGGCTAGAAATTTAAGCTTTGCAAAAAGTAACTTTTTTTCCTTTCTGCATCAGTGGAAAACACAATTAAGTTGCATCATAAGGTACTTTTTAACTTTAGAAGAGACATTATCTTCTAGTAAAAGTGACAAAAAGAATGGAGAATATTATTCTGTTCTGCCTGACGTGTGTTCTGCAAGAAAAGTCTGCTTATTTGATCAAAAGACTCAGACTTTATAAATATAGTCTATCATACTCCATACAAATACCACAAAAGGAAAAAAATGTAGTCATTTTTAATTTTATTGTATTGGGATTTATTTTTTTAAAGAATATTTAAGATCTGGAATGAAGTCTTATTTTATGCAATATCTAGTCCTCGCTTCCTATAACATATGAAAAAACAATAAAGCAAGTATTCATGTGCTTCCTTACCCAGTATGTCCAACTGCCGAAGATGACTACAGTTAGCGGCAAGTTCTTCAATGTCCGTGTCACACACAGACCTGTTGGCTGTAAGAAAGAGCTTTTGCAAGTTTGGGAGCTTACGCGCAAGGCTTGTGAAGCAGCCAGTACTGCTTTGTAGCGTAGGGCACCAGCCAAGATCAAGCTCCTCCAAGAGCTGACATCCTGAAGCCAGTTCTGCTATTCCATTTTCAGTAATGTTTTTACATCTCCACAAATCCAGAGTACGCAGTTTTTTGCACTTTGCTCCCATCATACTCGCTATCAGGTCATAGTCTTCAATCTGTGATGAAAACAAGCACTATTTCTTACATAGTGTTATTCCCAGTTATACCCAAGCAGCTTTGTTTGCTAATACGTCTGTTGATCTGTCTTCAGTGTTTTTCATTTCTAAGGAATTTGGAGAGGAGTTAATCACCACATTGGACAGCTCTCACTCTGCTTTTTAAAAAAACACAATGGCAAGGTAAATTTTCCATCAGTTTTTACACTTTTTTTTGTTTTTAAATTTAAGCACTGAATAAGAAAGACCAATTAAAATCTATGACTAAAACTGATTTTCTTCCCAACATTTCTTTTTGCATTGCTAGCGCAATTTTTGTAAGAGCCTTTTATCCCCCAAAGGGTAATTAAGTTTCATTGACAGTGGTGTGCCCTGCTTATATAAAGGGGCAATTGGAGGGATAACAACAGAGCTATAGGCGGGTTAATGACACTTAATAAAATAAACAGTGCACATACATCTACATATGGACAGAGGAATAAGCCTCATCCCTTTTCATGGTTAAACAAGGGCTGAACCTGGGCCTAGCCTTCAGGGAAGCACTGCCATCCCCACTGTGGAAGTTAGGGGGAATGAAGATGTGACTCACTGTATGGGCAGTATAACCCACTATCAAAGGAATGATTGGAAGTCTAGACTCTTGGAAGAGCAAGTTGGTACTGCTTAACCAACTGGGGGAGGTCTAGCCAGCTCTTCCTTTCTCTTTTGCTACCTGATTAGGTGGAGAAGCCAATCAAGTCGCATATTAAGTACTCTGCTGTATTTATTAGCACAGGGAGCTGCAAAATAAGGCCCCTTCTATGCCTGCCTCTGGCATTCAGGTACAACATAGTTTAGGAAGGGCGTCTTCGTCAGCAATTCCTATTTTTTTTATTTTTTTTAAAAATAACAAAAAACCTATAGCCCTGGGAAGCCTATGACTAAAAATATTTCCATAAAACTAACTCATTCTGCGTACACAGAGATTTATTACTGTTGGGGTTGTTCATGAGTGCCAGGCTTCCAATAATGAATATTTGTTTTAAATAAAAATGAACGTTAAACATTAGTTTTGGAAGCAAAAAAAAACCAAACAAACCACTAAACATATAAAGAACTGCATTCACTTTACAAACAGTCAGGGGTGGGGAAATAGTGAGCTAAATTTTAGGCCTACAAAACTGGCCAGTGTCCCTTTAAACACACACACATTCATTTTTGCCCGATAAGAATAGAGGATAATGTTAGATAAGCAAATGAAGTAAACTATCTTTTAAACAAACTTTCTTTTGGAAACAAAGAAAAATAAGTTCAGTCTCAGTCATCTCTCTCTCACACAAACATGACTTCAATTACTTACCATGACACAGCTACCAAGGCTGAGGTGCTGAAGCTCTGAACAGAAGTTCAGAATGCTGAGCAGTGCTGTTTGCTGCCATTGGGGACCACATCAGAGGTGAATATGGAAAGCGAATCAAAGAGAAGAGGTCAATTAGACATTAAAGGCTGTCACCACTCTCCCTGAAATACAGCTCAAAACCTTGGTTACAGACACCACAAATGCCATTTAATGAGTCCCTAAGCACGCTAACCATTGATTGGCTTAGAGTCAAGGTAATCATTACAAGCCTTTATGTAAGTCACTTTGGATGAGGTTTTGCATGCCCTAAAGATACCTATATTTCCATGACCTATCAGTTCATCTCCCACAGGAGAGCTGTTGGAAAGTGTGGTAAGTTCAAACAACAAGCAAGTCCAAACCAAAAACACTAGGGACAGGTGACATCCCAGAAGAACAGCAGCATCTCTGACATTCACTGATCAGCTACAGCCTGATGGACCTGCCAATAGAGTCACACAGCATCAGGATTGAACTGGGGACTTTAATGTCAAAGGATTTTCTTTGCTGACAAGGGTACTGACAACCATTGAGCACCTGTCACTAGCAACATGGCCTTTCAACATGGCCATTCTGTTCAGAATACTGCCACACAACTAAAAGAATCTGAAACTATATTAGAATCAGGTGCACCTTGCAGAACGTTTATATGCTTAAATATTCAGTTTTATTTCTATAAGACAAGGTGAGGCTATATGTTTTCATGAAAATTTGTGCTTCTAAAAATAATAAAACTACTCTACTACACTATATTGCACTGTATTGCGTTATTTTGTTCTGTAGTTTTGAAATATACTCAAACTGAAGGGCAAAAGAAACCAACATTGTCATACATTTGTGGATAAACAACTACAAATAAATGTGAGCTACATTTAAAACATTGTGATCACCTTTTAAAGATATGACAATTTGTATTCTGTAATCTCAAACCTACGAGAGTTCATAAATAGGAATAAATATCACAACATATTGACAACATAACATTTGGAAATCTACAATATTTGTAATACTTCTTCACCGAGGAAAATAAAATAAGCTGAATATAAAAGACAAAACAACTTTTTAATAAGTAGAAGGGCTAAAGGAGAACTGTCTACCGTCTGTGTATATATATTAGTAATTTATATAAAATTAGTCTAATTTATTTTCTATACTAAACTTTTAGAAGAAAAATGTCTGTGTTCTTGTCCATCTTTCCTTCCAGTTAAGTGTTAGGGCTTAGGAAGGGACATGTGCATCCTGGAGATGAATGCATGGCTGCACAGATGGTGTGAATGGGAAAGCATCAGAAGCATCAATTATGGGATACCGTTCTGGGAAGGTGGTCTGCTGGGAAGAGATGAGGCCTTCCTGACCAGGAAGGGGAAGAGCATCTTCACACACCAACTCACCAATCTTGTGAGGACAGCTTTAAACTAGGTTCAGTGGGGGCGGGTGAGTAAGTATAAACAAAAGACAACTTTAAAAGAGGGTTAGATGTTGGGGAGTGGCAGAAGACATGGAAAATTACAATAGGGTCATATGAACAACAAGATGAAAATCAGTGAGGGAATCTTAGATATCTACACACAAATGCAAGGAGTACGGGTAATAAACAGGAACAACTGGAAGTATTAGCACATAAACTAAATTATGACAACCGGCATCACTGAGACTTGATGTGTGTATATGTACACACACACTTGTTCTGAGGTCCAGAAGGGGCAGGCCTGTTGAGAGTCTCTGGTTAAAGATAAAAGGAATAAAAAAAACATATGGGTAAACTCATGGTAGGGGTGTACGATCGACTACTAGATCAGACTAATGAAAATAACTATTTAAAAAAGGACCTCTGAGCAGATGTAATGGCATCTAAGAAGGCAATCTTCGTAGACGGACTGTATAAAGAACAAGTTGATAGGGGCTCAAAAGCAAGTCCTTTTAACCCAGTTAATACCATGTCAATGTCTCACGGAGGGGGTTCCCAGAGAGGGGGAAAACACACGAATGAGGCCTTTGAAAGACCTAGCAACTTCAGAAAGGGGAAATATGATATGATCCTGAATAGGAGGAGGATGTACTGATACTGCTGCTAAATATACCCTTAGGGATCTGATGGATAATCCCAAATGTTTTAGAGCTAGCAAATAATCCAAAATAGCAGTAACAGGGGACTCAAAGGCAATGGCATGCTGCACAAGCAGAAAACCTCTTCCATTTTGCTGTATAGGTCAATCTAGCAAAGTTTTTTCTGCTATACGAGGAGGTTCTGGACTTCAGCGGA
The DNA here is from genome assembly GCF_007399415.2 of Gopherus evgoodei. Taxonomy (NCBI): domain Eukaryota; kingdom Metazoa; phylum Chordata; order Testudines; family Testudinidae; genus Gopherus; species Gopherus evgoodei. The sequence goes on from NC_044324.1 coordinate 84,983,297, forward strand.
ACAATTTCTTTCACTGGCAGTCACTTAGCCAGTATCAGGCTGTCAGATGTAAAGATGCTGGATATTGGTTTAAGACAGCGATGGGCAAGCTTTTTGGTCTGAGGGCCACATTGGGGCTGCAAAGCTGTATGGAGGGGTAGGTAGGGAAGGCTGTGCCTCACCAAACAGCCTGGCCCCCACCTCCACCCCTGACTGCCCCCCTCAGAATCCCTGATCCATCCAATCCGCCACCCCCCCCCCCAGCCTGTGTCTCCTGATCGGCCCCTTCCGGGACCCCCCAACCATAACCGCTCCCCCAGGACCCCAGCCCCTATCTAACCCCACTTCTCCCTGTCCCCTGACTGCCCCGACCCCGATCCACACCCCTGCCCTCCGCCAGGCCCCCCAGAACTCCCTCACCTATTCAACCCCCCCTGCTCCTTGTCCCAACTGCAAGTTTATTTAATAGAAAAACTACAGATTCAAAGATGAAATAGTGATGGAAAGAAAAGATACAAATTACACAGAAAAAGATGCAACGTGAGGCTTTTCACTTTTGCTGTAGTTAAAATCTCTTTTCTAACAAGAGTTACCTCTTAAATTAAAACAGTTTTCCAGGGTACACCCAACCTATAGGAGGGATCCAGCATCCCAGACAGGCTCCCACTTCAAAACTGTCCTCCTAGTTCTTGATGCTATTTAGTTCAAACCCTTTCATTTTAAAAGAGGGTTGCAGTTTTATTATCCCTTCAGTCACTATAAAAATTCGTAGTTGGAAAACTCTCTCCTTTTTTAGTTTTCGATGACTGGGGGTTTTCTTTCCTGTTTCAAGCTGTTCTCATTTGCTTTGATGGTTCCTCATTGTTTTTTTCCTGGGTTGGACAATGGATAGGTATTTGAAGCTAGCTTTTCTGGTTGGGGAGGTAGCCCTTCTTTGCCTGACTACTTCACTGCCCGGTTGTGAAGTGATGCTGAAATCGCAACACAGTCACAACTATGATTACAATTTTCTACAAACACACACACATTATATATATACATACATTCATAACCATAACCTGTATACATGTCTCATGATTACTATTCAGTTCAGTGCATTACAAGTTTTCATAAAAGCTCTGACTCGATATTCTTTTACAGTGAAATAAGATTGTACACAAACAGGTCATTTAACTGCTTTTTTTGGAGGGTTAAACCTTCTGTTCTCTCACTGGGGTGTCTGAATATTGTCACAACATGGCTTTATGGAAAATAGGTTTTGTCAAACAAATTTAATTTCATTCTTTGAGGCGATTACAACTTTGGTTGATAACTGTAACTACATAGATGTAATACACTTAGACTTCTGTAAGGTATTTAATTTAGTACCACATGGCATTCTGATTAAAAAATTAGCACTATAAAATATCAGTAAAGCACACATTAAATGGATTAATAACTAGCTAACTGGCAGATCTAAAAAATAATTATCAATGGGGAATGATCATTAAATGAGTGTGTTTCTAGTGGGGGTCCATAGGGATTAGCACTAGGCTCAATGCTGTTCGACATTGTCATCAATGATATCCAAGTAAATATAAAATCACTGCTGATAAAATCTGTTAATGACAAAGACTGGTGGAATGGTAAGTAGTTATGAGGACAGGGTGGTCATACAAAGCAATCTGGAATGCTTGGCAAGCTGGGCTCATTCAAACAAAATGTGTTCTAATACAGCCAAATGCAAAGCTATACATCTAGGTACAAGGAACACAGACTATATCTATGGAATGGGGATTGCATCCTGGAAAGCAGTGACTCTGAAACCCCCAGCCATATATCGGTCATTGCGTCAAGAATAAGAAAAATGAACTACACCTTATAAAAATTCAACCCACTGCTTCTTTCTTCATAGCCTTTTTCTCAGCCCTGGCCTCCCTTGGGTCTCAAAAGTGATCTGAATTTTCCCTGGGAACAAAATGGGTGACTCCTTCCCCTTCTTCAAACAGTCATTTGGGGACACCACAAAGTCTGACTTGGGCTGCTGGACTGATATCTGGGTGCAGGAGAGAGAATGCACTGCTTTCAATAAAACCTATTCTCTTGACTTTCTTGTAAAGTTAGGTCCTTCAAGTATGAAATGAATGGTTGCCAGTTGGTTTTTATGGGCCCTGAATCATGTGCGGTGTTCAGTACACTAGTATAAAATCCTTCCAGACATCAGTTTTCAGGCTTGAGGAAAACTCAGTTCCTATCCATGTCAGGTGTGTGTGCTTGCCACATGTACCGATGCCATAAGTTTTTCCCTCAGTGTCGTCCATAGGGGACCGACCCTGGTGCCCTCTCGCGTGGCATGCCTATATGCTACCAGCTCCCCTTCCCCTTCAGTTCCTTCTTGCTGAAACTCTGACAGAAGAGAAGGAAGGTAAGTGATGGGATGGACATGAGCAACACATCTCAAAGAATAACAGTTACAAGAGGTTAGTAACCATTTTTTCTTCGAGTGCTTGCTCATGTGCATTTCATATTAGTGTACTGCTTGGACTCTCCACTGTGAAATCTGTGTGGTACAGAGTAAAAACACACAAAAGACCAGATCTCATGGGGGGAAGACCAGATTTCATGATCTGTGATGCATTTTTCATGGCTGTGAATTTGGTAGAGCCCTACTCATAGAATATGCACCATTCAGTTCCACTGAAACCCTATTTTGAGGGCTTAAGTAGTGCATGAACCTTATACTGCAGCTGTGCACAAGGGTGACTGTCACTTAGTGTAAACAGAGACCAGAACAGATAAAGAAAAAAATACGAAGTATTTGTGGACTACTGTTAAAAAGCAATTTCATCTCCCACTGAAGAAAGATTTGATGCTACGGCTGCGGCTCCAGTTGCCAGCTCCCAATCTGGGCAGGGAGGCTGCGGCTCTGGCTGTCAGCTCTCTAGGCAGTAGGGCTCGGGCTGTCAGTCCTGTATGGCAGGGAAAAATCCTGGACATTTGCTAATATTTAAAAAAAATCCACTCCTTCATGCCCTTGGAGACTTTTTGAAATGTATTGGCATTTCATCTTTTGGAACGTAGTTCTGATAGTACGGAATCGTCTCCCCATACAGCAATCACATCCAGTACCTCCCATACGGTCAATCCTGGAGCTCTTTTTCGATTCTCGGACTGCATGGTTACCTGTGCTGATGAGCGCAACTGGCCAAACAGGAAATGAGATTCAAAAGTTTGCGGGCCTTTTCCTGTATACCTGGCCAGTGAATCTGAGTTGAAAGTGCTGTCCAGAGTGGTCATAATGGTGCACTGTGGGATAGCTCCTGGAGGCCAATAACGTCAAATTGAGTCCACACTAACCCTAATTTGAACTCGCAATATAGATTTCAGTGCTAATCCTCTCGTTGGGGAGAACAGAAATCGATTTTAAGAGGCCTTTACGTCAATGTAAATGGCTTCGTTGTGTGGACGGGTGCAGGGTTAATTCGATTTAACACTGCTAAATTCGACCTAAACTCATAATGTAGACCAGGCCATAGGCTTACATAAGTATAAGCAAACCTTGATAGAGAATTCCCACTCCACCTTAATCAAACTGTCATTAACTAACTGAGGAATTACTCAGCATTTCTTCAACTCTATAGGTAGGGAAGGGGTTTATGTTTTGTTTTATAGTGATTCATTTTGTAAAATCATAAGCACCTGTGAAGTAAGATCCTTTCCCCTTAAGTTTATTTCTGGAAAGCTTGGTTTAACAGTGTCAGAAGTACAGCTTTAGAGATTTCTTCATCTCTTTAGAGTAGAAGTGAGATTCTCATGAGGAATTTTAAAATTAGCACTGTTTCTTTAAGACCTAATTGTGAGCCACTGCCTTCACCAGTACCTGGGCCACACCCTGAGAGAAGTGGGGAGGGGACCTGTGTGAGGGAAAGTTGAAAGGACAGTCTGCTGACACATTTCCTGAATGTCTTCCTAAGGAAAACAGTAACCACTTTATGAGCTCCTGTGGGGATCACTGGAAACTGGAAAGGGAGAGGAGATAGGTGCTTCAAGGGAGGTTTAGGTTGGACATTAGGAAAAACTGCTTAATTGTCAGAGTGGTTAAACACTGGAATAAATTGCCTAGGGAGGGCATGGAGTCTCCATCATTGGAGATTTTTTAAGCGCAGGTTAGACGAACACTGGCCAGAAATGATCTAGATACCACTTAGTCCTGCCACAAGTGCAGAGGACTGGACTAGATTACCTCTCGAGGTCCCTTCCAGTCCTATGATTCTGCCAGGGAAGGTGATCCCTGCCGCTTCGTCTGAGCTGAATAGGGACTGACCACTGAGAACAAGGACATAACTGGGGCAACTGAAGACAAAATAACTCACTAGTATAAGAAAGGTCACAAGAGCTGGCACCTTTCATGGCATCTGAAATATTTCAGGTAAAATAGCTTGTGGTAGGAGGGATGCTTCTCAGCCATCTCAGCACGTACCATGCCTATGTGCTGGCTGGGAGCAGGAATTTCATCCTCTGGGTTGCTCTGAGGGCTCGGTGACAATTTGAGCCCCATATTCACCACAGTAATATGATTATGATATAATTATATTGCATCTTGATTATGTGGCATCTTGTATAAGACGTGTCACGTGAAGTCTATGGAAAAGTAATGATTTGCTGAATATGACTATGCTATTTGTATGCATGAATCATTTTGTATCTGAAGTTATGAATATTGACTATGTATATGTATTTCAATTGTGCTTGCTCTGGGTAACACCCGCAACTAGCCTTTCCGGTACAAGAAAGCTAGACAGTGTTAATGGCTCATCAGCGGAAACAATGGGCAATGAAAAAGGCTTGTTCTCACTTGGAAATGCTTCGGACAGCTATGGATAATGGCTGCTATGATTCAGCAAGGCATGCAAGGGCATGTGACCAGACCACATGGTACTGAATCTATTTTGGTAACTGTATTTTTCCACAAAATGGGCTTGGTACTTAGCTTAGAACAAAGGGGTTCCCACCCTAAGGAAGAAACTATACAAAGGGAAAGTAGCATCAACAAGGGTCTCACTCCCTCTATAAGAACACCTGGAAACACCTTAGGAACAAAGACTGACCTGGGGAAAGTGCTGGTCCCAGGCTAGAAGAGAGAATTCCTGCCTGTGTATAAAACATCTACAAACTGCCTGTACTAGCTAAAGGGATGAGGCACTGTTTGAGTCAAAATAATCCCATGTAGTGTATAAGATTTATATTGCATTTTGTTTATTTCTTAAATAATCTTCTTTGATCTGTTTGCTATCTCTTATAATCACTTAAAATCTATCTTTTTGTAGTAAATAAACCTAGTTTATATTTTCTCTTAACCACTGTGTTTTTGAGCGAAGTGTTTGGGAAAAATTTCAGCTCAGTTAAAGGTTTTGTGCATATTCCTCTCCAAGTCACATGGGGTAGGGGTGGGGGTGGGAGCAGAGACTCGGTGACTGTAATAATCTTATTGGTCAGGCTTTTGACCAGGGCAGGCCAGTACAGCTCCGGGGTCCATAGCTGGGGGGTATTTTGGTTGAAGCCTCCCTATTGTTGGTTCATGCAGTGGCTGTCCAGAGCATTCATGAACACAGCTGGGTGTGGTCCCTACCATGCATGTTGGCGTAAGTGGAAGCTTGCAGGACTCTGCACCTTGTCACAATGTCACACTGCGAGAGGGAACCCAGATTGTTAACACAGAGGGTTCAGCTGGGCAGGGAGGTGAAGATTCAAGAAACTCCAGTGAAATTTTCCTTCTTAGTTTTACAAGCTGTGAGAATAGGAGTACGGTAACTATGTGGTAGGTGCTTAAACAAACAAACAAACCTTACCTTCAACTGAATGCCCCTGTGTCAAGGTTTTTTCCCGACTTTGAACTTTAGCGTCCAAAAAGTGGGGACCTGCATGATCGCTTTTAAGCTTAATTACCAGCTTAAATTTGGTACGCTGCCACCGGCCAAAATATAGTGTTTGACACACTTCTGTTCCCCCAAAACCTTCCCTGGGGAACCCAAGAGCCAAACCCCTTGGAACTGAACACAAGGAGAAACTAGCCTTCCCCCTCTTTTTTTTCCCCCCAGACTTCCCCTCCCTGGGTTACCCTGAGAGGCTACACTGATCCAAACTCCTTGGATCTTAAAACAAAGAGGAATTAACCTTCCCCCCCCTCCTTTTCCCCCCACCAATCCTTGGTGAGTTCAGACCTCCCCACCCCCTTAGCCTGAGATTCAAAGTTATAGCAAACAGAGGTAAAAATCCTTCCAGCAAGAGACACATTTTCAAGTTAAGAAAACAAACATAAGACTAATCCGCCTTTCCTGGCTATTACTTACTATTTTGAAACATGAGAGACTGATTCAGAAAGATTGGAGAAAACCTGGGTGTACGTCTGGTCCCTCTTAGCCCCAAGAACGAACAACGAACAAAACAAACACCACAAACAAAGATTTCCCTCCACCAAGATTGGAAGTATCTTGTCCCCCCATTGGTCCTCTGGTCAGGTGTTAGCCAGGTTCACTGAGCTTCTTAACCCTTTACAGGTAAAAGAGACATTAATCCTTAACCATCTGTTTATGACACCCTGATTCTGGCCAGGTCTCAGTGAAGGGAGCTTCTATGCAAGCTGCTCAACTATCTCAGCATGAATCTCACCCACACACCAGCATAAGCCAGGCTTTCCTGTAGCCTGCTCCACTTTCTCAACATTGACTCTGCCCCATATGCTGGTTAGGAGCTGGCTTTCTGTCTGCCATTTCTGAAGGGGTGAGGAAAAGAGGTGCCATCCTTTAGAACCTCCTCAGAAAGCCAAAACATGATGGTTGTTTTCTTTTTCTTTTTTTTTTAGTTTAGCAGTTTTGAGGAGATAAACGTCAAAGGCACTGAAGAAACAGGCATTTAGTTGAGCATTTTGTGAAAGCCCTGCTAGAAGGGAAGATTTGGAGTCTGCCATGTGTGCTGCTTGGGGGCACAGAATACTCAAGTATTCTTTCTGAGTGGTGATCTTAAGCCCAGGTTCAAAGCAAAGATCTTTATAGCAAATGGGGCAGATAAGATGGGGAATGCCCCTACTGTGAAACTGCAAAATGGAGGGGACTGAGAAAATTCTGTTCAAAAGAGAAGCACTAGCCTGTCTTATAAGGCATTCTAACCTCTACTCCTTATTGCAAATTTATGTAATTTCTGTCACACTACTGCAGAGAAGCAATAAATCAAATTCCAGCAAAGCTCACCAAACTACACTGTTAAGAGCATTAATTCAGCTTTTTAGACATATAGAAGTATCTTGCTGAATAGCAACAGCTTTCCTTTTCCTATGTCAAGTTCAGCTCTCAGATGAGCAGTCTGTGATGGCAGCAAGCTTCTGGCTTCATTTTTTAAATATATAATTCCACACTAAATCAATATAAATCTGGAACAGCTAATTTCAACAGGTAAGACTGGACATACGGCATTTTCAATAAGATCACATGCAAATACCCTTTTCCATACACTATCCTACAATATTTAAAAAAAAAAAAATCCTTCTCCTATTTTGGATCTCAGTTGCAAAAATACTAAAACAAGCATTTCTGGAGAAAGCAGCTAGCAAAACACAATAATTTGAAAACAGACAATCATAATCTCTGATGCTTTTACTGATCTTTACCTAAGGTAAGTGAATCTTTATTCCCTACATTTAGCAAAGAACATATTCCACCACATTGCAAATGCCAATGTGCAGGAAATCAGGTCAGACAGCAGACAATTCTACTTCAAGATGAAAGGTGCTATTATTATCATCATGAAGAAACAATTATACCTCCTATGATTTTAAACATGCAAATAGTGAAGTTTTATACAAAAAGTATCTAGACAATTATTCTAAAAGCTAATCTTGTTGGGATTATCTGAAACCACCCGGAATCTATTAATTTAAATAATTTTAGTAATTCAGAACTAAATTTCTTCCCACTCGTTGGCTGTCTACTCTTTACTACACAATGCCAAAATCGGGAGTTGGCAGAATTTATGAAACAACTTGTATGTTAAGAGACGATTTAGAAAGAATTATGGCTTTTCGTCTGATATTTTTTAGTTACTAAACCAGAGTAGCAGATGCTGTGTAGTTTCTCTTAAATGCCTCTTTTATTTTAAAGTCACAATGGGTAAATCTGTATAGTTATATCACATTATTTCACTTTTGTTATATACCATAGGTATTTCTAAGGCAACTATCACCATTGTATCTTAGCTTCTAAGAGAACAATTTTGGTAGCACTAACAATATTCTCAAAAGGAAATTCCACTCTGATTGAAAGAATACAATATATTAACAACAGACATACAAAGGATATTAAAGGTGAAATAAGGGCCTAGTTTAAAACCACTCAAGCAAGGAAATTAAGATTTCTAGTCTGATCTTAATTCATCCTGAGTCCAAGATACAGTACAAGGCAAAGATCAGTTTGAAATTACATATTTGTATGTATTACAATACTGAGAAACAAGTAGGCTAGTTAAAGATTGAATGGGGAGTGTTTTATAAAGGAAACATACAGAACCTTAATGATACTAGAATCACTAGTTCCATTTTTGTTTTTAAAGCAAGCTAATAATTTAGCATGTTTTTGAATTTCAGAGAAATTTACATAGTGTTTGGCTGCCTAACAAAAAGTAGAGCAGCTCTCAATTATAAACTATTTTCAATACCATGTGTCCCCTGGATAGAACACTTGAGTAATTCTGACGTAAAAAGCAGGTCTTGGGTGCTACAGGAATATACAAGGATGAAAACTAAATACCCTTATGGCCTGGTTCCTGTAAATCTAATTTGGATCTAGATTGCTGCATACCTATCAATGTTGCCCTCCCTTTTTCAGCACTGTACTTTGGTGAGGAATACCAGGGCTGCCCAGAGGATTCAGGGGGCCTGGGGCAAAGCAATTTTGGAGGCCCCTTCCATAAAAAAAGTTGCAATACTATAGAATACTATATTCTCATGGGGGGCCCCTGCAGGGCCCAGGGCAAATCACCCCTCTTGCCCCCCCGCCTCTGGGCAGCCCTGAGGAATACATGAACTAGAAAGGATTTGAAATATATTTTAGTCTGTTTTTACTTTTGTGTGTGCTGTTTCAGTATAGGATGACCAGACAGCAAATGTGAAAAATTGGGATGGGGGTGGGGGAGTAATAGTAGCCTATATAAGTAAAAGACCCAAAAATCAGGACATCTGGTCACCCTATTCCAGTAGCCATGTTGCAAGCAGTGAACCACATGGAACCACACGCCAACTAAGAGGTGGCCAAGCCAGCTTTACAATTAAGGCATTATATTCTCTGATCTAATGTGAAGGGGGCTGGTCTGGGGAGGGGGGGAAATCAAAGCTATATATATTGCATATAGCAGAAATGCTTTAGACACATGCTACAGAGGTCCCTGGTATTGTGACACCACACTATATTTTTGTTCTCTGTTAAAGGGTTCTCATTTTTACATTCTGACATCCTTGTGGTTAACTTCACTTCAGTGGGAAGTAAAGCATTCACAACTATGGATGGCACTGCTGATCTACGTTTAGACCTCACCAAGACAGCTGCCTACATAAGTGAGTGTACTAAAGTACCAAATAGGATAACATTTCTCTTGGGATTGACTTGTTATTCATATATTGTGCTGCGCTTCTGCAAAGTGATTGTCTTGCCTTGCTGTGACTTGTGATATGCTGCTCCATATATATCTTAATTACACTCTTTAATCACCCCTTTTTGTTGCTGCTTGATGAGGGAGGAGGTTGGCCTCTTGGAGACTGATTTGCCTTCCAGCAACCCAGAAGTGCTTGCATGCAGGGGGCAGCAGAAGTTCCAAGTCTCCATACATCTATCTATGTATATATGTCTCCATTATTATAGTACCTAAGTGCTTCACAGTCTTCAGTGTATTTATCTTCACAACACTGCTGTGAGGCAGGGAAGTGCTATTATCCCAATTTTACAGATGGAGAAATGAGGCACAGAATGACTAAGGGACCTGCTCAAGGCCACACAGGAAGTCTGTAGTAGAGCAGGTAATAGAACACATTTTGTAAGTCCCAAGCTAGCACCTTCGCCACTGGATCATCCTTCTTCCCAGACACAGAAGGCCTCTCCCAGTGCCAATGGACATAGGAACTACTCTTACTCCCTTGCTGTACACACTAGAGTTTGTAAAGGGTGACTTTCCCTGGGCTAACATATACAAAATTGCACTTTAGGTTGTGTGTTATTAGTTTGTGGATCTAGAGATCATTATGGACAATTCTCAATCATTTGCTCAGGCTGAATACAGTAGCCATACTTTTTTTTTTACAGTAAATTGATTAAGTTAGTATTGGGAAGGGAGGTTTGCCTTTCCCTGGAGCATCCCTTGGGACCATACTGATGTGCATAGGATTAAAGGGAAGATGTTTGAGACACGATAGTAGGGAGACACTGGTGAAAGATGGGCTTGTGGCAGCCCTAGTTAAAAGTCACATATGGGCAATCTCCCATTTCAAGTAAATTCCCTTTTATGGTGCACTTTGGCTAGCAGGCCATTTGTTATTAATGTTGCATTTTTGACAGAAAGGAGTCTCTTGTGGTAGAAGTTAGTTTTGTGGCCTTCCTTTCCATACCTTTGGTCACAGTTTTAGGAACAGATGAGCTAAGGACATTACTGGAGAGGACACAGAACATGGAAGAGGGGCTTATCACTGTATACAGTTACAGGGCCCTAAAACCAAACGTGTGCCTGCCTGCTATTGGTATAATCTGAATCTTAATATTTGGGATATGTAACAGGGGCCTTCGTGCTCTGTAATTACTTAGCACCACAGAAGTTCCAGGTAACACCTGAGTTATTTCAACAGCCGTTGTGATCTCTACATATAATCCAGGTATCAGTGTTTTGGTTTTGTTCTGCTGGTCAAATTATATCTTTATTTACACCTGTGTAACCTCCACCTATCTTCTTCAGATGAGGGATTTAGTGACAGTGGGCAGCTCCATTAGCCTTAAGTAGGGTCATATGGGTGACACTCAGGATATGATTCAGGCCCTATGAATTCCATGATTGATTTATTTGCTACAGAATCCACCTCTTGCTATGAAACTGTGCTGCAGATTTAATTAATTTTTGTTTGTCTACAACCCTTTTGGCTGTAAAGATAACCTTGAAAACGTGAACATAAACTATTTAATTAGGTCTGACTGAATCTGAAGACAGCCTGAAACAATAGCTCTAACAGGTATTAATTGATCCATTCAGGTAAATGGGTTACCGCTGAAATGTAAGTAGAAAAATGTTAATGTCAATATTGCCTATTTAACTGCTCACATTTAAGAAAAAACAAGAAAAAACATGTTTCTCATGCCTTATGCCAGTGGTGAAGCCCAAAATGCCCCCTCCACAAGCTGCTGAAACTTCCAAGTTGTACCAGGCCTTTCTGCCAGCTGAGAACCATTCATAGGTATCACAATCATATTAAATGTAAAACAAAAAAAAGTGTGTGTGTGTTGTACAGGTATTTTAATTTAGCAAATTCATATATTTCAACTATTCTAAAAGTGTATTTGCAGTAAAAATGAAAACTTTTGTTGTCTCACCACTCAACCTATGAAAGTGTTTAGAATATCTTGTAAAATGAAATATATACTCTCACATTTCATTCTAAAAATATTTAATTAACAAGGATGCTTGTTTTTTCTAATTTGTAATTGTGGATTTGGTATCTAACTAAAATATAATTTTGGCTACAGTATATATGCACAAAGAATGCTTCAGATATGCACTAGAGCAAGATAATGTTCATGTCCAAATCATAATGATGCGTATTGTCAAATTATTGCACACAATAATACTTTCATTGTTCATTGTGCACTTGAAATGCATCAGTGCCAGCGAGCACTGAAATTATGCTGTGAATGAGTATTCAGTGAATAAACATTAAAGAGACATGTATCAGCAAATACCAAGACCACTAGCACAAAAATCCCAGAAGCATAATGGTGGTCTTAAGTTAGCAGAATATAATTATTTCTTTTAAAATGTGACTGTTGGGCTTCTTTGGGCAAAGTTACAAATTGATTCAAGCACTTCAGAATTTAACAGGCTTTAGGAAGAAATAATTTACAATAAATTTAAAGGGCATTTTGGAAATACCACATTTTTCATTAGATGGGAAGAATGATAGTCTTGTACTTAAGGCACAGGACGGAGAGTATCTTTCTGTATGATCTTGGGCAAAATCACTGAACCTCACTGTGCAATAACTTTCCTTACTCTAATGTGGAGAATAAGAATGCCTACACACACATAAGGGTGTTGTGAGCTTCACGTCAAACTTTGGACCTGATCCTGCAAACAGCATTGCAGATAAGTAACTTTATTCACATGAGAAGTTAATGAGAGACTACTTAGTTTGTAAGAATTTGCAGGATCAGGGCTCCTTACATAAACCTTGTTTTCTAATATGTTTGCATAGCAACTGTGATTGAATACAGATAATGAGAAACAAATAATAAACTCCCAGTGCTAACCATTTCTCCACTACACTGAAACTGATGAGATATCTTTCGAAACAAAATCTTTAATTCAGAAACAGTGGGAAAAGATTTTAAACACAAAGACATATTATAAATTCAAGGAAAAACATGAACACTGAGAACAACAAATAATTGTAAGAAACGTTTTGAGATTTATATTATAACTGTATAATATATTGTTAATTTTATTATATGTTATCCCCAAACTCTATACTTTTACATTAGGAACAAATCATGAACCATCAACCACAGCCTTGCGCACAAATTATTCACTATTATAATAAATGTGTAATACTGAATAATACCTAGAATAGCAAACAGAGTACAAATATTATAATTTTAAAGGCACAGAAATTTTTTAAAAACCAACACGCTATAGAAGACAATCCAAGACTGGTACCACTACAGAACTAGTTGCACTACATTTATTCCCAGGAAGAGCTAAATGACCATGTCCAGACCCATGAAATGGCATGCAAAATCCATAAACTTAAGTATAGCGAGGACAATGAATCCTTCGGGATATTGTGCTATTTAAGCATATTTCCAAGTTCTCCATTGACTAACACAGAATTTGTCACCTTACTACTGATCTCGCTAATACAGTATTCGATTTTCAACAATGGCAAATACCCGATGCTTCAGGGGAAAATGACCACTCTTCTCACTCTGCACTATGTTCTTAGCCACTTATGCAAAGCCGTATGTAAGGAACGATTCCTTTCTGATTGCAGCAAATTCATTTATGGCTTGAATTCTGAAATACTTTATTCATTTTTGCTTGCACAGCCAAGGGTTATTCATATAATATTTAATGCTCACTACATTTAAAACATCCAGCCACAGTGTTTACCTTGCTGATTTTCTGTGACAGTAAATTCTGTAAGTTGCCTATATGTGTGAAAGGAAACTTCCTTTCATTTGACTTAATTTTAATGCTCTTCAGTTTTACTGACTGTCCCTCAGTGTACAATGAGGTAAGAGAGGGAATGATAATATCTTATTATCTCTTCCTAATTTTGAATAATTGAGTCAAGTTTCTTTTTTTAAAAACATGTTCTAATAATTTATTCTAGTTTTTGCAATCTTGTCATATTGTTCCACTCATTCCATTAACCATTTTAGTCAACATTCTCTGCCATACCTTTCCTAGGTAAAGAGACTTTCAGAAAACTGGCTGCGGCTTCGGTAACAGTGTCTCCAATTAAAACATTGGGTGTTTTAGTTAACATTTAGATTTACAAACATCCCCTCTTCCTTAACAAGTCTCTCTGAACAGCTCTTTGCTCTCTCAGCATTTTGGATTTTTTCATGTTTTTAGCTGCAGTTCTTTATCATTTCTAGGGATTCTGCTACTTATGTCACTGGTTTAGGGGTTCCACACCAGACATCAAAACCTATTTCTTTCCCTCTCTAGGTAAGGTGGGGCTTCCTGCTGGGGGTGAGAAGTTGGGAGAGGTTAGTCCAGATGCTGGAAGGGCAAATATTTAGTTTATAACTTCCTTTTCTGTGACACGGATATAAGGTGAGACTTTTGGTAACATCGTAATTGTTATCTCAATATCAAGCTTCCAGACATAAACTAGGAGCAACATACTACTGATATCTTCCTGTCTGCCTCATAGTTTCAACAGTTATCTCAGAGTAAGTCTAGATAACTCGGTGGTAAAAACGCCAGCATTCAATTATTCCTAGCACCACTGCTAGGGTGGCAGTAAGAGAATTGCAGAAAACCTTGACTGTAAACAACGCCTTATCCTTTTGCTCACTTGTTGCATCTTAGATTCGACTATAAGCTTTTCAGAGCAGGAACCATGTCTTTTTGTGTATTTGTACAGTATAATGAGCTGGTATAATGAGACACTTGGTATAATGAGACACCAATTCAAACTGGAGAAATACTGAAGGAAAATTTACTTATGGTAAATGCAGTAGAAGATTTCTTTAAAAGGAGGCCATTTTTGTAAAAAGACAGCACTGTACTTCTGCCACACACAGAAGCATTTTTATTTTTATTGGACACACTAGTGCTAGTCATAAAACTTCCTGAAATTTAATTCATAAATTGATATTCTCTGCACACTGGTGCCAGGGCTATATCTTCATCCTCATTTTCTTTACCCCTTGAAAGTATTTCTCCTGCAGGCTAAGAAATTTGAGTTGATAAATGACTTCCTATACCATAAGCAACATATAAGTTTCCTGCCAGATTAGTTCATGTAATTTATTAGAAAATTTACCTTGTGTGATGTAAATAGTTTGTGACCAGCATCTACACACTACTCACAGAATAGGACAGTCTATATAAATAGGTTTGCCTCTAAATTAAATTTCTTTTCAACTACCTACAGCCATATAGGAAAAGACAGTCACAAAAACTAACTTTAACAATTCTAGTTATCTTTTAGCATATACTTGGTTCAGACAATTCTACACTTAATCTTAACAATTTATCTGGAATTACATTCCACAAAACTGTAGCCAGGAACAATACAATTCTCCGTCACTTTCAGATCATACCTTAGCTTTTTACAATACCACAGCAACTGATCTCAGATTTTAAATGTTAGCTAACTAGGAACAAAAGAGTCAGTAAAACTATATAAAGTAGTAATTAACTACTTCAACACACAGCTCTCATTCCATTAATTAACAAAAATCTACTTAAGTAAGTATCTAAGATTTGATTACTGTTATCACCTGATGTTGACTGATAATAGGGATGTAACAATATTCAGATAGACCTCCAAAACACAAATTATGGCTCCCTATGCAACTTCAATTGTATGCCCCTTTCTGGCACTGAACCGAAACATTAGTTTTAAACTACAACACGCTTTGTCAGACCCTGACAAAATTTCCTATCTACACTTATTCACCATTTATTAAACAGCACCTATCCAAAACTCAATGTGCCTTGCTAAATGTTAAGAATGCAATCACACTAATCTAAACAAAAGCAAAGCCATCAGCCTACCTAAATTAGAAAAAGAACAAACCCACCCCAGCCCAAAATACCTGCTTCCTGGCACACAGATCCCTGCCCCCAGATCACCTCTTCCTTCCCAAAAGCCTGTGAGAAAATATGACCCTTGAAGTATGCCCCAAAGATCAACAGCTTTGGGCTATTTTGGAATGGAAGATGAGAGAGTGGTGCATGAATTCCAAAGCTAAGGGCTTCTTAGCAGCTCCATCTCTTCTAAGTAAAAGGGATTCTGGCTCACACACATCCATTGATCATAACTGTGGCAGTATGGTCTGGAAAGAAAGATGGTCTCTCAAACTGACAGTCTCAAGTCAATTAGAACTTTATAAATCAAAAATACCACTTTAAACTCCACCAGAAACCAGCAGGTAGCCAGTGTAGATCATGAGCTGAGAGTAGAGTGACCAGATGGGATGAAGAAAATATCAGGACACATGAGAGGCGAGGGAGTCCCGCCGGCACTGGGGGGGTGGGGAGGAAACTGAGTCCAACTGGCAGAGAGATAGACAGAGAGCAAACAAACAAACAAACAAACAAACAGACAGACAGACAACAACAACAAAAAAGGAGTCCCGCTGGCAGAAGGGGGAAAAAAAAAAAAAAGGAAAAAAAAGGTGGAGTACCGCCGGCAGAACAAAACAAAACAAAACAGGAGTGTGAAATAGCAGGACAAATTGCGTCCCGACCAAACATCGATTGAGATGCAGGGCAAACGCCTAAAAATCGGGACAGTCCCCCAATTTTATCGAGACCTCTGGTCACCCTAGCTCAGAGTGAGAAATTTCACATAACGAATGAGCAACCACATTCTGCACTAGCTTCAGTTCCTGAGTTGATATATGGTGTAGTCCCACATACAGTACAAATTAGATTACTGCAGTGCATTGTAACAAAGGTATGGATCTTGCAAGTGGTCTGCATCCAAAATAAATTATTGCAATCTCAGAGAGGCAATGAGACCTAGCAGACAGAGCACTGAACTGGGATTCAGAAGACCTGGATTCTATTCTCAGCTCTGCCACCAGCTTCCTGGGTGACCAAGAAGCAAGTCAATTTACCTCTATGCCTGTATCCACATATGTAAAATGGGGATTTAGAGCACTGAGATCTCTATGGATGAAAAGTGCTATATATGAGATAGGTATTAGTATCTTCTCATCAGACATATCTGAGTCTTAAATGATCATCTAACAGCAGCTAGGGGTCAACGCTACTCTCAGACTATAGTAATAAATAGTGGGAACATACCTTTCTTTAAAGTGGCAGATATAACCCCGGCCATCTTTTCTAATTCCTGCTCCCAATTTACCAACATCTCTCATTTTATCCAGATGGAATTTAAGCCACTGAACCCTCATCCATGTTCCAATCTCTACTGAAAATACTAGGTAGAACATTTGAAAACATTGGATGGGTCAGATGAAGGATCTATAGAACTGGATGTTTGTCAGTGTTCTGTAGACACCTCAATTCATACCTCTTCACAGCTACTTTAAATAAGGGGGTGGGGACAAATCTTAGAGGGTGACAATGTTTAAGGTGCATTTCATCGATGTTGGAGGACAGAAGATCAATATATTGTCCCAGTAAGCTATCAATAGATTGAGTTTGCTGGGAAAATATCTCCCCTCACAGCGATCCAGAAACACTCAGAGTTCAACTAACCTCCAAGAGTGGACCATCAAAATAAATCCTAAATGGAGAGGAGTACTGCAACCTGAAACTGCAGAATACCATACCTGGCCTATGATATGGGTAAAATTTTTAGTTCTCCCACGTCCAGTCCCAAACACAAACACCAGTCAAGAATGTGGCCAGATAAGTAAGTTGAGTCAGAAACTACCAGGGATAGTGGCTATGAAATCCTGAACTATCTCAGAAGAGATATCCTCAACGAAGATATTAGAGTCACTGAGCACCTCAGTGTCTCCAACACCACCTTAGTGGGAAATTAATAGTTTGTGCAGAGACTTTACAGTGGACAGTAACACAAGTCCCATGGTTCCTGGGACACACACACAAGATAAATATGTTGTATTTAGGCTTGGCAAAATTTGGAGTTTTTAAATATAATTTTGAAGGATAACATCAATGTTTATTCTTAAGCATTTTTTCTATTTTTATCTATTTAAATTCGGAGTTGCACAAAATTATGGATTTTAAGCATTTTTTATTTGTATTATCCCCATAATTAAAAATGTGTATTAGCAGGCAACAGGGGGTGTCAGTCAATTATTTGACAGTAGACTGAGATTCAAAAAGTTAAAGCCTTATAACCATTACAACCCAAATTGGTAACACCATGACAAAATATACAAAGTAAATATCCTTAAATCCAGCTCTGATAAGTTCTCACATAGCATTTTTCTTACTTTGCCTATCTGCATTTTTGATTATTATCAATATAAATATTTTTGTTAGTCTGTGTCTATGGTGAAATTAACATTTACCAATAAAAATCTAATCCTTCCAAGCCTAGCTGTATCTGATCCAGTTTAGAGGTGAGAAACTTGCACTTCTGGCTAGATGCAAATAGCACAGCCATAATACCACCTCACCCTTTCCTAACTCATTCCCTGCCTCTTCTCCATTTCGGTGGCCCTTTCTTAATGACCTCTCTTCAAATGGAGCTATGCAAGCGCAATATTTAAAAAAACAACTGAAGCTAGGAACTTCAAGCAGGGCTTGCTTTATAGTTCTCATAGAAGTTTGAACAAACTCAATTCAATATGTTTGAAGTTAAGACTCAGGGTCAAATGTAGTCCTGCCATAAACTGGTACCACTCCTACTGACTTCAGTGAGAGTTCCACTGCCTAGTTCCAAGGATGAATTTGGTCAAGTTGGAACATATGTGTGTGTTCAGATTCCCGCCCCACCACACCTCCCTTTTCTCATTTCTTCATTACAATGCTCAAAACATATGGCAACTTGGAATGCTGTGCATGCTTAGTTGTTTAAACTTGTCTCTTGGGTTAAAGTCATGCTGGTTTAAGGGGTACTGCTAAAGAGCTAGATTGTAACCTTACAATGTGGTGTGAATAAGAAGTGGGACATAGCTGCACAGTGTCAAAAATCAGACTAGAAAATGAGTTCTGACTTAGCGAATCACAAACATAAAAACAAATACAAAGACAGTGATATAGGCCCTAAAAAATGTGACACTACCTTTGTTATGGGAAATAACATGTTGATACTTTGTAGAACTACTCAACTGCAATAAGGATAATTATATGTGAAAATGCTGTCCAAAAATATTTCAGGTCCAATACCTAAATTAATACCTGACAATAAAAAATACAGTAGAACTTTACTAAATAGTAACTCCTAGATACGTGATTTTGGATAATTAGCAAATTAATTACTAAACAAGATTGATACATCACAAAATGTGATTTGTTCATTTGTCAATTGCAGTTTGTAATTAATGGACTGATATTTTGAAATGGACTAGTAGCACTCCAGCATATTTTGTAACAGTAAGGAGCTGTTACTAAGATTTCAATAGGGCACTCTCCTGACCTTTCAAAAAAAAATTAAAGACCACCAGTTTTGTATATGGATTATAAAATGACCAAAAAAGTAAATTTCTACTATTTTTTAAAAATCCAGAAACTACCTTGGTAAATACAAAAATACAAATAAATACATTTTTTATTTGCATTATTCATATGATTTTAATTTGTTAACTGTTAATTAAACCACTTACAATTTTAGCAGGAATCAAAATACTCATTGTAAAGGTTAAAAATAGTTGTTCCTACCTCTACTTTTGTTCGATAAAGGACGAGACGCTTAAGACTGCACATTTTGGCAATGTGGTTGAAAGCCTGAGGTGGTAGCTTATCACAGGAGGAGAGATTTAATTCCTGAAGGTTTGGACACATCTCAGCAATGACCTCCAAGCAAGTCTCATTGAGGAAATGGCCGCAAGCCAACTCAAGGCGCACTAGTTCAGTGCCACAAACTTTCAGGAACCTGTAAAAAGCACGTAATATATGAATTAAAGGGAGGGAATATAGTTTTCTGTGGAAATTTTGTAACACTGTCAAAAATAAGTGGATACTGTTGTACATTTTCCTTGCTTAAAAAAAATATTCTTCAACTTGCATCACTTACACACTGTTAATTTAATCTGTAAACTAAAAATATGCAAGGTTAGGCTAAAGTAAATTGATTGTAACAGACCTGAGGAAATCTATTAAATGGAAAAAAACTAAAAAAAAATCATGGGTTAATTTGATGTCAAGGTAAGAGATCAAGCACTCAAAAGTGAAGATATTCCGAAAGTTATGTTTACTCCATCAACATTCACTCAAACATGTTGCATATCCTGGATAGTTTTTGGTGTTCTCCAATGAATCATACAATAAGGCAGACCCGCCGACAGTGGGGGGCAATTACCCAGAGATATGGGCGATTTAAAAGGGCCTGGGGCCTGCGGCCACCATCGCTGCCGCGGTGGCGGCTGGGAGCCCTGGGCCCTTTTAAATTGCCTGGGTGGGCCTCAGGGCTCCTGGGCACCCACTGGCAGGCCCCTCCTCCCCCTCCAGCACCAGGTCCCGCCAATCAGATTGTTCTCATCCCCCCCAGGTGCTTCCCGTCCGCCGCCAACGGTTTGGCGGTATGCTGGAGGCACTGACGGCGAAGGGGGGGGCGCGAAAGGGTGGGAAGAGGCAGGGCAGGGATGGACCTGGGCAATGCATGGCCCGGATGCCAGGAGTGGAAAGGGCGGGACCAGTCCTTTCCAGCCACTGAGATGCTGCTCTGCAACCCTGCGCAACAGCTGCCTGAAAGAGCCTGGCTAGGGAGGTGAATTGCGCTTTCTGCCCAGGCTTGGGTGCTGGGGTCTCCGGCAGCCAACCCAGGCAGGGAGCGGAAGCCACCTCTTCCCCAGTCAGGCTCTCTCTGGTAGCTGCTGGGCAAGGCTGCAGAGCAGCGACTGGGAGGGCCGGCGTTAAAAGTGCCTCCCTCCTGCTCCTGCCTGGGCTCCTGCCCACCAGGGAGAGCAGCAGAACGTGGTGGAGGTGAGGCAGGCGCATGTAGAAGCCCTGGCTGTGTCGGAAGAGTGCATCCAGCAGCACAGTTGGCAGCTCGCTGGGCACCAAAGGGGACCCATTGACTGTTCTGCCCTGGGACCCGGAATTGCTGTTGGTGGGCCTGCAATAAGGTTTACATTTAACAAAAGTAAGAAGAGCAGAAGATACTACATTACTGGTAGTGGTAAGTTAATTTTACTAGAGCAGCCCGAAAGCACAACTCTACTGGGAAAAGGGTTTGGAAAAAAAGGTGTTGAGTTTGTTTAAATTACAAACATTTTTTTCTTACTTCCAGCCCTGCAAACTAAGTTTAGGAAGTGAAAGTTGAACTCTGTTCCTTTCTTGTGACTTACCAGTTATTCTTGACTTCAAATACAACCAAATATAACAGTGATCCTGTTTTGTTACAATTTTAAATTACCACTCTAAGTCTGATGTTGACATGCCTCAAGCATCCTAAACAGTAGGACACTTGAACTCCTTGGCTTCCTTCACATAGTGTCCAAACAATCAAGTCTCCAAGCCTTCTCTTTCTGGCAGAAGTCTAATCTAGCTATACACTCATTCATCCCATCCTTCCTCCCCTTTCTTTCTCTCCAATGAGTCATTTTCCCTCATTTACTCCATACCTTACATTATCAACCTCCTCTCCTTTTCCCTCACTCTCCCTTTCATTTTCTATCACTTTCTCCTTCTCCCTATACCATGCCCTCTTCTTCCTCATTTTTTCTGTTAGCGTGCAAGATGAAAGGGGAAGCCCTAGAGTCTATTTTCTTTCCCCCTAAACAGTTAGTGCACGAAATATGTGGATTAAGAGGGAAAATGAGGCACCTTCCTTTTGGACTGGAAGTACCATAGCCCCCTAAAAGGAAGGAGGAGTCCCCCATTTTGGGAGGTGCTTGTCAACAAAGTAGCTGTACAAATGTGGTGCTTAGGATAGAACCCTAGTTAGGCCCCTTTCTAAACCTCTTCAATTGTTTTTTGAGCAACCTCAGTGCCTCTCTATTGAGTCAACTGCTATGTAAAATCCAAGTTTGGTAAACACCTGTTACCCATCTGCAGTTTTTACATTCACTACAGTTGTAATGAGAAAACACCTAGCAAATTCAACACTGATGACTGAAAAATAAGAATAGCTAGTAGGCTTTTCTAGGACCATGTCACAGATTCATAGAGTTTATGGCCAAATATGGCTGTTAGATCACCTCATTCAACTTCCGCTATATATCACAGACTACTGAATTACACCCAGTTACCTCTGTATTGAGCCTAATAACCTGTATGACTGAAGCATATATTCTAGAAAGTCATTCATTCTTGATCTGAAGACATCAAAAGATGGAGACTCCATCACATTCTTTGGCAGTTTGTTCTAGTTTAATCCTCATGGTTAAAAAATGCTTAATTTTCTATTTGAATGTGTATAGCTTCAGCTTCTAGCCACTGGTTCTTGTTATGCCTTCTTACACTAAAGAGCTCTTTAGTACCCACTATTTTCTCCTTGTGAAGATACTTAATACATTATAATTGTCACTTCTTTCTGATAAACTAAACAGATTGAGCTCTTTATCTTTCATTGAAAGACATTTTCTTCAACTCTTAAATCATTTTCGTGATTCTTTTCTGTGCCCTCTCTCTAATTTTTCAACATCCTTTTTAAAATGTGGACACCCGAATTGTATGCAGTACTCCAGTATCAGTCCCACCAATGCCACATACAAAGGTAAAACAACTTCTTGCCCCTAACTCACTATTTCCATTTATGTATCTATGGATCACATTAGCCTTTTCTGCCAAAGAATTGCACTGAGAGCACATATTGAGATGCATGTCCATTATGACCACTAACCCCTTTTCAGAGTCAATGCTTTACGTACAGTAAATCCCCATTCTGTGGGTATTGCCTGCATTCCTTGTACCTAGATGTATAACTTTGCACTTGACTGCATTAAAATACATTTTTTTGAAGAAGTCCAGCTTACCAAGCCATAGATTGCTCTGTATGACTGCCTTGTCCTCATTATTTACCACTTCACCAATCTTCTTCATCCACAATTTTTTATCAGCAGTGATTTTATATTTACTTCCAGATCATTGATAATAATGTTGAATAGCATCAGGTTTAGTACCAATCCCTGCAGAACTCCACTAGAAACACTCTCATTTGATGACGACTCCTCACTGACAACTACTCTGAGATCTGCCATTAGCCAGCTCCTAATCCATTTAATGAGTGCTTTATTGATATTGTATAGTGCTAACAGTTTAATCAAAATGCCATGCAGTACTAATTCAAATGCCATATAAACGTTTAAATATATCACATCTAAGGAGTTACCTTTATTAATCAAACTTCTAGTGTCATCAAAGAATGAAACCGGGTTTGACAAGACCTATTTTCCATAAAATCATGTTGACTGTGATTAATTATATTCCTATCCTGTAATTCTTTATCTATTGTATCAGCTTTTCCACTACAGTAGAACCTCAATGTTACAAACACCTCGGGAATGGAGATTGTTCATAACTGTGAAATGTTCCTAACTCGGAACAAAATGTTATGGTTGTTCTTTCAAAAGTTTACAACTGAACACTGACTTACTACAGCTTTGAAACTTTACTATGAAGAAGAAAAATGCACCTTTTAACCATCCTAGTTTAAAAGAAATGAGCGCAGAAACAGCTTCCTTACCTTGTCAATTTTTTTTGAACTTTCTCTTTTTTTTTTAGTAGTTTATTTTTAACGCAGTACTGTACTGTATTTTCTTTTTTTGGTCTCTGCTGCTGCCTGATTGCATACTTCTGGTTCCAAATTAGGTGTATGGTTGACCAGTCAGTTCAGAACTCTGGTGTTCATAATTGTATTTTGTCTGGGACTGATTTGAGGCTAACCAGCCTATAGTTACCCAGGTCATCCTACTTGTCATTTCTGAGCACTGGCACAACATTAGCACTCTTCCAGGCTCCTACAATTGCCAAGGTACTCCAAGATCTATTAAAAATTAAGATCAGAAGGCCAGAGATCTTATCAACTGTAAGGAGTATAGATAACAGATATGCCTTGAATGACTGATAACTATTACTTCCTTATGGCCCTCAAAATTAAGAAAAATTATCCACCTCTGTTTATCCCCAAATGGGATCCACCTACTACTGAACTCCACCTAAGAATAAAGACAGTGAGAAAATGATTCACACTTTGTCTAAGAAGCTACAGATCAGCAAAGGTTATGAGTTCCACTCCGCAGTAAGAGAGACCAAAAAGCGAGCTAAAGGAGAATACTATGGGCAAGAATTTCTCATAATTTACATACGAATAAAGTCTTTTTCTCCCACCCAATGTAGCTGAAAAAAGTCCCAAAAGGATACCAAACAAAGTAATACCCTGCTTTTCTAGACAAAGTGGCCCATTGTACAATGCAAGTGGATCAAGAGATGGGTGGGGAAAACAGCTGTGAAACCCAGAAAACTGAAGGTCACATAGGTCTAACTGCTTGTTACCCCAAGAAATCCAAACCACCTTGTCTTTACCCCAAACTGTGCATTTGTTTGCCTTGTCAGTCAGATCTCTCACACTCTCTCTACCTGGATAGTATCTTGTGTTGCGAGATCTAAATGATGTGAAATGTTTAATACAATCAAAGAACATATGAACCATGTCCAGTAGATTTAGTAGGGGACTTTCTTTGTACTCTTTCTGAATGAGTGAGTGTTTCCCTGTAGAAGTGGCATGAGCTGTATGATGCAAGAAGGAAAGGGAACATTAAGAGAGGTACACACCGGACTAGAGTAAAGCTCTGAATTAAAATAAACTGCAATTAATGTGGGCTAGTGCTGAAATATAATCTTTGAAATGAATCAAACACACACCCTCCGATAAGAATATGATTAAACAAACTTGTTCCACACCAATGCCATCTACTGGATATTGATGGAAGCAGCAAAGAAACAGAGTAGAAAGTGTCCAAGAGAAATTGGAGGGTTGCCCTTTGGAACAAAACAAAACAAAGGTCACCATCCATGTGGGACCCCAGAGTAAACTGCAAAATCCAGAAGTACAACTAATGCCCAGGTAAACCCTGTGGAGAGGATTATTCCCCTGTTGCAGGGTTACCCAAGATAAGCAGAAGTGGTGAGATTTCATTTTAAAGACTGTATTTCTCCTTCTATCTTTAATATAAATAACTAAAGATTGTCTTGTTGAATTTACCCTCTTTAGTGAGTCCTCAAGTAACCATACTTTAGAACTAACTAATTCTGTATGCATGCTCTCCTTTATAAGTCCAAGCAAATTGGCTTGAGAGAGAGAAATCAATTTTAAGTGATTCCTTTGATAGGAAAGGGACAAATTTAAACTATCAAACTACAGGGAGTCCTCGGACTTCTGACAATTTGCAACTGACTGCCTGTTTCACCCCTACAACACTTGTTTCACCCTTTTGATGCTCACTTTGCATAAAGTTTTCTTGAAATCACTTCCAGGTTGTGTTATACAGTGCTAGTATGGAGCTGGAAGCGGGTCGCTTCTGACTGGCTTCAAGGCAGCACAGTAGCTTGTTGCCGCGTAAGGTTGCCTCTTGTTTTTGATTGGCTCCCAGCCCCGGACTCATCCAATCAGAAAGCTTGAACAGTGATTGGCTGAGGCTCAGCATGCGAGCCATTTTCCCTGGCTTTCTGACTACATAATCCTATCCAATCTTGCAGTTACATTTTATATTGTTACTCTAGAGGGAGACATACCATCCTGGTGTCACTTGTCTCAGTCCACTCTTCTTGATGTGGGGTCACCCTACTTAGCTTGGAGAAGAATTTCTGTATTTTAAGCAAGACAACTCCTCTCCCTGAACAATGTGCAACTTCATTAGTCTCCTTTATATAATATATAATGACAGTAGATTCTAGCCACTCAGATTCTTTCTAATCAACAATGACTAAGGGCATGGCTACCTTTGCAGATGCAGAGCGCTTTGAGTTAAACCAGCTTTCACAGAGTGTAGTAGGGAAAGCACTGTAGGCTGTCCACACTGACAACTGCCAGCGCACTGGCGTGGCCACATTAGCAGTTCTTGCAATGGCCAGAGAGAGCAGTGCACTAAGGTAGCTAACCCAGCATGCAAGTGGCTGCAATGTGGGGGTGGAGTGTGACAGGGAGTGTGTTGTGTGTATGTGGGGAGAGAGAGAGAGTGGGTTTTTAGGGGGCTGAGAGCATGTCAGCATGCTGTCTTGTAAGTTCAGACAGCAGCAGACCTCCCCCTCCCCCCCCCCACCTCTCTCTCTCTCACACACACAGCATTCCATAGTAATGCTTGCTTTCTCTCGGAGCAGATAAGCATGCCGGCTGTCAAACGGAGCTTTCAAAGGGCATATCTAAAACAATGACAAGAGTGGCCACTTGACTTAAGGGGATTATGGGACATTTCCAGAGGCTGATCAGAGCGCAGTAATGCAACACCTCGTTCACACTGATGCTGGAGCGCTCCAGCAGGGGCGCATCAAACGTTATTCTACTCGCCGAGATGGAGTACCAGAAGCTCTCTAGCCCTGGAGTCAGAGCACTCTACTTGCCTTGCCAGTGTGGATAGGTAGTGAGCCAGTGTGCCCAGGGCTCCTTTAATGCGCTGTAACTCGCAAGTGTAGCCAAGCCCTGTGTCATAAGGCTGTGTCATGGTTATTTTTAGTAAAGGTCACAGGCAATAAACCAAAATTCACGGAAGCCATGACCTATCTGTGACTTTTACTAAAAATAACTGTGACAAAATGGGAAGAGAGGGTGACTCACTTTGTGCAGTAACTGAAGTTCTTCAAAATGTGTCCCCTTGTGGGTGCGCCACTTCAGGTGACTGTTGTGTCCTGGCACCTTTGATTGGAGATTTTCGGTAGCAGCGCCTGGTCGGGCTGCAAGTGCGCAGCAGCTGTCTCGTGGTGCCGTTGGAGTCTCTTCAGCGCATGCATGGCCCAACCCCCTCGGTTCCTTCTCTACCGTAGAGTCCTCATGTCGAACTCCAAAGTAATAGGGAGGTGGGTGGGTAGTGGAGCACCCACAGGGACCCATATCTTAAAGAACCTCAGTTATTGCACAAGATGAGTAACCCTCTCTTCTTCTTCGAGTGCTGTTTGTGTGGGTGCTCCACTTCAGGTGACTGTAGAGCAGTACCCAATATGGTTGGGGGGACATGGAGTTATATACATAGTAGCAGCGTAAAGGACAGTAAGGCCGAATATGGCATCCACCCTGGAGTCCTGTGTAATGGAATAGTGCTTGAGAAAAGTATGTTCTGACACCCATGTGGCAGCTTTGCAAATATCCGAAATAGGTACGTTATGCAGGATTTCCATGGATTTTGCCATGGCTTGAGTAGAATGGGACCTGATCCCGAAAGGGGGTTCTATGTCATGGGTTTGATAGCATGATCAGATGTAGTCTGATATCCACTTGGAAAGTCTTTGCTTGGATATCGCAGCATCCTTGGATTGTTCAGTTGTCAGAACAAACAGTCTTGGGGATTTATGATTGTCCTGTCTAAGTAGCAGGTTATGGCCCTCCTAACATCAAGGGTGTGTAATGAAGACTCCTATGAGGATTTATGTGCTCTCGCCTTCAAAGTGTTGCAGTGGATGCACTTGGACGGTATGTACATCTGCCTGGGGCATCTCATGCAGAGGGAGTGCCCATCAGAGCGTGGCATAGCCCCCTTGCAAGAGTCGCATCTTTTGAAGCCAGGAAGCTTGACATGGCAAAAGTAAGCTTTGGTCCACTCAGGACCTTTTTTAATGGTTCGTGTTCCACAGAGAGCCATGAACTGCGAAACTACGAAAAACTAAGATTTTTTTTTTCAAACTAACAACTAACTAACTTATCTAAGGAAAAACATTTTTAACTGAGCTATTTTTATCTAATTATCTATGTTTCTATCTCTAGGGGAAGAAGTTGTCACACTGCCCCGAGCTCCATCTTCAGCCAAGGATAGTTGAGAAGAATTGAGGGGATCAGGCCGTTCGCACACTGAAGAGACTCCAATGGCACCACAAGACAGCTGCTGCACACGTGGCCCGATCAGGCGCTGCTACCCAAAATCTCCAATCAACAGTGCCAGG
Organism: Gopherus evgoodei; assembly: GCF_007399415.2. NCBI lineage: Eukaryota > Metazoa > Chordata > Testudines > Testudinidae > Gopherus > Gopherus evgoodei. Next base: position 85,010,927 of record NC_044324.1, read on the forward strand.
ACACATCGTCACCTGAAGTGGAGCACCCACAGGGACAGTACTCAAAGAAATGGGGGATCCAGCATCCAAGGCTGTTGCGGCTCCATGGTTTCCCCTCCGCTGTCATGTTGGCAGAGAGCAGCAGGGTTCCCCCTCCACCTGTGGTGGCTGGGAGCTGCAGGGGGAACCCCCCTCTACTTATGGCAGCTGCAGAGTGGCCGTATTTCCAAAAGAAAAAACTGGATATCCCCAGCTGCTCGCCCGAGTGAAAGCTGTCGCCTGTCACTGGAGCCCTGCGGGGGCCCTCTCAGGAGGATGTAGTCAGTTGCTGGAACCCTGCCATGGCCCTCACTGGCTGATAGCTCCAGTCCCTCAGCCTGGGACTGAAGCAGAAAATGTCACAGAGGTCTCTGGAAGCCACGGATTCCATGAGTTCTGTGATCTCCGTGACATAAACGTAGCCCTACCAATGACTTCACTCATTTGAGCTCCTCTCTTGGCTTCCAGAGTTTTATAACACTGCTTCGTACTAGGCACGGTAGAACCTTGGTACTCTTGTCATTTCTGTTCTGACTGTTAAGAATAAAGTTTTCATTCACAGATTTTAATTAAAATCCTGAATTTTCTAGTGTCAAAAAACTTTTGCATACCTTATATTAATGTAAATACTTCAGAGTGTCACTAAGGTTTTAAAACAGGATTAAGTGGAAAAAAGTTCATTGGATCGTTTTTTTCCTTAAAAAAAACAAAAACCCACTTGCACTTCCCACAAGTAAGCTAAATTATATACCATTTCCAGGCTATTAATATTATCTCTAAAACAGCTAGCCGTAGATGTTTCCTCTACCCTCTGAAACAAAAAAAGAGTTGTCCCTAGAATTCAAGAACACAGACAGTTCTGTGTTTGGCCATGCTAGCTTTACAACAGATATCTAGAAAACTTAAGGGACTAATTACATTATGAAATCTAGACATTATGAAACCTAGACAGATTCAAAAAAGCAAGTTAAAAGTAACTTCAGGTACTACAACTGTCCCTATATGTGTCAGCAATTTTGTGTGGTTTTTTTTCAGTGCATGAAATGCAAATATGGCAACACTAAGAACTGAAAATATAATCAACTTAATGATTTTCATTGTACAACATACATTTAAAAAGTAAACAAAGAGCATAAAGGCCAACATGTAAATTATTAAAGTGAAACAGTAGAAATATCTAATGTATAAAGATAAAGTAATCTATTTTCAAAAATTAATTTTTAGTTGATAAGGTCCCTTTAATCCAGAAGGATTTTCCTCTTTCACCTCAGAGCATTTGTACAGAGTCTTGATATATTTCACGGCATCACTTGATCCCTTGCTTTACTTTCCTGAGCAGGTCATGTCCATCTACACTCACATTCCATTTGTGAGAATTAATCTACAACGTCTCTAACACCAACTGAATAATAATGTTGTTTATGTTATGAGATACCTCATAGTCTCTTCCTGCTTACACACCACACTTGTCATTTTTGCACAGATTCATTTAAGATTATTCAAATACTCATCTCACTTTTTAATACCTGCTGTGTCTCCTTTTTCCATTTCAGTTCCCCTCCCCTCTTTATTTCTACCCAATTTATAGGAGTTTAGTTATTTTCTGTAATACTCTGAAGTGTAACAGTTACGATATTCTTCTATAACCCTAATGGACATTATCAATAAGTTAAATTACCATCAGCTTTGCCTCAGGATGTTCATATGCCTGAAGCATTCTATCATCTCATAACAATACAGTTTGCTTTAGTCAGAGTTCTTAAATTATTCCATTTTTTCTAGATCCTTACATTTTAAAATAATGATTTCCAGGAATATTTACCTGTTTAACTGATCAAAGTATAAACAAAGAATGTTTCTTAAATATCATTTAGATATGGCTATTTTAGAGAAACACTGTCAATTTAAATTACATAGGATGAAATCCTGGCCCCACTGAAGTCAATGGGAGTTAGAGTGGATAAAAATCCATGATTTAAAAAAAAATCAGATTTTTTTTATTTAAATTGGATTTTTTTGATAAAATGCTTTTTGAGGAAAAAAACCTATCTAAAGACAGTTTTAATTATGATACATTATAGCTCAAAGATACCTCCTCATGGAATTGGAATTATAAATTCTAATTCTATTGGATGAGACATATTCATGTAATGTTTAAGAAAAGTTTTGTAAATAAGTTCCAATAGTTCATGGAATAGGGACCCAATCTTAAGGGATTCCAGGGACTTCTGTATAGATTATTTAGGTTAATCCTTCAATCTACCCAATGTGATTCAGTGCTCATCTTAGAAGATACCCGCTACTTAGTTTTGCAGTTCTCAAACTGTGGATTTGCATCTCCAGAGATAACATGCTTGTTAACAGCAAAAATGTTTAAATAAAAAAATAAAATATAGATGTGAGAAATAACAGACCTCAACCCTATTGTCCCTCTGCAAATTTGTGTACCTCTCTCTGAAAGTGTGAAGTTTCAAAAAGTTCAATGAATAGAAGATTGTTGTAGGCGGAATAGACCTGGACAAGGAAAAGAAGTCTGGAGATAAATGTGAGAAGGGTGGAACAGGCAGTAAAAACAAAAGAGAAACTGTTTGAGAAGCATATTCCAGAAGTCTTGAGGTCTTTCTGAGTGTAGCCTTCATTGATCTGCGATCTACCATACCATTCACTCACTAGAAGGGAAAACCTATCATGGCAGCAGGCTGTAAAAGAGACCCAGTTTGGAAATATTTTAATGAAGTTCCTCTACCTGTGGGTAAGACAGGCATGCATGCAAAATGAAAACAGTGCAACAAAGAAATGCAAGGCCTAGTTTCCCAAATGAAACCAAATCATGAGAAGTGTTCCTTCTCAGGAGGGAGCTGCGTTGAAGATGATGAAAGGAACATGCAGGATCTTCAGGTTGGTAAACTTTTTTATTTCATACTTCTTTCTTAAGGATCGCCTGTCTTCCTTCTGGACTATTCTTGAATTCTCATGTTTGAGCAAAAAATATAGTTGTTACTCTATGATACTATCATTTTAGATGCAGTTGTGATAAAAAAATAAATAGCTGAAATAGGCAGATCTTCCTTTTACAATTTTACCTTTAAAGTAGTACTGAGTGTCAGTGAATACTATTAAATGAGCAGTATGGTAATAATAATTAAACAACTGCATTAACTTATTTTGTTTAGGAGAATCCATCCTCCACATACAGGATTCTGAAGACTATCCACCTTCAAGATCACCATCGTTTTCTATAGTTTCAGAGTTATCTGCCAATGATAATGTTTCAGTCACATCATGTATGTCACATAGCCACAGTTTAACACTTATAGCAAAAAGAAAAAAAAAAAATCTCCATCATCCAGAAACAACCATAGATAAGTTTGTGATAAGAGCCAGCAGATTACAAAAAGAGGTAACTGATGAAAAAATTGCCTGGTTTGTTTATGCAACTCTCCTTTCCGTATGGTTTAGAAGTTGAACCCACACTTCATTAACATGGTTCAGTTATTAAGGCCAGGATACAGTCCACCCAACAGAGCAGGTGCTGCAGGCAAACTGCTGTATGAAAGAGAAATTGAGCACTGTGCAAAAGGTCTGGATGTTGATGAGTGGAGCAATGTCCACAATGATCCTGTTGAATGTGCTTGTGTGACAACAGAAGAAGGGAATGTCTTCCTTACAGAAACAATTGAGACATCAGGAAATGCACACACAGCAGAATACTTACAAGAAGTAGCAGTAAAAGCTATAACTGTAAAAAAAAGATTCAAATGTCTAGTACGTAGCTCGGTCACAGACAATGCTGCAAATGTGTCCAAGATGAGAAGAAATTATTTAGAAGAGAGTCCAAAGCTAATAACATAGGGTTGCAGTGCTCATCTGATGCACATCCTAGCCAAAGACTTCAGCGTTCCAGAAATAAAGGCTAATGTTGTTGAAACTGTAAAATACTTCCGTAACAACCCTTTGCAGCAGCTGCTCTGAAGAAAGTGGGAGGAATCAAAGTAACTCTCCCACAAGACGTGTGATGGAAGTCAGTAGTGGACTGTTTTGAGCACTATATCAAGAACTGGCCTAATCTGATGCTGTTTGTGAACAAAATAATGAAAAAATAGATGGCACTGTCACAGCCAAAGTTCTCATCATTGGGCTTAAGAGAAATGTTGAACACATGCTGTGTACCCTGAAACCTATTTCTGTAACCTTGAACAAAATGCAGGGAAATAGCTGTTTTACTGCTGACGCTTCTGAAATTTGGAAGGAACTGAATGAGATCTTAAAAAGCGAAATATGCAATGACAGAGTTAAATTACAAGTATTAAAAAAACGAATGGGACAAGCACTATCTCCAGCTCATTTTCTTGCAAATATTCTCAATACTCGGTACCGGGGTCAAACCTTAACTGCTGAAGAAGAGGAGTTGGCGATGACATGGACATCCAGCAATAATCTCTCCATAATGCCAACTAAATAAACTTCAGAGCTAAGGGTGAAACACTCAAGAAATATATGTTTGCTGATGATGTTTTAAAGAAAGCCACATCAGTGAACTGGTGGAAGTCACTTAAGCATTTGGATTTAGAGAGTATTGAAGTGATAATCTCACTTTTAACAGCAGTAGCTTCTTCTGCTGGTGTAGAAAGAATATTTTCTTCCTTTGGATTAATCATTCCAAGCTGAGAAATCGTTTGGGACCTGAAAAAGCAGGAAAGCTTGTTTTTCTTTTCCAGATTATGAACAAACAGGAAAATGAGGGTGAAGACGACTGAGTTATCTGCAGAAGCCAATATTTTAAGTGTCTCATGTTGACCTGGCTGACACAGTCGATTTAATTTTTGTTTTGTTTTTTAAATATTTTATTTAACTATTTTAGTTTAAAACAATTTTAACAAAAACAAAACTGATTTTAAAAAACTTGAATGTTTAACTTGTTTTGTTAAAATACTATATGTTTGCTAGTGAAGAAAAAAAATCACAGAATACATAACATTGTTGTTTTAGTTAAAAAAAAGAATTTAAAAAGAATTTAAATGTCTCTGGTGATGTTCTCCTCCTAATACAGCATGGCAAGAAAATCCTCCCAATGACTTCATAAATATCTGCTTCAATGTTTGCTGTTGAAGAAAAAAATCCAGAATACTTAACATTGTTTTAGTTAAATAAAACAATTTAAATGTCTGTCTGGTGATGGTCTCCTCCTAATACAGCATGACAAGAAAATCCTCCAAATATAAAGATTAACCTGTTGAACTGCAGATAGCTCACCTCCCAATTATTTCATAAATATTTGCTTCAATTACCTTTGGTAAATGAAATAAGCAAACAATCATTCATTTTCTGATATAGCTGTAAAACTAATCTGAAAAGTTTTCAAAATAAATCACTTAAAAATGTGTACCTTCTAAAAATGAAACCTATATCTGTGAGTTGTGAAGCATATTTATTAAGGTTATAACAACTAACAAGAATGCACTTTTATGTAGAAATCCGTGATTAAATCAAGTCTTCCTGACTAGTGATTTAAATCAAATCCACCCTGATATGAGGCCAGAATTTCACCCACTATTACCAAAATATTTGATTTTTTAAAATATATTTCCCTTTAAGTTATCTAAGATAGTATTAGTATAATTGATAGAGAATGTAATTTGTTTACAATATGATTTTTAAACTGCATCAGAGGAAGGTCCAACATCCAAATAATGGAGGCACATGAAGCTATGTGTGGAATGCTAAAAGGCTACTTGATAGATTTCCCTCTGTTGAGGAAGGTCCATCTTTATCCAGAGAGTGGCCATATTACAAAAGGAAGTCACACTAATGCAATGCTTCCCAGACTGGGGTTCACAAACCCCTGGGGGTTCACACAATTTTACAGGGGGGTTGCCAGAAAAATTTCCTTAATGGCGGCCAGAGGACCCTGGGCATGGGAGGCAGCAGGTGTGACCCAGTTGCAGACCCAGCCCGAGCCCTGTGGAGCACTGAGTGGGCAGCCTGAGCCCCACGGGGCCAGCAGCCCCAAGCCCCGGCCAGCAGAGGCGCTGGCAGCCCAAACCCCATGCAGCGTGAGGCTGGGCAGTTTGAGCCAGCAGCCTGAGCCCCAGCAGTCAGTGTGGGCCAGCAGCCCAAGCCTCACGGAGTGCGGAGCCGGCAGCCCACACCCCGGCCAGCAGGGGCCAGCTGCCTGAGCCCCATCGTGGGCAGGGAGGCAGCTGGGACCCTAGGCATGCAGGTGGTAGCTTGGATCCCTGTCTTTGGCAGACGGGAAGTTGGGTGGCATAAGGGGCAGAGTGAGCAGGGGCCACATTGTAAATAGGAGGTGGTCCAGGCTAATTTGTCCCTCGTGGTGCACCTGGCCCTGGTGGAAAAAAAGGTGTTTGCGCGCCAAACCAGCCGGAACCAGGTAGTAGTCACTGTAGCAGCATTCGGGTGACTCAATAATTCAATACTAAGTCATTTTCTCTGGAGTGCTGTTTTGCTTCAGTGAAAGGTGAGTGAATGTTAGCATCACACTGAGGAGATTTAAACTTAAATCTCTGGAAATATTCATTTTTAGGAGGGGGTTCATGAGACTTCACATTTTAGTGAAAGGGGTTCACGGGTTATTAAAGTTTGGGAATCACTGCACTAATGCCTATGAGAAATATGAGTTCCTCTAATATCTATGCTCCCTTAAAACACACTCAAATTCATTTAGCAACAAACAAATGGGAAGCAGATTTCCCTTCCTTGGTGCCAGAAAATGACAGAAACAGGTCAATACCCAGTGATGAAACAGAAAAATTTGTCTTTTTTAAATTATTTGTAAAAACAGAAAGAGACATCTCTACAGAGCAAAAGAGATAAAACAGTGCTTCAAGATATGTGCCCTCACAGTAAAATCTTTCAAAAAACTGGCCAAAACATATAAAAGATAGTACGTTTTCACTCAAGAGTGAAAATCCTGTGTAAATCGTATATTTAAAAAAAAAAACCACCCAATAATTTAGTTCACTAGTCCTGATTCTTAAGGGTATCGTATAGCTGCGTGACTAACAAGCCTCAGCCAAAAAAACCTCCCAAAAACTCAAATGGCTGCATGCACTTTTTTCTGCATGACTCCTAAAAATACAGATAATTTAGCAATCATCTCCAAGGTCTGAGAGAACACTTAAAATTGTTCTAAATAAATCTTGTTCACATATGACCATAAATAGGCCATGCTTATTCAGATTATTCATTAATCAAGTTATGAATATTTAGTGTTTATTCTGGGAATGCTGACTACAAATCACTGCAGCTATCATTTCCATAGATAAGCAAAAGGGCCAATCAGTAAATGAACCCTATCCTAGACCAATGTCATGTTGTTATTTTGCAGAGTTTGTAATCCTTTAAATTTGGGCAGTTATTCCACTACCAATGGCACCAATGTCTAAGTAATACAGTTAAATATCATGCATTAAATTTTCAGAGATTAATCTGTACTGAACATGTAAAAAATGAAAGTTGCACTGTGTATTTATATAAGCTTGAACTTACACACATTTCTAGTTTTCAACAGGCAGAGTTAACAGGAATGACACTACTGAGCATCTATATGACAGAAGGCACCAAATGTATCTAACTGCACAGCCAGCATTAGAAGATGCTTTTGTATATTAAATTATGTAATGTCTTGTTTCCTACAAATCTACATATAAGGAGAGATGCACCTTGAATGATATTTAGAAAAAAAAAGAAGGAATTTTCAGAGTATTTTGTACTCCAAAAGGAAAAAGTGGTTGTAGTACTGCAAAAATGTATCAGAAATGAATATATGTGAGTGGAAAGAATATATAGAAAAAAAGTTACATTAGACTAAACATTTCTGTTTTATCAGTGAAGTTCAGCTTCCATCTGCTGGTTATCTTTTGTTTACAGAAGTCATTTTCTGTTTACAGTGAAGTGCCCTAATAGATACTGTTTAAGGCAAATGAGCAAAAAAGCACAAAGTGAGACATTAGCAAAACAGGAACATGGTGGTTGTACCAAAAAGTGTCCCTGTAATTTAGCTGTTTTTGATGAACTATGACTACATAGTCATTTTTTCCAGTTTGGCATGAAGGTGCATATGAAGATATTTTAACTTACATTACACTCCAGTGATTACTTAGGGTCCCACTCCTGCAAGCTGCTCCACATGGGTCAACTCCTTTGCCCACAAGGAGACTCATTTACTTCAGTGGGGCTCTTCATGGGCTCAGGGACTCATCCCCAAAATGAAGCAGTTTGCTGGATCCTGGCCTAATGAATGATCTGAAAATATAATCCCATACACCACTTACTAGCTCTGTCCATGAGCTAGTCACTAGAGTTTAAACTCAACTTATCAATTCACTGAAAGCAGACCTTCAGTAATATACTGTTACCTCAATATAATCCCACCCGATATAACATGAACTTGGATTTAACGTAGTCAAGCAGTGCTCTGGGGGGCCGGGGCTGCGTACTCCGGTGGATCAAAGCAAGTTCAATATAACACGGTTTCATCTATAACGCTGTTAAGATGTTTTGGCTCCCAAGGACAGTGTTATATCGAGGTAGAGGTGTATACCTGAGTTTGTGCTTTACTAACTTACAGGACCGCTTTTTGACAGTTCTCTTTCATATAGCACACAGTAAGAAATATAATCAGTTCAATATCACAGCAATTCCAAAATACTGACATTTAATGGCTTCATCTATATCAAGGACATTTTGAAGGTATTATTTGTGAAAAAATTTTTATAGCGTAATTCCAATTGGAGTCTCAATATTACAGAAGAAAGTTAACATGAGTTCTTATTAAGAGAAACTTTTCTGTATGAGATATATTTAATATATGTAATCTATCACATTAAACTGGCTTCTACTGTTGTGTGCAATCTCTCCTTGTTTTAGCTGGAAAATATATTAAATTGAACGATTTCCTACATCAAAAAATCCTGCCCTTCATGGTAAAACACAACGAAGTTGCATGCCTGCCTTTTGATACAAGCATGAGGTCTAAAGGCTTTTAAATATTTAATAATGAAACAACTGAACAGCAGCTCAGAAAACAGGGCCTGCTGAAATACCTCAGTATATTGAGCACTGACCTGCTAAATCCAGAAACAGATATGGCTCCCCTGTTTCCTGTCCAAGATAAATTCAGCCATTGGACCAGAGTGCAGCGAGACAGTAGATATTCCAGAGATGTGTCATTTATCCTTGCCCAGTAGGGTTGTAAACTGAGGTGAATGTATTGTAGAGGATCACAGCAATGCTGATATAGTAGCTTACAAGTCTGTGCTAGTCTACACAGGTCTGGTACTGTAAGGTGACTCAAAATCAACTGAATGAGCTATATTAAAAACACAAAAAACAGATCACAGAATTCAAAATGTGAAGGGAAACTTGCCAAGCAGTAAGAAAATATACTGTTAATTACAAAGTTAATATTTTTATTTAAAGTAGTGTCTCAAATAAACCATAGATTAACAATTAAATAAGAAATCACCACCTTATCAGTTAGATAACATTAAGCAACAGTGGAAAAGCAGCTCAGCATATAAAAGAAACAGAAGCTTTCTAACTATTAAGAAGCTTCTTACCCAAGCTAATTTGAACAGTTGTATAAATAAATGTAAACCCTATGTTTACATAGCTTCCTTCACAGTCTGCTCTCTGAGTTGACCAGACACTGAATTGACATCCTCTCTCTTCTTCCCTGCATTTGTTTTTCAGCTAGTAGCACATTTGCAAGAGACAATTAGACTCTGCTCCATAGGTACTGGAACTGCCGCACCCTGGGGTTGAAGTGGTTTCCATCACATACAGGGTTTACAGTTTGGTTCAACGGCTTTCAGCAACTCCACTATACAAATTGTTCCAGCACCCCTGCTCTGCTCCAATCTCCCCATTCCCTGATCTTCCTGGGATTTAGCCCTCTGTTCCCTGCTGTAAGATTCAACTATGCTTCAGCCTCAGCCCTACACCTCCCAGGCCCCATGGTTCTAGTTGCAGTCACATCTACACTACTCGCCGGACCAGCAGGTAGTAACTGATCTATCGGGGATCAATTTATCGCATCTAGTGTAGATGTGATAAAATCGATCCCCAATCACTCTGCCATCGACTCTGGAACTCCACGCGGTGAGAGGCAGAAGCGGAGTCTACAGGGGAGCGGCAGTGGCCGACTCGCCTCCGTCCTCATGGCCAGGTAAATCGACCTAAGATACGCCGACTTCAGCTACGCTTTTTGCATAGCTGAAGTTACATATCTTAGGTCAACAGCTCCCCCCATGTAGATCTAGTAAGTAAATGTGACCAGTGTACAACTCTCTCACTTTCTGACCTTTTTTCCTAGACCTAATCACTCTCTTGCTTTGTGCTTGGGGTTCCATCCCTTCCCTGTACCAGATGTAACTCTAAACACAAGTTCTTTAGCCAGTACCAAAGCAAACAGCCATGACTCCAAAAAACTCCCAAATCTGCCTCCCCACCCCTACTACACACCTTATAATGCCCTACTTCAATTACTCTTGCTTTCCCTACCCTGTTTCACTTGAAAACATGGATAAATATAAATATGGATACTCATTTAAAAAGGAGAAAAAAAACCAGGAGAACTGCCACACAAAAACTTTGTTCGATTAGAGATTGACAGAAAATGCACTCAATCATTACACTCATTAACCATGAAAGAAATCTCCAGTTAAGACAACATTAACACACACAAACACCTAAAGGCAAATGATTTAAAGACAGTCAAAAAATTTTCCAACAGAATTTTTTTTGGCCAGTAAACGCAGATTTGTTGAAAGCGAAACATTTAGAAGCAATGTCCCAGTTTTGACAAAAGTTTGTTTAAAAACAAAAATTGAAATAAATGTTTTGCTCCATTTAACCTTTATTGAACATGTTTTGATTCTTAATTTTTAAAATTTTATATATTATAAAATCAAATCGAAATAGGAATGAAACATTTCAATTTTGTAAAAACAGAATATTTCTATGTACCCCAAATGAATTCCACACCCCCCCCCCACCCCGAATTCCACTTAACAGGACATTTCAACACTTTTTTGTGTTCTGTTTCAGAATGGAAAAAAATTTCTAAGTCACAAAATTCCCTGCAAAATGAAACATCTGGTTCCCACCCAGCTCTAGATTCTGTACTCAGCTATAATAAACACAAACTCACTCTCAGACTCCTTGGCTTCACACACGTCCTTTAATTTCTAACATACAAACAATAAAATTTGTGCACTCGTTTATTTCCTTACAACCACACAACTTTAACTTCAGTCTTAATGTTCTTCCATGTACAAACATCAGACTTCACATGTTTACAGGGAAATTCTTTTTAACTAGCTGAGGTTGGAGTTCAGGTTGTGCATTTCAATGAGACTGTGAAGAACTGAACATGCATTTTGTGATTGGTTACAGCTGCAATAGAAAGGAAATACACTGCATAGCTGAGGAGTTAGTGCTTTTAGGTATTGTGATATATGAATAATTTCATGGGAGTCAAGGTAGCATGACATTAAATACTAGCTTAACTAAAGTTCCTTGATTTTGGCATTGTTAAGAAATGCATATAGAGCTACAGTTGCTTAACAAAGTTCATTGTGTGGTTCTATTATACCTCTAATACATATGCTTTCACTAAAATTATAGAGGCGTTTGTAAATTTTCAGCTATTCCATTTTTTATAATCCACCATAAATATATATTTTCTGAATATTCACTACTCCCTCCAAGTTTTTTTCCACTGCAGTAAAATATCCACTGTTTATCTAAGATCTTTAGTGACTTATAGTGCTCTCCTGTTTAATAGGCAAGCTGACCAACAAAGGGAATAAAAGTCAGCAAAACCTACTTCCAGAATTATGCTGACATAATTTCTGATAAATTAACATTAATTTCAACTGCAATGAAAACTGGAGATGGAGAACATCAAAGTTTGGCTAAATGGAAAAAATACTTTGACTTCTGAGCACTACAAAACAGTGGCAAGACTATGAAAAGCAGTCACCAATGTCCCTTTAAACTAATTATTTTAAAAGTATTTCCTAACCTACAGAACGCTACCTCTGTACCACCTATGATGAAATCTCTTACAATATCAGCCTCTTAACCAGAAAATTTAATGCCAACATTTTATTTTATTTACTAAAATTAGACTATTTTTCATTTTAGATATTACAAAAAAGTATAATAAAATGTCACTAAGATTATGACACTGAGATTTAAATACTTTTTGCTCACTTTTGATTAAACAAATAACAGGGTCTAAGTCTAAAGGCTAACCACCATTAATCATTGCTAGTCTGGTCTGCTGTCTGTCAGAAACCTGCTTTTTGCGTGTGTGTGTGTCTGTGTGTGTCTCCTAGCATAAAGTATAAATTGATACTATAATGAATATGTGATGTGCTATACTATTCTGTGTTCAGGACAACTCCCAGAATGCAGCTGAACTGAATATCTGCTTTTGAAAACTAATCTCATAACGTGGAATTTCCTTCAAACTGTTGTTACTATGCACAGATGAAGAATTATAGATTCATAGACTCTAGGACTGGAAGGGACCTCGAGAGGTCATCGAGTCCAGTCCCCTGCCCTCATGGCAGGACCAAATACTGTCTACACCATCTCTGATAGACATTTATCTAACTTACTCTTAAATATCTCCAGAGATGGAGATTCCACAACCTGCCTAGGCAATTTAGTCCAGTGTTTAACTACACTGACAGTTAGGAACTTTTTCCTAATGTCCAACCTAAACCTCCCTTGCTGCAGTTTAAGCCCATTGCTTCTTGTTCTATCATTACAGGCTAAGGTGAACAAGTTTCCCCCCTCCTCCTGATGACACCCTTTTAGATACCTGAAAACTGCTATCATGTCATCTTTGTTACAAAGAGAAACAGCATAGAGGGTATTTAAAACCATATATGATTTCAAAAGAAAGGAAACAGAATACAAAAAAAAGAGTTGTTTTCTTACGATAAGACAGAAAAAAAATATAACAACACGGATACATACTTTTTATCTTATCCAAGATGAATAAGTACAGAGTATCCTGCTTTTAAAGAGGATAACTCATTAGATCAATATATGCTAGAATAGCATGAACATTCAAAGATTGGACCTGCATTCAAAGCACCAGTTTGGAAGTTTCCATTTGCAATTCGAAAGAATTATCAGTGACCAAACTCAAAAAGAAAAAAGGAAAAGGTTATTCTTTATACACAGTAAAGGTAATCATCTATCTTACATCTCCATTTTGTCATCATAGCCCATGTTCTCACATTGCACTACTCATTTGTTTGCAAGGAGCTCAAGATGTATATATAAGATTATAGAAATACCTTCCTCCATTAAGGCACAGGGTGTTTATAAAGTTATGAACTGATAGATTCTCATCAACCCCAGGGAGTTCATCAGACAACCACCAACACGACTTGGCCCTCTAGCTAAGTCTCAAATTCTGCAGTTACAAACGTCACCGAGGCTGGTAAGCCAGAATGACGTGACCACCCCAGAAAGGATGAAGGGAAAAAGGACACCAGAGAGAATGTAGGAATATTTATAAACTAAAAACCTGATACACCCCTTTTATCGTCATCATCATCTACACCTAGTCTTTAGTCCATTTCCCAATGACTTCTCTTATCTTTCAGGCAAGTCCAGTTTCTTAGGAAGGAAGGCCTCAACTCTATCCAAACTCAGTACCTTTTCCCCAACGTGATAACCTCTCCTCTTACCTCTTTCTGGAGCTGTTTTTCCCCTTGGCACTCCCTCAGCCTCCCAGTCTCCTTGAGTGTTGACTCTGCTCTCCCCACCTGGAATGAGCTAGGTCTGGGCTTATTAAAACCCCAGGCCCCTCTCACCACCAGCATCCTCTGAGAGGGCTAGTTAATTGGAGTCAGCTAGTTGCATTTTTCTTTTCTCCCCAACCTGACAGTTCACTTTCACATTTTTGTGTCAGAGGTAGGACTGCTTCCCAGGGAAACTCTGGAATTGCCAGAAAGGTAAGGGAACTTATGGGGAAATAGAGACTAAAACTTTAGGTGCAGATCATGATAAACTACCAATACACCCCTTTATATGTATCCCTACATTCTTTCTGGTACCCTTTCCCCACCACCGCCCTTTTGGTGATGGTCAGGTCATCCTAGCTCATCAGACTTGGTAACATTTGGAGCTGTGTTTGGGGCTTAGCTGGAGGGCCAAGTCACATTAGTGTTTGTCTTCTGAACTCCCCTGGAGCTGACGAGAAGCTACTGGTTCATACAGGTGAGAACTAATTTCCCATTACACTAATTCTTAGCTCTTCAATGCAAGGAATATATCTTTAACCGTACTGTAACCACTAAATGCACTGTTTATCTTCAGCAATAGCATTTTATTATGAGCAAAAGCAAATTACAACTTCATTTAACCAATAATTTCCTTTCCAAGACTGAGTCAAGTTTGCACAGACTCTGGTTCTTCCCTTCTCCTTGGCCAGACAAGTGGGTGTGGGGAAGAATCAAATCCTATAATTTTTGCTTTTTCTAGGAATCTCTACCAAGTTCTCCAATTTGATTCCTTCCAATCTAAAAGAAAATGTGTGTTAACCTACATTAGCTCCTTATTCAGAACAAAGTTCCTCTGGATGAGAGTCTAGCCAGAAAAATCATCAGGTAAATGGCATAATTTTCCATCTCCACGACCAGGTCTGCTACAGCAGTACTTCATCAAGCACCTAAGCTGTGAAAAAGGGAGCATGGACAAGCTATCAGGAAAAAAAGTGTGTACTAGAAGCACTGGTGAAAAAGATAGGAAGGGGAGACAGTATACTCCAGCTCCCTATCCTTATAGCAAATGGCTCCTTAAGGAACACACAGCCCTAAGTACCATGTGACTAAAGGTTTTATCAGCAAATGCACATACATTCAATGCAAAGTAAATGTGTGGAGAGAGTGTCAAGTGACTGCTTTGCAGAATTCGTCCATGGATGTTTTTCTTTACTCAAGTTGCCAAAGCCACTCAGGTGGAGCAGGCTTTCATTCTTACTGAGCAAGCAACTTCAATCACCTATGTGGTGCTACAGGATGCAGGCTTTGATCAATGTGGAAAAAACATACTACAAATAATCTAGAACCTTGAAAGGAAAAAACCAGGACCCAGTGGATTCTCTTATGACCCATGGACTTCCTGCTGCCAACTGGCAGAGAAGAAGCATAGAGTTTTAAAGGGATCCCCTGGGTTGTATATCTGCCTAATAGTTGACCAAAGGGTGGCACATGAGGTGTCTACTGAGAGCCAACAGCCCACTGGTGATCATAATAGTTGCGAAATGTGTGTCTGGATGATATTTAAAGAGTTATGTTGTCAAGGTTTTTTCCCCACTTTGAACTTTAGAGTTCAAGAAGTGGGGATCTGCATGATCACTTTTAAGCTTAATTACTAGCTTAAATCTGGTACGCTGCCACCAGCCAGAAGTCTGTGTCTGGCACACTTTCTGTTCCCCCAAAACTTTCCCTGGGGAACCCAAGACCCAAACCCCTTAGGACTTAAAACAAGGAAAAATTAACCATCCCCCTCCTTTTCTCCCCAGACTCTCCCCTCCCCGGGTTGCCTTGAGAGGCTTACACAGATCCAAACTCCTTGGATCTTAAAACAAAGAGGAATTAACCATCCTCCCTCCTTTCCCCCCACCAATCCCTGGTGAGTTTAGACTCAATCCCTTGGATTCTAAAACGAGGAAAAATCAATCAGGTTCTTAAAAAGAAAGCTTTTAATTAAAGAAAGAAAAGGTAAAAATTATCTCTGTAAAATCAGGATGGAAAATGCTTTACAGGGGGTACTCAGATTCACATAGACTAGAGGGACCCCCCCCCCACACAGCCTGAGATTCAAAGTTACAGCAAACAGAGGTAAAAATCCTTCCAGCAAAAAGACACATTTACAAGTTAAGAAACAAACATAAGACTAATCCGCCTTGCCTGGCTATTACTTACTATTCTGAAACATGAAAGACTGATTCAGAAAGATTGGGAAAGCCTGGGTGTACATCTTGTCCCTCTTAGTCCCAACAGCGAACAACGAACAAAACAAAAAGCACAAACTAAGACTTCCCTCCACCAAGATTTGAAAGCATCTTGTCCCCCTATTGGTCCTCTGGTCAGGTGTCAGCCAGGTTTACTGAGCTTCTTAACCCTTTACAGGTAAAAGAGACATTAACCCTTAACCATCTGTTTATGACATATGTATTTACACTAAAAATTATGTTCTCAAGGTGCTGGAGTTAAGACAGATCACCAGGAGGTGAAATACCTCAGAAACGTTATTTTCAGGCAGGAGGTACCTGACACCTATCTCTCAGTCATGTGTGTATTATTTGTCTCACAATATAGGTCTATCTGCATATTAAGTCAGGTGAACTGAGAGATTGCAAAATCTGCAAGAAAGAAAGTTTGCAGGAGGAAACAAAGAGCAAGAGGGAGGGGTCCTGTTTATTAATAAAGAAAAAGGACTGTTCTCATATATCAAGGGAACACACAGGACTCTTCACATAGGAGGCAAATGGACTGCCTTGAAAGGAGGGTCACAGCCAACCTGGCTGTAAAGTGCTACATGGATTTTGGATGTACAATACTCTACAAGGCCTGAGAGTATTTTGTTAATTAAGTCTAGGCTCTAGAATGCATGCTATGAATTTATTTTATATGTAACCATTTGTTTCCAATACTTCTCCTTGTTGTTACTTGAATCTGTGCTTTGCTAAATAAACTTAGATATGTATATAATAAAATCAAATGTAAGTAAAGCAGAGAGATGTGATCAGAAGTGGAACTAGTAAGCTGGCGTGTTCTGTTTGTTTGGTAGCAGCAAATCTGTGAACACTACAAGTATTTGGTGGATCAGGGGCTGGACACGCACAAACATAAAATGTCCTTGATACCTGAGAAACCATATAAATGCATTCATGAAACCCAACATATTAAAAATGGGTAAAAAAAAACAGGGAAAAGCAGTACACTAAAAGGAGAAAAAAATGGAGACACACAAACAAGAGACAGGAGTCCACAGGCACAACAGAAATGGATCCAAAACATTTCTTCGCTGATACTTTTAAAGGACTTAGATAAGAATGAGACCACCAAAAGAAACCTTTTGTTAATCCAACAGACTGCAAATCAGTTTGTTCATCCTTTCTAAAGCAGACCTATTCTTAAACACATTTTTCCTAGTTTAAAAAGTATAATGAACACAGTAATACATGACAAGATTTTCTGGGGCAGAGAGTGTCCCAGAGTACACTCAAAACAATAAAATGTTTTGCCTAGGTTTTGTGCATTTGAGATATTACGAGTAACAACAACATTTATATAAAACTAAACTATTTTGTGTGTATTGTGATAGCCTGAAAATGTTTCAGGCCAGAATACAGCTATTTCCTCATTAATTCAGACTGAATACTGAGCTGATTAGAATGAGGAATGGGGCCCAGAGTTTGAATATCACACAATTATGAATAACCCTCTTTAGACTGAATGTTGTATCTTAATACTACAAACTTTAAATGAAAAACTACAAAAACCAAAGTGAGCTGAAAGGAAAACTATTTTCTTTTAGAAGTTCAACACTTTTGGCCCTGCCTCCTTGCACCCCTTCCCACAATCTCCACTACTTTCCTCTTACATCCTCTCTCTTATCTCCTTCCTCCCTCCCCACTCATTCCCTTCATCCAGGTTCTTCCCAGAACAGCTATAATGCACTGGTGCCCAGGGGTGACTGTATTAAGAAAAAAAAACTTTGTAATTGATTCTGAGTTGAAAATTTGTTCCCTGAGCCATGCCCTGCAATTTTAAAATGGAAAGTGATTGAACCAGCTCCAACACTTGGGGAGGTGGTGGAAGAGAACATCGCCTCCTAGCATTTCTCCTTTAGCCCCAAGAGCAGCTCCAATTCCAGCTAGGAGCACTCTCAGTAGCTGCTGTTGCACTGCCAGGGAAGGAGAATGTAACTGCTGGTTCTATTGCGTTCTTCCTTGCCAGGGTCTGGGAATCTCAAGGAGACTTGCTTGGGAAACGCCCAGCAAAGGATGCCTCCTTTTCCCCCAGCCACAACCAGCCAGGGCATCCAAAGAGGTGAGAAAAAGGAAAAGCTGAGAACCAGTTATGGTTCCCCAATTCTCTCCTTACTACAGATTAGAGAAGCCTACAGATGGCTAAAATCTGAGCAGAAGGCTATAGTCCCCAACACAGTGTACTAACAGTTGAGCACAGTGTATTCCAGCCACTCCCCATGGGCAATATACCCTCTGCATTGGGGACTACAGGGTGGAAGGGAGAGGAGCTGTCTATGCTGGCCCTAAAGCCATTGGTGACTCCCCCATGCTGAGTGTATTCTTCCCATGGAATTTACAGGTGATTCCTGTGTCTTCCGTGTTGCAGAGGAGTGGATCTGCAAAGGCACTAGAATAGGACAGTGAATCTGGTTGTGACCTCTTGACTTTTTCAAAATAATATGCAAAAGCTTAGCGATCGCTGCTTTAGTATATTTTGTGTTGTGTTTCAACACTGAATTGTGTGGAAAATGCTGAGATTTTCCCCAATACAAATAATAAATACAAATATGCTGTATGGTAATTATTTTAGGGAGAAGAGTCCTGATGCCCTATGTAGACAGGGACAACGGAAAAGATGAAGGGTTTAAATTATTTTTAAAATGATTCTATTTCAGTAGTTTGATTTTTAGAATTTTTACAGTACATGAAAGAGAAGGAAAGTTTGGAATTTTTCAAATCAAAGGAATGAAAAGCCACAGCAGTGTATATGTTCTGGAAAACAGATGAAAAATTCTGAGTTCAAGAGGCAGAACTGAGGGATTGTAGTAGCTAAGTTGAAATGTACATGCTCAGAGTCTGGTTACCTGAACACTGATTGGCTAATAACAATCACCAAAAGTATATAGAGTCACTTATTATATGACCATTGAGAAATAACTATACAATGATTATGTAAATCAGACACCCACAACCATAATGCAAGGGAATTGCATAACCAGTGAGGAAAAAATGTATAACTTTGGATCAGTAACTATACAGCATTTCTGCCCTCTGGTTGAGACAATTCCATTTCGGTATAAGAAGCATTTTTTCCTTACCTCATAAGGCAGTTTATCAAAATACCCATTAGTTGTCCATTCCCTGAGGGCTGTAACACTGAACTGTTTATTAAGACTATCCATTTCACAGCCATTCTTTTCTTCATCATCATCTTCATCCAAATCATTCATATCTATCATCGATGTCTTAAGTGAAAGTACAGGTCTCTCTTTCACACCATGTAGTACTACTGCATCTAATTCAGTGTAATAGTCCTGAAGCGAACTATTTACTTCCAATCGGATTAGATTTGTGGGAAAGTCAATCTGTTTAATACAAGGTGTGAACTGGCGAGCCTGAGGAGAATTCACCTTGGTAGGTGCTTCTGACCAAAGGATTTCCCACCTACAAAAGAAAAATTGCATATATAATACAGTGTTTAATACAAAAAGATGAGTTACTAATGTAAGCTCTGAACTTACGCACAATGTGCTACTCTGGCAAAAGTACAAGTATTTAGTAAGTTAGGAACATGGCTGAGAGGCCAGTTAAGATTGCTTTATTTCCCCAGATGTCAATAAATATCTGAAAAAGAAAAAAATTAACAGGCTCATCACATATAAGGATTATACAATTACTGTACTTCCTCTGCACTATGGATAGAACAGGATGTGTGCTTATGAACATACAAATGTGCTCTTTTACTAACACAAACATACAAATCCTTGTAACATATCACATTTTATACAAGTGTGGCAAAAAGGAGAATAAGCTTGTATAGTAAACGTCATATATTAGTACAAATATACTAAATAGAGAAAAGAGGATCACATGAAGAACCATACAAATAATTAGCCAAAACTTTTCTAATTCCCCTCCCCACAAGCACATTTTAACAAAAAACCTATATATTAAATATTAATATGTTAAGTCATTAAAAAAGGAGTTGTTAATCCAGTTAATAATGACAATTTTTAAACTGTCTACGTTCTATTTTGTTGACTTTTGAGCAGATAAGCAAGAATTTCTCTTCTAAGTCATTCACTGTGAAATGCCTCTTTAGTAGGGACCTACCAAATTCATGGTCCATTTTGGTCAATTTCAGTCATGAAAATTTCATGATGAAATTTCATGGTGGTGTAACTGTAGGGGTCTGGACCCAAAAAGAGGCTGTGGGGGGATCACAAGGTTATTTTAGGGAAGTTGCAGTATTGCCACCTTACTTTTGTGTTGCTGCTGGAGATGGTTCTGCTTTCAGTGCTGGGCAGCCAGAGAGCGGCGACTGCTGGCTGGGAGCCCAGCTCTAACGGCAGCATGCCTGTGCTACCCTTACTTCTGTGCTGCTGCCTTCAGAGCTGGGTCCTTGGCCAGCAGCCGCTGCTCTCCATTCACCCAGTTCTAAAGGTAGCAACCCTCTTCTGGGTCAGGACCCCCAGTTTGAGAAACACTGGACTCCCCCCTCCCATGAGATCTGAATAGTATAGGGTAAAAGCACACAAAAGATCAATTTCAGTTTGTGACATTTTTCACATCCATGAATTTGGCAGAGCCCTACTCATTAGCGCAATTTTATGGATAAGAATTAAAAAAAAAAAACTTCAAGTCTTTTGGTAACAAGCATTTTTTTGAACATTTTTATCCTCTCTGACAGTACATGGACCCAATGGCAGGAGTACCAGGACACGAATGAATTCCCATTCATACATCCTCTCTGATGCACCTCCTTCAGTGAATGGCAGCATCACCAGTAGCAAACCACACATAGAGTAGTCTAGAGAAAGAAGAAAAGCACTATCCCCACCAAAAGCAGCAGAGTGTCCTGTGGCACCTTATAGACTAACAGACGTTTTGGAGCATGAGCTTTCGTGGGTGAATACTCACTTCGTCGGATGCATATAGTGGAAATTTCCAGGGGCAAGTATATATATGCAAGCAAGAAGCAGGCTAGAGATAACGAGGTTAGTTCAACCAGGGAGGAGAGGCCCTCTACTAAGTACATCGTCCAAACTGGACAGTCTCTAAGGAAAAGGATAAATGGACACAAATCAGATATTAGAAATGGCAATATACAAAAACCTGTAGGAGAACACTTCATCCTTCCTGGCCACATAATAGCAGATCTTAAGGTGGCCATCCTGCAGCAAAAAAACTTCAGGATCAGACTTCAAAGAGAAACTGCTGAGCTTTCAGTTCATCTGCAAATTTGACACCATCAGCTCAGGGTTAAACAAAGACTGTGAATGGCTTACCAGCTACAAAACCAGTTTCTCCTCCTTTGGTTTTCAAACCTTAACTGCTAGAAGAGGGCCTCATCTTCCCTGATTGAACTAACCTCGTTATCTCTAGCCTGCTTCCTGCTTGCATATATATACCTGCCCCTGGAAAATTTCCACTATATGCATCTGACGAAGTGGGTATTCACCCACGAATGCTCATGCTCCAAAACGTCTATTAGTCTACAAGGTGCCAATGGACTCTTTGCTGCTTTTACAGATCCAGACTAACACAGCTACCCCTCTGATACTATCCCCACCCAGGCAGCCATGCTCCCCAGCCTTGTACACAGGCCTGGGAATGGAGAGAGCTCTGCTCTTTAAATGTATTCTGCATATTCCAGGCCACAGGGAGAGGTTTTGCAGGTGCTCCAGTCACAGCTGCTACTTCACACTGCTCCCGCTCCTTCTGCTTCCTTGACCAGGTAGATTGATGACAGGGAAGGAAACCTACAACAGCTACTGCTGCTGTTACCTCTGGCGTCGTATCTGCAGCATTCTCAGCACCCTATATACAAACCCAGTGAACTTTCACCAGTTGTAGCTCCCTCCCACATCCGACTATCCTTGTCCCAGCTTCAAAGATCTCATACAACTTAGCTATTCTTTGTCACACTGATCTCAGAGACCTGACACTGATTCTGCAGTAATTGGGCTCCCTTTCTGATAGAAGCTATCAGCACTCAATCTGTAACAAGTGTATGCTGATGATAACAACTACTTCTGAATATTTAGACAAATCAAAACATTGTTGACTCATACCAATACTGGACAATTAACTTGTCCTGTTAAACAGAAAATAAAATGTAAGCAACGTTTCCACTAAAAAAAAAAATTACTCAGTGCAAATAAGGCCTGGAAATTTCACTTGACAAAATTAAAATTCAGAATAGGAACATATATCCATGTTTATCAGAAAATTTCCTTACTTCAATAATAAGGTCAACAGATCTGTTACAATGGTTACTACAGCCTGCTTTCAGCTTGGCGGCAGAACCAGACCTATCAGACACTGGCAGTGGGAGAATTCTCCACCTCCTGACGTTGACATTGTAATTGTCATTACTACTCCAGCCAAGTTAATTCAAATCTACTTTTTAAAATTACAGATTGTGTTAAATATACAATTTCTCCTACCGCACAGCATGGTAAATTCTACTTAATGACAACAAATTCAAATCCTTGGATGCCAATTTCCATCTCTATTCTGAATGATCCATTTGTCTTCAAGGTGGGCTGTGTCTATGGATTTTATTACTCAAAGGGAAATTTTCAGATAAACATGGATAAATTCTTCTATTCTCCTTCATGCTATGGTCCACAGAGCTGTCACAACAGGATTTTCAAATTAGTGTGCCTCCAGGATGGAAAGCAGCAGCAGCATCCTTTAAATATGGATATATAAAAAATATGGATATATATATAAATATGGATTATTGTGATTGAATGCATCCTTGTAGTCACACCCTGCACACCACTGTAATAATCTTTTACAAAATATCCCTTGTAATATATCATTTGAAAACTAACAACTTCCTGGTCAATATCATCATGGTAAAAAGTATATAGCAAAATTTAGAGGGGGAGGGATAGCTCAGTGGTTTGAGCAGTGGCCTGCTAAACCCAGGGTTGTGAGTTCAATCTTTAAGGGGGCCATTTAGGGATCTGGGGCAAAATCAGTACTTGGTCCTGCTAGTCTAGGCAGGGGACTGGACTTGATGACCTTCCAAGGTCCCTTCCAGTTCTGTGAGATAGATATATCTCCATATATTATGTCTTAAGTTATAAAACCCCCCTGTATGATATACTAGCTCATGCTCAAAAATCACACAGCCCTGCACCGGAAAAGTCCTAATTACAGAAGTGTGTTCATCTCAATTTAATAAAAGTTGTAAACAGGGTCCTAAGACAGTTTAAGACAGGGTCCTAAGATAGGAGATAAGGAAAACCTGCATTTCAGCAGAGGGGAGAAGAAACAGCATGCACACTCTTTCAACACCAGACACCATGTTGCCGCCTTTACTGTCTGAATGAACATTAACCAGGAAAGTTAAGTATCAGAGAGATAGCCGTGTTAGTCTGGATCTGTAAAAGCAGCAGTGTCCTGTGGCACCTTATAGACTAACAGATGTATTGGACATCTAAAATCCAATACGTCTGTTAGTCTACAAGGTGCCACAGGATTCTTTTCTGCTTTTAGGAAAGTTTAATGCATTTCCCAGAGTGACTGAACTACAACAGTGAGGGGCAAAAACACCCCAAGTTCCCTCTCCTTCTTCATCTCTCTCTTTTTCACCTAAAACAACAAAAGAAACAGCGTTTGGATTTTGCTAGCAGATTCTGGCCTGAGAATTTGGTCAGAAATGTTTCTGGGAAGCTGTGGTAAGAGCTTCAACTTGAACCAAGTCTACCTCGTTAAATTAAGAAAGCATTTTATTTTTCTCTCTTGTAACCATTTCTGACTTTAATGCCTTATACCTGTACTCACTTTAAATATCTCTTTGTAGTTAAAACAACATATTTTATTCATTAATAAAAACTCGGGCTGTCAAGTGATTAAAAAATGAATCGCAATTAATCGTTAAACAATAATAGAACACCATTTATTTAAATATTTTTGGATGTTTTCTACATTTTCAAATACATTGATTTCAATTACAACAGAATACAAAGTGTACAGTGCTCACTTTATATTTGCTTTGGATTACAAGTATTTGCACTGTAAAAAACAAATAGTATTTTTCAATTCACCTAACACAAGTACTATAGTGCAATCTCTTTATCATGTAAGTGAAACTTACAAATGTAGAATTACGTACAAAAAAACCTGCCTTCAAGAATAAAACAATGTAAAATTTTAGAGCCTGCAAGTCCACTCATCCCTACTTCTTGTTCAGCCACTTGCTCAAACAAGTTTGTTTACTTTTGCAGGAGATAATACAGCCCGCTTCTTGTTTACAATGTAACCTGAAAATAACAGGTGGTTGGATGGCACTGTAGTAGCTGGCATCACAAGATATTTACGTGCCAGATGCGCTAAAGATTCATATGTCCCTTTGTGCTTCAACCACAATTTCAGGGGACGTGTCCATGCTGACGACGGATTCTGCTTGATAACAATCCAAAGCCGTGTGGACTGATGCATGTTCATTTTTATTATCTGAATCAGATACTACCAGCAGAAGGTTGATTTTCTTTTTTGGTGGTTTGGGTGCTGTAGTTTCTGCATTGGAGCGTTGCTCATTTAAGACTTCTGAAAGCATGCCCAACTCCTCATACCTCTCAGATTTTGGAAGGCACCTCAGATTCTTAAACCTTGGGTGGAGTGCTGTAGCTATCTTTAGAAATCTCACATCGGTATCTTCTTTTAGTTTTGTGAAATCTGCAGTGAAAGTGTTCTTAAAATGAACAACATGTGCTGGGTCATTATCTGAGACTGTTATAACATGAAATATATGGCAGAACGCAGGTAAAACAAAGCAGGGGACATACAATCCTTCCCCAAGGAGTTCAGTCACAAATTTAATTAATGCACTATTTTTTTTTGAACAAGTGTCATCAGTATGGAAGCATATCCTCTGGAATGAGGGCTGATGCATGAAGGGGCATATGAACATTTAGCGTATCTGGCACATAAATATCTTGCAATACCAGCTACAAAAGTGCCATGCAAATACCTGTTCTCACTTTCTGGTGACCTTGTAAATAAGAAGAGGACAGCATTACCATCTGTAAATGTAAACAAACTTGTTTGAGTGAGTGGCTGAGCAAGAGGTAGAGCTGAGTGGAGTTGCAGGCTCTAAAATTTTACATTGTTTTGTTTGAGTGCAGTTATGTAACGAAAAAAATCTGTATTTGTAAGTTGCACTTTCATGTCAAAGACTGCACTACAGTGCTTATATGAGTGAATTGAAAACTCCTATTTCTTTTGTTTATCATTTTTACAGTGCAAATATTTGTAATAAAAAGATACACTTTGATTTCAATTACAACACAGAATACAATATAGATGAACATGTAGAAAAACATCCAAAGTATTGAATAAGTTTCAACTGGTATTCTATTGTTTAACAATACAATTAAAACTGTGATTAATTACAATTTTTTTTAATCATGATTAATTTTTTTGACCTAATCGTGAGAGTTAACTGCAATCAATCAACAGCTCTAATAAAAACTAATCCAGTATTGGGAATTGTGTGGGTAACTCCATTTATGGTAGCAAACTGTTGTACATTGAGAGACAATGAACCTAATACATCTGGACTGTCCAGAGAGAATTGGACAGTGCAGAACACACTTTTTGGGGGATGGGGTGGGGTGGGCAAGAGTTCTGGGACCGTACTGGGCTGCTGAAAGCCAAAGTGTGACTGGTGTTTGCTGTCAAGCTTCTGGGGTAAGAGTTGCTGGACCAGGGCAGTGGCTATACACAGACATTCAGGGTGTAACCTGCATATTGTCTGGCTGTTTGAGAGGAGCCCAGGTTGACTAGTCTGAATTGCACTCCGGAATATCATAATTACAGATAAGTATCTTTATCTTCCCCTGGACACTATGGCCTGGAGAAGACAGCCAAAAGGAAAGAAATGGCATTGTCTAAGACTGGATAACCAACATTCAGAATCTGGTGAACTAATGACCACCTAGCAAATCTCACTACAGAAGACTCTGCTCGAAGATTGTCAGTGCTCTTAAGGACTGGAGTTTGACGCTTAACCAAAGGAGGAACATTTCTTGAATTTATTTAAGGAATGAATGCTATGACAGGAATAAGGACTACCTGTCTGAATTAAAAATACAGTGTCAGTTTTCATTAGAGAAAACTCCCAACCTTCAATAAAAAAACCTCAAGTGACTGGAGATAGTAGCTATTGGGAAACCTACTCTAATGGATAGGAAGTATAACAATACCTCCTCTGCATTATGGGTAGTACTGTAAAGAGCAGAATGAGGTTCCAAGGTCATGGATGAGAACCTCTCTCTAGACAACTACAGGACTTCTTAGCGATGCGTGAAGCACGGAGTGATTACAGAGCCATATGAGGGGAAACTATGCAGGGCATGGATGTTCCTATGTTCACAAAGCCTCTCTTGAATAAACTGTTAATCTTTTGGTCCACACAATCCTTAGTGGCCCTTGGGTTTAGAAATTTCCAGTGCAGAGAGTGGTCTGGAGAAACTGAAGGAAGATGGTGTTAAAAGTGAAGAGGTGGAAAAATTTACTTATTTGGCCTAGCTACACTTAGTATAGCATTTTTGAGCGGGTCTCTGGGTAGATCTTTTTTACTCTGGGTTTGGCCAAGAGTGCACAGTCTTCTCCAGAGACTCTGGTATAAGAAAAAGTCAAAAGAAACTATCTTCCACCTACATCTTGGAAGGGTTCTAACCAACTGGGATCTGGGGAAAAGTATAGGGAAGAGAAAATCAGATCCATCATCTTATCCACCTTATTCTGCACAAAAAGGCAATCCTCATCACCTGGATAGGTCCAAGTATGACATGGACAGTTCATTCTTCATCACTGATATCTTGAGCAAATGCCTGTGATAGTTGGACAACTGCTCAGATAAGAGCCTGGTTGGAACTTTTGTAATGCCTCCCTTCTTATGATGGTACTTGGAAAGAAGGGTAAATAATGAAAAACAAAGCAACCAGGAACACTTGTAAGTCACAAGATCTGGATGCCTAAGAAGCGCCACAGAGCAGGAAGAGGGAGAAGCAGGGCCTTCTTTTTTCCTATGAGGAATTGAGACAAACTATTTTGTCTAAGAGTATGGGATGGGGCTCAAAAGGTTCAATTAAATAATAGAATAATCTGAGGCTTTAGGGATGGATGCCTAACAGCACTGCTCCTAGAAAGAGAACCCTTGGTTGACATCTTTGAAAATTAATCAAGAGAGACAGCATGGGTCTGAGATTCTGAGCAGAAGAGAGACCAAACTTCACAGATTTTCATCCTCCCTTGTACAGTTTGGGCAAAAAAAAAAAATCTTACATAAGCAGCATGGGTGAGAGCCCATACCTTGAGCATTATTTCCCATCTCGCTGATCTGTTCTTTGATTCTTGCAGTCATGCTTAGTGTCATTTAAAAGAAAGCAGGTGATAAACTGGCTGTGTACATCTGAAAAGCCAGGGCCTGCTTATGTAAGAGACCCCAAATAGCCCCAACAACCATTTTCAGTGAGGCTGCTGAATAGTGGAGACACCGCACAGATCACTTTTATCTGTTATTGGCTTAGTAGATACTGGAGAAGCTGTACAGGTGATGTATCTTGATTTTAGTAAGGCTTTTGACACAGTCCCGCCATGACATTCTCATAAGTAAACTAGGGAACTATGGTCTAGATACAATTATTATAAGGTGGGTACACAACTGGTTGAAAGACCATACTCAAAGAATAATTATCAATGGTTTGCTGTCAAACTGGGAGGGAAATATCTAGTGGGTTCCAGGGATCTGTCCTGGTTCCACTACTATTCAATATTTTCATTAACTGCCTTGAATAATGGAGTGCAGCATATGCTTATAAAATCTGTAGATGACACCAAGCTGAGAGAGAGGCTGGAGGATTAGAATTCAAAACTATGTCGACAAATTGAAGACTTGGTCATGCAGTTGGGAAAAAGGCTAATATCATTCAGGGCTATATTAACATGAGTGTCGTATATATGACACGGGAGGTAATTTTCTCTCTTTTCTTGACATTGGTGAGGCCTCAGCTGGAATAATGTGTCCAATTCTGGGTACCACACTTTAACAAAGATGTGGACAAATTGGAGAGAGTCTAGATGAAAGCAATAAAAATGATAAAAGGTTTAAAAAACCTGACCTATGAGGGAAGGTTAAAGAAACTGGGCATGTTTAGTCTTAAGAAAAGAAGACTGAGTGGGGGGACCTGATAGTCTTCAAATATGTTAAGGGCTGTTATAGAGAGGCCACTGGTCAAATATTCTCCATGTCCACCGAAGGTAGGACAAGAAGTAATAGGCTTAATCTGCAGCAAGGGAGATTCAGGTTAGATATTAGAAAAAAAAAAACTAACTATATTTAAGCTCTGGAATAGGATTCCAAGGGAGGTTGTGGAATCCCTATCACTGGAGGTTTTCAAGAGTAGCTTAAACAAACACTTGTCAAGGATGGTCTAAATATACCTGGTCTTGCCTCAGGGCAAGAGGCTGGATTAGAGGATCTTGAGTCCAGCCCCGCATTTCTGTGATTTTAATGCCCTGCCTCCTTCCTTCTGCTGCTGCTAACTGTTAGCAATTCTAAAACAAGGAAATTCTCTAGTTCCTATGATATCCTAAAGAAGGACTTACCCTCTAGTTACCAAACTGCTGCCAGGTTAGAGGAAGCCAAAACCCAGGAGATTCCTGCCTGAAAAAACAGAGGGCCACAAAGTCCTGAGGAATCATCATCAGCTTTGCACGGAGGCAAAAGATTAGGTTGTCAATGTGACTGCAGTATCTCAAACATGCCAGAAGTGGAGCCAAAAAGCAGCTTGATTTAAAAACAAATATATCAGAAGAGGGATCTTCTGTTTACTTCCAAGAAGGGAATTTCCAACAGAAATAATATTTAACTCTTGTACAGCGCTTTTCATTCAGAGATAAAGTGCATTACCAAGGAGGTATGTACCATTATCTCCTTTCAATGGGGAAACTGGTCCAACCATAGTAGTCAGAGAACAATGAATACCCACACAGGACAAAATGCATTTTATGTAAATCTGGGGAAGATAAATCACATGAAACACACCAAAACGTAAGGTCCAATCCTGCCAACACTTTGATACTCTTGGTTTTGGCTTTGCACAAATGAATGCTGACAATTAAGTTCGGGGAGGTGGGGGGGAATGAGCTTAGTATTTGAAAGTTCTTTTGCTATAAATTTCCTCAATTAGCAGTACTTGAGGCTTTCATCAGGTTGTGGATGTGTCTGTATCTTAAAAAAAAATTCATAGATTATCTGCTTGAGTAGTCTCACTGAAACCAAGCACTACACTTGATTGAAACCGCTTGCAGGATCAGACCCTTATTTTCCTACCTCAGTGAACAATGTTTCAACTTTATAAACATTTACATTTGTCCAATTATCTATAGTTAATGAAGTAACTAGGCACAATCCATAACCCATTCTGCCTTTTTAAACAACTACATTATGATTTAGAATTAAAATACATTTATTTTAATTCTGACTCCTCTGGAGTAAACAGGCCTGGATTGGTTTGTCTCAGAGAAAACTGGAAGAATTATTTTTGTGGCAATCACATCTGAAAGGCTTTTCGGGGGGGAACAAAGGGAAGAAAATCGCTCCTGGGTCACCCTAATTCACCAAACTGAAGTAACTGCTGAATATGCTATAAACTCAAGAGGAAAGTGGTACCTATCATTAAATGCTTGCTCTTTAGAGTAAATTATTTTCAATTTTTTTTCTCCATTTATAGCTTCCTTTAGTTTAGTAGGCAACTTTCATTCCTTTTATGTCAGTCTGTCTCAGTAACTAGCTTATTCAGCCAAGATCAATCTGATCAAGGAATAGGTTTTCAAGAGGGAATTTTTAAAAGATTTTTTAAAATTAAAAGGCATATTATTTCTTATGAGCAAAGGAATTAAATGGATTCAAAGTTTAGATGTTTTGATAAAATACCATTAGTTTATATATCAGTAAAACCACTCTATCATTATTTCCTTTCAGTCCTTTCATTACTATCCTAGATAATATTATTATAGCACAATATTGCCAAACAAATTAGTAAACCAATTTTGGGGTAACACACATGAGTAGTTAAAACAAAGAGAAATAAAGAAAAATCTATTTTTGTAAACATCAGCAGTGCATAGTCAAACAACTGAAAATATTTTAACACAAACTGATAGACCATGAATGGCTTCTAGTTTGGATTCCAAATTCACAAAGACTGAAAGCTGATTTTTCAGTGTACCTACCTGCAAATGATCTGCATGTTACAATGCATTGAGTTTTCTTATTTCATGGTTAGAAAGGTAATGAATTAAATGTTAACTGTTTGGACTATTGCTGTTCTTTGAACTCAGATTTCTTACCTTTCAATTATACAGATATTTATTCAATAAATGGGAAAAATTTAAACAAACTGTACCCAATTTCATCAACAGACATAAAAACCTACTAACCCAAGGACTACCTGCATGGCCAGGCCCCTCCGAAGTCCTCAATTTAGAGGTACAGCATATAAAATATTTGTGTACTATTTACTGTGTAATATACTAGACTGCAATGTCTTTTAAATTTAATGCATTTTTAAAATGAACTTACTACAGTATTTCTTTTGCTTTTGTTAAACCTTCTTTCTGGTCCTGGCCCAATTCACTTTTTCGCTTTCCTATACTGATTATATAGCTTTGCCTCATGTTGTTTTCAGCACTTTCTTCCACTTGTCTTTCTCGCCTCCTGTAGCCTTTTATACCTATTTTCCCCTAAAGTGTGTGCTTTACTTCCTCCTCTATATTTTTTTGTTTCTCTTACTGTTACCCTTAAATCTCTCACTCTGCCTTAGGTCTTGTAACTGAGAACTCTGAGTGCAACAGTGAATCTGCAAAAATCAGGTTAGTTTTATTCTGTTTCTGTAGTTTTTAAAAACTATGAACAACTGCAGAATCAGGCACTGTGTCTCTTCACTGGGGAGTGAACCCAAAAAGAGAGACAAGTGGTGACCCCACATCCTCCAAACACACCTAATCCATCCCATCCTACTCTCTATTTTTGGGTCCACTTCCCCCATGAAGGGCCATGGTGCCAATTCTACTATCACACATGGCTTTTAAAAGTTCCAGAAGCAGAATATAAGTTTCACTGCTGCCCAGAGTTCCTAAAAGTGGGAGTGAAAACTGACAAGATTCCAGTTAGTTTTCACTCTGCTGTGTTTGACAAAGATACGAACAGCAGCAGAGAAACTATCTGTCTGAACATTTAGGAACAACAGACTGCATTAGTTTGCACTAGGTTCACGTTTGAAAAGTTATCTTTGCAACCACAGTGTATTAGAGGTTAAGGGTTTTTTCCCCCAAAAAATTAAAGTTTCAGTTCTACTGAAGCTGATGGCACTTGCCCAGGAAAGCTTCTTGCTTTGTACACGATGGAGTGGATTTTTCCAAGACTTGTAAATGGCTAATATTTTTCTAACATGGCTGCTTTTAGAGATGGTTGAAGGCCAGATTCTCTACTGCAGTCCCAGGTGGCTCAAAAATGCTAGAATCTGGTCGTAACTGACTCTGAAAATTACTTCAGAAAAGGAGAGACAGACTCTTACTAGCATAAAGCCAGTTGAGCTGGCTCCTGTGCCAACCATCTCCCAATCAGGCTATGCTCATCAGCAAAGTTTTGCTCCACAAGGCTGCTCTAATTTATGCCGGAGCTAAAGAAGCTACAGTTTAAAAATTAGGGAAATATAACTGACCATTCGGTGGCCCACTCCCACCCTTTTGCCAAATGGTTCTTGACACTAAAGAAAATCTAGTTCTGCATCTTCATACAGCTGATATGTTCTTTTTTGAGCTTGCATGTGAAACACTTAGGATAGCATTTCTTCCTTTTTATTCTTGCTATATAATATTACCACCTTTCGCACTCAGCTTTTAGATAGCACTTTTCATCCATAAAGGAGCTATGTATCATCCCCACTTTATAGATGGGAAAACAGAAGGCACAGCAACTACGTGATTTAATCAAGATCACCAAAGAGACCAGTCAAATGGCCAGGAACAGAACCCAAGTTTCCCAAGTCCCAGTCCAATGCCCCATCTAATGAGCCACACTGAATGGTAAAAAATAAACACCTGTAACAACATTAATTCAAAAGGGTTACCAGAAATGCTTAAGAAGATTGTAACACCACCGAATCTACCTCAATACCTTGAAAGCAGTCACTGGGCCTTATTTAATGTCCATAGCTTACAGGTATTACTTTGTCTACAGAGATGTCCCTGAATACAACATGATTACACAAGATACTGAGAATGATTTAAAAACTGAATAAGGGCTATAAAATACAAATTAAGGACCAAATGCTGCCCTCACTTAGAATCATGCAGTTTCCATTTATTTACCGGTAATTAGCTCAAGATCTTAAATATAAGGAAGTACGTACACATCTATGAAAGTTTTTAATATCGTAAGACATGAAAATGTTGGAGGAACTGGCTAGTGCTAATACTCTGTAGTTGGACATATTTATTCCTGCATTTCCATTATAAGCTATTCTCAGGAACATATTAGTTCAGCCTAAATAGTCACTCTAAGATAAAACATAGCATACAAAGGTTCACCTCACAAGCAAACTTTTATTCCGTTTGTACTCAAATTTAGTTTAGGCTGTATTGGCAAATGAGGATTACATTCAAAAATTAAAAATAAATTTTGAGCAATAGGCACATTTTGCCTTACAACATGGTAAATCCAAAAATCTTCACTGGAAAATGGAACACTGTATAAACAATTTTCCCTTACTATTTGGAGCAAAGTAAAAATTCCAAAGCATCATTTAATTAACAAGTTACTGTAAATGCATTTTTTTTTATCAAAAGTTCCATACAGATTATTTGTAGGTTTGGCCTGTTAGAACTATTATTATACAAATAAAACCTGAATGAGCTTTGACCCTAAAATGGTCTCAAATAATCTATAACTACAATATTGATATTAAACAAAGTTGTAAACCAAAACACATGTACCCTAAATAAAACTGCTTTAAAAATATACTGAAGTAAACAAAGTATTTTTGGTCTGATATAAAGTGCTCCAACATTGAGAATAAAGACTGAAACCCCATTTAAAAGTTCTTTTGTGGTTGTACTATTTAGTAAGTTAGAGAGAGATACTCAGTAAAAGTTTACCTTACTTCAGCTGGTGTATTTTGGGAATAGGGATTTGCAGAAGAAGCCAAAATCCTAATTACAGCCCCAGGGTGATATGTTTCCAGAACATGCACTGCTGTGGGATAAACTGGCTCCTCAAAAGCAAGCTCTACGTAGTCCTGGCTATAGAAGTTAGGTGGAGTCCTCTTGAATGGCAACTGGGCACTAGGACACTGATCCCACCAAGTTCCATAAGTTCGAAACACAGCAGTCTGAGTGAAGTCACCAGAACTGGGGTACACATTTGGAATACCTGCCAAATTCCACATGGTGTAGGACATGCTGTTTTCACTACCGTAATGAGAACTGAAATCCAACACTTCTTTGGCATACTGGACTACTTCAACATTGATAGGTAAGGCTCGGCTGTTTGATTCAATAGCTCTCCGGCTGTTGATCATTTCTCCCCTTGTAGCTGTCCTGGCTCGGCGCCGAAGGCAAATATAGTAAAACATGCTGAGAACTGTTAACATGGGAAACACTGGTGACATCTAGATATGAATTATGAAGCTGCAAAAGGGCAGGTGTCCTATATAAGGTGCATTAAAAAAAAATAGCTGAATAAAACAGAATGGTTTCCTTCTGGAAAATTTTTCTCTGTTGACCATGTTTAACCAATTTGCTTTTACTCATTCTAATTGTCTAATTAAGACAACACTGTCATTAAAAATCTAAAATCGAGGGGTTTCTATAGGGCCACTGAATTAAAAAAGGCAGTTATCTGGAAGTTAAATTGAGCCAAAAACTAAACTAACTATTTTCCAGGTTAGATCACCAGCCTGCAGTAGTAACAAAAAATTTGTTGTCAATGTAAAACCTTCAGCACTACCCTTTCATGTTGTCCACGAGAGCACGCATCCCTGATATAAAAGTCAGTGGACTCCAAAAGGATGTTCACTGGAGTCCATTAATAATATCAGCTGGATGTCTTCTATACAGCCATGACACAAGATAGGTATTCAGGGTTCTGTGACGGTGTCAGAAGCAGAAGTCTATATGTATGGTGTTGTATATCTGAAAAAAGAAGACATTTTGGTTCATATATTTACTCTATTAGATTCGAAATTTGCTAAACCTGGACATTGCAGCCATGAAAACTATTTCTGCCAACTAGAACTGACAAAAAACAAGTGTACCTGCAGCAATAGTCTAATCTGTCAAACAAAACCACATTTCAGCAGTTACACTAAAGTATACTTTATATAAACTGTATGCTTATTCTGGATTACTTTCTGATCAAACAACATATATCCTAGAAAAGTAAGCTTTAACAAGAGAGCATGAGATGAAGAGAAATGCTTCAATGATTTTTTTAAAAAATTATTGTAGTGAAAAATTATTTTGTTTATTTAACAAAATATTCCCCTGTAATCCAAACAATAAAACATTGAACTAGTACACAAGAACCATAAACTTCAGGTGACTAAAATCTGACAGTAACTAGAAAAGTGGAGTATGTTTTCACTAGCCAGACTGAGTGGCACGCAAAAAGTAAACAATTAGTACAATTGGTAGAAGAGTTAGATTAGTAAACTGAAGAATTTTTAAAACCTAAGGTATACTATCAACACAGGTAAAGAAATCTGTTTGAAAAAATTTAATTTTTAATCTGTCACTTTAAGGAAATGGGTATGTCCATATTAGATTTCCTACAAGTAAAGATTATCTTACAAACCCCACTGCGTAGTTAGCAGGCACAAAACAACTATAAGGCAAAAACTGTTAGATTTACCAATATAATCAGAGTCTTCTATTAGTAACAAACAAAATATTTCCTTACAGTTTATCAAGAAGCAAGATATACCAAAATTAATCTCTCCACTCTGATAAAAAATACAACTAACTTTGTTGCTCCACTGAAATCTTGTTTAAGTGTTGCTCAATGGCAAAGAGAGAAGAGCAGTGTTGGAGTCCAGAGCAAGGACGACTAAGAATCTCCTAAAATAGATGAAGTGTTTCTGCAGCAGACATTCACTGGGCGTGTACTATATTAATCACTGGGGCAAACAGTGGCTGCATTTCTACTTCAGGACAAACATTACAAATCATTAACCTAACGGCTCTGCTGTTCTAGCAGGCCAGCTGCACATTTACCATTTGAAATAGGCCGTAGTTGGGACATTACTTTATTTAGTCATAAAATCTTTGTTTTTCTGGAGTAACTCACTTCTCTCCCACCTCAAAAACAAACCACCAAAAGAACCCAAAAAAACAGTACCCTTACATATACGGGTAGCATCCACTGGAGCCCTCTTTTTGTTGGAATACTATTAGCAATTGACAGTGCAGGTTTTGTAAGATAAAGGCAGACTGCAGCCACTGCTCCTATATTTGGCAGTGAGAAAACATGTGTTGATGAACTGTTCACTCTTCACTCCAACCTGAAGCTGCAGAACTGGAATTAATTTGCAAACTTGATACCATCAGAATAGGCCTGAATAAAGACTGGGAGTGGTGGGTCATTCCAAAACCTAAACTTAATTTCCCCAATACTAATTTCTCCCTACTGTTACTCACACCTTCTTGTCAACTGTCCATAATGGGCCACTCTCTTACCACTTCAAAAGTTATTTTCCCTCCCTCAGTATCCTACTGTTAACTGATTTATCTCCTTAGACTGATCTCACACTTGGTAAAGCAACCCCCACCCTTTCATGAATTTAGACCTGCTCCTGTATTTTTCACTTCATTCATCTGATGAAGTGAGTTTTAGCCCATGAAAGCTTATGCCCAAATAAATTTGTTAATCTCTGAAGTGCAACAAGGACGACTCATTGTCTTCACTCTTTTTCTTTCTTCTTCGTCCTACAATTTTTTTGTCTCGTTTCTGTCCTTAAAATCAGATTTTATACCTGCTTGAGGTATCGCAACTTGAACTACATTTGGCACCTACCACAGCGGGGGAACACAGAAGAAATTATCTTGGCTCAGCCCTGAGCTCTGCAGAGAAGCCAAAGCCAAACAAAAAGGTGTTCCAAAGGCCTTTGGAAGAGACATGGGAAGGAAGCAACAAGTTGCTGCTCTCTCTTTTTAAACTGGGACGGCTTAAAAATTTAACTGAAGACTAGGACAATATACAAACACATTTTGCTTTTGGATTCTTTTCTGCTGTCTCCTGATCTAACATGCCTTATAGCTAGTTTAATTTTCTGGTTCTCATGCTCTACCACAATGCAGCAACATTCACTTACAAACTGTCCACATGCCTTCTAGATCAGTTAGTTTTCTGTGCATTTACAATCCCCCTTATCAGTCATATGGCATCGTTTGGAGAGGGAAGCTGCAGTCACACCATATCCCCCATGCCCAAGACCTTGGATAAAAGTCAGTATCTCCAACTGTCTTTGCCTCTTAGAATGCAGTTTCTCTTGTGCGCCAGTCAGTAATACCTCAGATAAAAGATTATGTCTTCATTTTGGATTCAATTAAATATCATTTTATATATTTTCTTTTTTAGACAAGTACAAAAATAAATGAGCATACCAGAATTACAAATAAATCTTTGCTTCACCCAACAAATTTTGGTTGCTAAGCACCAAAGTACTTTACTATTTACGTAATTTACAAAACCTCAAGCAAATTAAATTTTTAAAATGCCAATAGTAAAAAAAATCCTTATTACTTATAAAAAAATTGGTATGTCATCACATCAACTTTTCAACGGATTGTTGGATTTTTATATGCATTTGTTATCTCAATTTCTGTACTTAGATTTTTTTGTCTTTTAAGAATTCCCATTTATCAAACAGAATGTTTTGTTTAAGTATTTATAATTACTACTTCATGATAATGTTGTATACACAATTTTCCTATTAAAATACATTACACTAGCAAATCATAATATATGTATGTGGACTTGCATTTGAGGCTGATCAATGGGTCACTGATATGCATATATATAAAGTTTTATTTCTTTTTCAAAACAGTTTTGTAATCATGGCTGTGTAACAGATTTCATAGATTCCAAGGCCAGAAGGGACCATTATGATCATCTAGATCAGTAACTTATGGCGACTCAGTTGAAGAAAATTGTTGATGCCCGCGACCCAATGGAGCTGGGGATGAGGGGTTTGGGAGGGGCTCAGGACTGGGGCAGAGAGTTGGGGTGCAGGGGTGAGGACTTCAGGGTCTGGGAGGGGTGCGGGCGGGGGTCAGGGGGCCAAGGATGAGGGGTTTGGGGTGCAGGAGGGGGCTCTGGGTTTGGGGAGGCTCAGGGCTGGAGCAGAGGGTTGGGGAGCTGGCTTAAATCCAGTAGCTCTGAGTCAGTGGCATAGTCGGGGTGCAGAGGCAGGTTTCCCACTTGTCCTGGCACCGCAGACCATGCTGCACCCCAGAAGCGGCCAGCAGTAGATCTGGCTCCTAGGCGGAGACGCACAAGCGGCTCCACGCAGCTCTCACCCAGAAGCATGCCCCCCCCACTCTCATTGGCCGGGAACCAGCCAATGGGAGTGCTGAGCCGGTGGTCAGGGAGGAGACAGCATGTGGAGCCCCATGGATCTCCCACTCTCCCTACCTAGGATCCGGATCTGCTGCAGGCTGCTTCTGAGGCGCAGCACGGTGTAGGAACAGGTAGGAACTAGCCTGCCTTTGCCGGGCAGCAC
The DNA here is from genome assembly GCF_007399415.2 of Gopherus evgoodei. NCBI lineage: Eukaryota > Metazoa > Chordata > Testudines > Testudinidae > Gopherus > Gopherus evgoodei. The sequence goes on from NC_044324.1 coordinate 85,048,781, forward strand.
CGCCGACGGTACTTTTAATAGCCCGGTCGGCGATGCTGACCATAGCCGCTATGACCCAGTGCCTTACATTCCGCGACCTAGTACTGGGTCGCAGATCTGCTCTATAATGGGCCATAGAACTTCCCCAAAATAACCCTAGAGCATATCTCTTAGAAAAACATCCACAAAAACATTTGACTGCTTGTCTTTCCATCCTGCTCTCTGTGCAGTAGGACACTCAAGAGTGAATTTACCAGATGCTGGGGAATCCATGCTCATCAATGTGTGTGCTATCTGGTCACTCGGCAGTATGGAATAACTACTGAGATTTTCCCAGAATTAACTGATGTAAACAAAATCAGGTAGCATGGTGGGTTTAGCATGCAAACGGCTCAGCCACAGAAAGACTGCAGAGTGGACATATATACTAGCTCATTAACCCATTCGTTTATAAGATGACCCCCCCAAGATGGATAGGTAAAAATGGCAAAAACTTTATGACCCTTTCATAAGCTGACCCTGTGTTTTAGGAGTTGGCAAACTTTGGCTCCCATCCCGTCAGGATTAGCTGCTGGAGCATCCACAGGCATGGAGAGCCCCTCAGCTCCCAGTGGCCACGGTTTGTGCTCCCAGCCAATGGGACCTGCGGGAAGTGGCGCGGGCTGTGGGACATGCTGGCCACCACTTCCTGCAGCTCCCATTGGCTGAGAACAGCAAACCATAGCCACTGGGATCTGAGGGGCTCTGTGCCTGCAAATGCTCCAGGTAAACAAAATGACAATGTATTAGATGTTCAATTTAATAGAGCTTAAAATCATCAAATTTTGGTGTAGACCCGTTGATAAGCCAACCCCTGCTCTTTAATGCTTCACTTTTTTACCAAAAAAATTCAGCTTATAAACGAGTATATACGCTACCAAAAAGAAAGAAAGATTGAGTTAACCTTTTTATACAATAGGTCACAAACTGGTTGCAAAACTATAGTTGTGACTGTATTTGTAACATTGACAGTATGTGTGTTCTGGTAGATGTTTGGCTCTAATGTCTCCAGAAACGTGGCACAGCTTTCATTCCCCTAACAAAAATCAGTTGAATAATTTACATTTTTAAAGGAGATATAAGTAGTATAGTATAAAGACACAAAGAGAATATTTTTGGAAACACGATAAGTAGGGGTTTATTCTAAAATGCGCTTAAAATAAATTCCTGATTTTTCTCTAAAACTTGGTAGCCAAATTTCACAGAGGTTTAGGTTTTATGTCCTCTGAATTTTCAATGTAGTTTTTGCTTTGGTTCTCTTAATAAACTTTAAATTTTTGAATAAAAGCCGTGGAATCTGGCCTCTGGCTGAAAATTTTCCTTCTCAGTCTCACTTTTTGTGGTTGACTGATATCTTTTAAAAGAGATACATCAGACATAGTAAAGAGACAAACCGTAAGAGATCTGGGGCAAATGTTGGATGCAAAGTCAACTGTAGACATTACACCTCTATCCATATGTAATGTTGTCATAAACAGATTGTTAAGGATTAATATCTCTCCTGTCTGTAAAGGGTTACAAGCAGGGAACTGGACACCTGACCAGAAGACCAATCAAAAGACAAGATACTTTTAAATTTGGGTGGAGGGAAGCTTTTGTGTGTGTTCTTTGTCCGTTGTGTGTTCTTCTCTCGGAGGGTCTGAGAGAGACCAGACATTACTACAGGCTCTCTAAGTTTCTTTTCAAATAGTAAGTAAAAACAGGCGGTTTAGGCTTTTTGATTGTTTTACTCTATTTGCAATTGTGGATCTGGCTACTTAACTTTTATATGTGTAGTTGCTGGGAATATTTTGATTTGTATTGGTACTGGGGGGAAGGTCTCTTTCTGGTGTCTGTAAGCTATAGGACCCTGTAATATTTACATCTTGAAGTTACAGAGATAATTCTTTACTTTTTCCTTTCTTTTATTAAAAGATTTCTTTTAGAGAACCTGATTGATTTTTTTCCCTTTGTTTCCCTTGTTTTATTCCAGGGGATTAGGATAACTCACCAGGACGGGTGGGGGAGATGGGAGGGGGAAGAGATAGAATCTCTCTCTGTTTTCCTTGAATCTGTTTGCCTCTTTGTGGAAGGGAAGGGAGATGCTTTTCTGTATGGTGATTTAAGAGGTTGAATCAGTATCTCTCAGGATAGCCCAGGGAGGGAAATTCTGAGAGGGGGAAAGGTGGGGGAATGGTTTATTTCTCCTTGTTTTAAGAACCCAAGGGATCTGGGTTCTTGGAGTCCCCAGGGAAGGTTGGGGAGGTCAGAGTGCCCCAAAACACTATATTTTTGGGTGGTGGCAGTGCTATCAAATCTAAGCTGGTAATTAAGCTTAGAGGATTCAGGTGCTAGTATCTCATTTTCTGAACTCTAAGGTTCAGATCTGAGAGGGAATGCTATGACAAATGTGGTCGTAGGGAGCCAAAAATCCCTACCGTGTTACAAGTGAAACCCCATTATATCGGGGTAGCGGTGGTAGGGCTGCAGCGGTGATTTAAAGAGCCCGAGGCTCCGGCCGTGGAAGCCCCATGTCTTTTAAATTGCCGGCAGAGCCCCACTGCTGCAACTCTGGGGTAGCGGTGGCAGGGCTCCAGCGGTGATTTAAAGGGTTCGGGGCTCTGCAGCCTCTTATATCAGGTCACATTATAGCGGGGTAGCGGTGTATTTTATTAAAATGGAGAGCCTGTGTGTGATGGATGGATGCTGGAGGCAAAATAATCGGAATGATGGGGGCCAGGTGCACAGAAGCCTGATTGATTAACTGGGGGCCACAATCACTAGAGCTTAATTGGTTGATTATCAGGCAATAACCCCTTAAAATGTGGTATGCTATGAAAAATTATTTGTAAAACGGTATATTAGAGTACCTTCCCTCCCTCAATTATGTCCATTTCAGTTTAAGTACAAAGACACTTTTTTTTTTAAACTTTCAACTCTTCAAATTGAGTCCATGATCTGAATGTTAAACCCATGTTCTTTCTGGCTAATCCCCAATAAAGATTCTCCAAGTGGAACTTAATTAACAATTCTGTTAATGTGTGACTAGATTGTTTCTAGCTTATTCACTCATTACTGTATTAGCTCTGGAAAACTAACAGGAGTAAAAAGCAGTAAGTATTATCAACAGAAGAAACTGTTTGATTCAGAATATACAATGAGAACAGACCTGTTGAGTAAAAGTTAACTTCTTAAAATAAACTTTTCTGACTACTTATCTTTATTTATAAAATGTCAGTTTAATCTGCATAAGTTTTCAGTTTGTCATGCAGGTACAACATCACATCTTACTACTGAAACAGTCTGAGTGACTGCTGACAGATTGATTCATTTGGACCATCAAAAAACAACCAAAACCAGGACTGTCAGGCAATTATTCAAGGATGCTATCAACCCCATGAAACAGGATGATTTAACAAAAGTGATCACTAATGGGAAAGACAACTCCCCAGAGAAAATGTCTCATGTGCAACAGCGGTTCTCAACTGGGAGGCCAGGGCCCTCTGAGGGGCCGCGAGCAGGTTTCAGGGGGGCTGCCAAGCAGGGTCACTGTTAGACTTGCTGGAGCCCAAGCCAGAAAGCTGAAGCCCAGCTATGTTGGGCTGAAGCCTAGGGCTCCCAGCCCTGCCACCTGGGACTGAAGCTGAAGCCTGAACAACTTAGCTTTGTGGGGACTCCTGTAGAATGGAGCCCTGGCAACTGTCCTGCTTGATACCCCTTAACGCCGGCCCTGGCTTTTATATGCAGAAAAGCAGTTCTTCTGGTGCTGGTGGGTCCTAGAGTTTTTATAACCTGTTGTGGAAGGTGTGGAGGCTCAGAAAGAAAAACGTTGAGAACCCCTGACGTATAAAATATGCCAATCTTCCATCCAGTCTCTAAACCAGTGGTCCCCAAACTGTGGGGCATGGAGGAACTTCGGGGGGTTGGAGGGGAAGGGAGAGATTCAGCGGGGCTCGAGTCAGTCAATTCTATACGTTTCTCCTAAACCATCTCTATGGGTACCCTTTGGGTATCCTTTCTCCAAAATTATTTCACAATCCTTCACATCATCCAGATTTGCAACCTCAATTTCATATTAGACTTCTAACTCCTTTCCCAACCCTGCATTCAGGTGGTCACCAAATCCTGCCTGTTTTTTCCTTAAACTTTTTCTCCATTCCAAATCCTTGCTCATACATTACATCTGTCATTTCAAATACTAACAGTCTCCTCATCTCTGGCCTGCCAGCATCTCCTCATTCCCGAGCCCAGCCTGTATAAAATACTGCTGCTAAAATAAATCTTCTCCTTCCACTGCTTTGAAACAATACACTTCTCTTCAGTTCCTACAATTGGCTTCCTCTTGCTCTCGACAGTAAGTTTCATTCAGCACCTCTAAGATTCTGTGTAAATCCACCCCTGCCTATGTGTCTGCTTTTACTTTGTCCTACTGCCTAACTGCCTTTGTCCTAACTTGTCATTGCTTACTTGGAACCAATTCTGTAGCCCTCTCCTATAACACCAGCTTAGAAAGACACTGGAAACACTGTAGAGGATACAGCAAAAATACAGAATTTAGTAATATCGATACAACAGCAATGTAGAGCATGTGCCCTATAAAGTCCTTCTCCTAGGTTGCCAAGGGCAACCCTGAAAACATTAGCGAAATATGCATTTTAAAATTTTGGAATAGAACCTTAAGAGAAAGACTCTGTTAATAGGGAGGCTCTATGCTTCTGTGGAGACAAAGCGTTAGTTAGTGGTTAGAGCAAGATACCGACATCAAGACTCCTGGATTAGAATACAGTAGAACCTCAGAGTTACGAACTGATCAGCCAATCACACAACCACACTTCTGTTTTGGAACCAGAAGTATGCAAGCAGGCAGCAGCAGAGACAAAAAAAATAGAAAAATGCAAATACAGTACAGTAATGTTTAAATGTAAACTATTAAAAAAATAAAGGGAAAGTTTAAAAAAAGGTTTTACAAGATAAGGAAACTATTTCTGTGCTTGTTTCATTTAAATTAAGACAGTTAAAAGCAGCATTTTTCTTCTGCATAATAACATTTCAAAGCTGTATTAAGTTAATATTCAGTTGTAAACTTTTGAAAGAACAACCATAATGTTTTGTTCAGAGTTACAAACAACTTCCCATTCCTGAGGTGTTTGTAACAGATTCTACTGTAGATGCTTGGGCATCAATTCCCTTTGTAAAGTATTTTGAAATCCCCAAATGAGGGATGCTGTATTATTGCAAAATATTGTTACGGGTTAGGCATAATCACTGCCCTTCATTTGAAGACAGCTGTAAGCAGCCATTAAGCATCTTTATGAAACAAGACAAAAAACAATAGCAGCCTCCACCAAAAACACAGGTACATATCACCACCAAAACAAAGGCACAGGCAAGTTGTGTGTGCATTGAGGCGTTTTGCTGGGTATTGTTTTGTGCGGATTTGTATGCCTGTGACAGATAGACAAACACCAGAGAAGAACTCAGAGAAGGAGCAGAAAGCAAAGGACACTGCAAAAGCACTGGGAGCATGGCCTTAGAAAAAACCAAGAGAAAGCTTTTTCAGTTCAATGCTGGCTGAAAGAAGCTTAGAACTGTAAGCAAAACACAATATGAAGTTTCAATTTGTACTGTACTCAGGGAAACAAGATCTTTGCATATTCTTTGTAAGTAGACACAGTTGCATCAAAGAAATATTTGACTTCATCACTCACTTCTCCTCCTAACTGGAACAACCCGCAAGACCCCAAATTTTTGGTTAACCACTCAGGGTGACGGAGGTAACAACATGTTACAATCTATTGATTTTATTGATTCTCCTAAACTTTACTAGTCAAACAGTATCTGAAATATAATTTCTATGCAAAATCCTTTATTTTCTAAATGTTTGTGTTAATATTAAGTAATTTGAACAATTATATGTTGTTATAAAATCATTCCGTATAAGCGAGATAGTAAGGTCAGAATTCTCTGCAGGGAATGCCATTTCAGTTTGGAATTTGTTGTTTCCCTTAGTCACACAGAATAGATGTACTCCAGAAACTTTACACACACAGCATTCAAGAGAAAACAAGTCACTGCTGCACAGTAATAATTTTCATCCAGTCTTCACACCAGGTAAGATTATGTTTAGTTACACTCCTCTGGACTATTTTAGCCCCTTCTTTGGGGTTTACATATCCCCCAAACCTTCTTTGGGGTTTACATATCCCCCAAAGAAGGGGTATATGTAAACAGTCATTTTCTGGCCTCTGACCAACCTCCCATATCAGTGACCAATATATCTATTTAATTCACTTAATCTTTCAAAGTCAGTTTACCAGTCCTTCAAATCATTTTTGGATGTACAAGGAGAAAATAGGTCATATGAGTGCAAAATGAGTCATTGACCCATCAGAACACCACACAAATGAAAAAAATTGAATATTGTTGCTTTGAGAGCAGTAAAGTGAAAGATCTGGAATGACAGCATACAACAAATCACAGAAATTAGAGTCTGAAAAGATATGAGGTTATCTAGTTCATCCCCATGCCAGGGCAGGATTTCTCCCTACAGTCTTTTTCCTAGACATGAGCTTGCGGGGTGATGCTATTGCAAGAAAAGTGAATACTATATATACACTAGTATGCACATATGGGGGAGGGGGACCATTTTTTTAAGGCCAGAGAAGTAATAACTCCTCTTTATACCAGCCTTGCTAATACCACACTTGGAAGCACTATGCAGGGTTTTGTTCTGCTCACTATAAAAACCCCTACCAACACTGATAAATTACAAGTAATATATAGATGATAAAAGGAATGGAGGGCATGACTTATGAAGAAAGATTAATGGAACTTAATATGCACACCTTAGATAAAAGATGGCAAAGGGGAAATCTGTTAATTATCATTACATATGGATGCACAGAAGGGACACGAAATCCTTCCATACTAAATTCCTACCACAGATTAGCATCACTTAATGTTAACTATATAGATTCCAGGAACATCTAAACTTAACACATTGAAATAAAAAACTGTGTATAACAGATTCATACTAAATACTTCAAAGTCAGACAGCATTTGTGTAATTTCATATACTGTGTTCTGGCACAAAAAGACAGCTGTTTCACACATCCTAAAAACTATTTTAACATTCAATATTATGACAATCTTAACTATTTAAAATCCTGAATGTAACATAGCAAGAACTATTCAGAAGTGTGTGGGTTACTATTTGTATTGTCAAACTGTTCAGAATGTATAACTTCTATCACATCCCTCTTTTCAAACCTCTGTATTGGTTGACTCTCTCCTCCTATTAAGGTGAGAGTTGATATTAAATATGTTTTAACACTCAAGTATAGACAGGATAAGTTGTATTTTAACAAGTGTTATCTGGTCAAGGTGAACCCAAGCCTGTTTCCTAATGTTTACCTCAACCACCTAATGTGTTAAAATACAACTTGCGCTGTCTACACTAGGATAATAATTTTTTATTCTATCCTCAACAAGACTTAAAAGGCCACCTACACACTACCTCTCTTCATTTTTGAATATCCTCCCAGTCACTGCAAACCAAAATCTCCCTGTCACACACACACAAAAAAAAAAAAAAAAACTCACCACACCTGGTTCAATATTTCTTTTTAACTAGTAACCCTAGCACAATTATGTCCTCACCTTTTCTTCCAGTTACTGCATTGCTTTTTTTAATAATTAGTTTGTGAATTAATGTTTTGGATATCTTTACCTGTTGTTCGATAGCACTATATTTGCACGGTTCATGGATTGCTAGCCCTCAGGGCAGACTCTCTGCTCTTGGGAATAGTCCATTCAGCAACATGTAGACCAACAGACCTTTAAATAAGAAATAATAATTCACATAAAGTGAAGTACACAACTATATAAAAGTGACTTGGCTATTTTAAAAAACCTATATATAGTCAACTAACCACCTACACTGGATAAATCATTTTTTATATTAACTACATTAGCAAAAGCAAATACTTTAAAATCTACAGCAGTGATCCCCAAACTGTGGGGTGTGCCCCCTAGCGATGCATGGAGGAAAGCTTAGAGGGGCACAGCAGGGCCCGGGCTAGCCCCCATGGGGGACGGGAAGGGAGTGCCACTCAGCCCCACCCCCAGGTCCGGTCTCAGCCCCAACACAGCTCTACTCCCAGCCCTGACTCTGGACGTGGCCCCAGCTGCAGGTCCGGCCTCAACCACAGCCCAATTCCCGGCCACGGCCTCAGCCCCTGAGCAGGGGGCAGGAACGCAGACAGATTCCATTAGGGATAAGGGGGTCCATGACATAAAAATCTGGAGGCCCACTGATCTAGAGTCTTTTTACAGACATTAAAAAAATGTGAAGCTTCCAAGTTCTACACATTGCTAAGAATATGTACAATCTTGTATCCCTTTTACTGCCAAACTCTTCCACCTAACCTCCCCTCCCTCTGTTGTGTTCCATACCCTCTTGTCCCATCTTAGCTTACAAGCTCTTTGGAGCACAGACTCTTTTTCACTGCCAGTTTTTACCCCTGAACGGTGTGGGTCCTGCTGGGGCCTCTGGACATCAATGTAACATATATATAAAAAAACACTCTGAGCAATCCGGTTAACCATTTTGCTACTGCCCACAGCCATTGTGTGAAAATCTATGAAATTCTCGCATTCACTGGAACACTAGTAACACAATGTGCATTCTGCCATATGTTAGTTCTCCATGGAGTTTGGTATGGAACGATGATCTACTTTCATTAACAGCATGGAACATACACATGCCTGCTAAAATGATGCATCACATCAGGAGAAGAAAGCACAGTAGGTTTGACTATGTCTACTGTACTTGTAATGCGAGGATTAGCTTTCCCTAAGGAAAAGATGGCGTTACTGAGATAAGCACTAGTCACTGGTATGTGTGGGTAAATATGGCAGGTGAATAGAGCTGGGGTAGGTCAGGGTTTGGCAAATGAAAAGAACTTGGGTAGGTAGGTAAGTGTTCAGCACACAGAAGTTGGCAACCCTAGTTCAGCAGCTGGAAGGAAAGGGTGGGGGAGAGATAGGTGGGCTGGGCAACAGGAAGGAGTGGGTCTGGGGCAGGGGAAAGAAAGGTGGGCTGGGCAGCTCGAAAGAGCGTCGGCGGGGGGGGGAAGACAGGTGCGCTGGGCAGCTGGAAAGAGCGGGTGGGGGGTGTGGAGAGACAGGTGGGCTGGGCAGTTGGAAGGAGTGGGTCTGTGGCGGGGGAAAGAGAGGTGGGCTGGGCAGCTGGAAGGAGCGGGTGTGTGTGTGGAGAGAGAGGTGGGCTGGGCAGCTGGAAGGAGCGGGGAAGCGGGAGGAGGGCAGAAGCTTGGCACTGGGGGTAGGTGGGTTTGGCAGGGGAGACAGCCAGTGCGTGGTGTGCGGGGAGCCCCATCACTGGTGGACCGTGGGCAGGGCGCGTTCCGGAGCAGGGGGCACAGCCAGGCTGAAGATGTGGGACTCATCGCTGGCAAAGCGGAGGTCCAGGCCGGGCCCATCGCAGGCAGCCTTAGGACGGAGACGTGGTGGCAGTGGGCGGGGCGGGGCGGGGCCGGGCTAAGCCAGGGGGCGCGGGGTCCCGGTCGGCAGAGCGAGGCAGGGGAGGGCTGGCAGAGGCCGAGCGTGGCACGGACCACGAGGCCCGGGCACAGGGAGGACAGGGCCCCAAATAGACACACACACCGGCCGAGACCGGCAGCCGTGCAGGCCGCGCCCGAGCCCTCCGCCCCTGCCTGAGAAGAGAAGTCACCGTACCCGTCCGCAGGGCGGAGCGGCCCGCGCCGCGCGCTGACACCAGCCACACGAGAGTCGCCGAGCGGCAGGGGCGAGGCAGCCGCAGGGCGAAGGCGGGGCTCCCAACGGAAGAAGCCGCCGCGGGCCATGAGTGATCGCGCTCTAGCCGGGTGGGCGGGAGCATGACACGGTACCAGTACGTTCTGCGTGCGTGGGCGGGGGGGTGCAAAGGGCGAGGGGGCACGCGACTGTTGTTTAGGTGGCGTGGGCGCGGCTCGCCATCGCGGGCGCCCCGGATGGGCACGCCCCGCCGCCCGCTCTCATGGAGAACCCTGCAGCCGCGGCACATGGAAAGAGGAGCGCGCTGGGGGTTACAGTGGACGGAAGCCGCCGAGCAACAACCCTAGTACAGGCGCGAGCTCTACTCAACGAGGGCCAACCGCCTTCCTTTACTTCTTCCGTGGCTCTGGGGTCGTTGGGCCCATAGGGAGGGGCGGTCCGTTGATTGGTTGCTCCCGCCCACGCCAGTGATGACGTGGCCGCTCATGCTTGTTCTCTGTTTTCGTTCTGAGCCGGAGCAGTGGGCGGGGCATGTGAGGCTCTTGCCCCCGCCCCTCGCAGCGCTCCCTGACCCGCTCCGGCACCAGCACATCCGGACTGAGGGCCCGTTATTTGCTGTTGGGCGGGGTCACGTGCTCCTGGTTTTCTCTGCCCCGCGGGGAGGTGGAAGCTCTTGGGAGCAGGCGGGACTCTGGTGGGGTGACCTGACTCCGGGGCGAGCGTCCGGGGAAGCCCCAAACCCTGCGAGACCAGTGACAACGTTAGGGAGATTTGCAACACGGCGAACTCCCTAGCAGCCCCGGCGTGGTTTCCAGACTCTTGTCAAAGCGGGATTCATTGGGCGTGAGCGGCTCAAAGCCCCTCTTGAGCCTGTTTTAAATTGCGGCTCAGTAGCCCCGGGGGTCCTAAGGCCAGCCCTGATTTGAACTCATGCACCAATGACTGGATGTGCCTCTCTTGGGTCTCAGTGTGGCAGTTGCATAATAAATGTCATGGTTTGCTTCCCCTCTGCTTGAATTTGGTAGCATGCCAAGCATGTGTCTCTTTTCCTTCTGATCTGCTGTTGCTAATTCTAAGTGTGAAGGAGAGATCATAGAAATTTCCATGTGGGATCAGGCCACTGACCATTTCGACCAATATCTAGTTTCCAACAGTGGCCATTTGATACTTGAGAGGAAGGTACCGAAAGCCTGCAGTTATAGGACAACTTGCCTGCAGGGAAATTTCCTCCTGACCCCTATTGAGATTGGCTTATGCAGCAAAGCTTGGGAGTCTATGTTCTAAAAAAAAAACAAAAAAAACCCTAAACATCTTTACTATTATAACTGGCTATACTTGTTATCCATTTAACTGATCAGTCCTTTTCTTAATGTGAACAAGTATGTTCATTTCATACGTAAGCGACTAGCATAAATGGGCAACTGAATCATGTGAAGAAATGTAATGCAAAGCTCTAGAAACAAGCAGTTGCCCAATTGCTTTGAGGTCAGACATGTTAGAAAAGAGACAGATAACCTATTCTGTTTTGAACAGGGGATGAAAAGAGCTTTCATAAGTGAGGAAGCAAGTTTTTATGCTTAATTTTATTTATTGTTTGTCTGCAAAAGCACCAGCACATTCCAAAACTTAAAACAACTAAATAAAAGCAATATACAATTATATTTATATCACAGGACCATATAAAATATTTTAAAACATAAAATTTTTTAATCTGAATTAAAAAGGTGCTGCTACATCTGCAGTCCTGCCTGTTTAGGTGGAATATGAAGATATCCTATAATCTTGGGATTGCAGCTGCAAATATACAATATACCCTGTTGCATGGCCAAAAAGCCCATCCATCAGCCCCATCCTTGTGCAGTTTACCTGTTGAAATGATATGCTGGGAACCAGAAGCTCTGTGAGACAGCTGGGTCCCAATCCATTTTTAAAATTTAAAGCCAACATTTGAACACATTCTGGGTCCAAATGGGCAAATAATGTGAATACAGAAGCTTCTTGGCACTTTCCTCTCGCTCCTTCCTGTTCCTCCGACTAATCAAGTTGTCATATTCTGCTGTAGTATCTAATCAACCTACTTTTATAGCCTACGGTATACTGTAGTAGTCCAACACAAATGTTGCAAAGGCATACATCACAGTCATATTAAAGTATAAGAGAAACAGATTGTTTAATATTCTGAAGATGATCATAAGCAACTGTGACTACCTGCAAATCCTGTGTAATATCAGCTCTGATCAGTGTCTCGACTGTGACCAGCATGAGTCACCTGAAGTGATACTATGAGAGGCCTAGTGAAATACTGCTCTCTTGATAGTTTCTACACAAACCAATCAACATAATTTTAATCTTGCTGAGATTCAGTTTAGTTAATTTCTAGGCAGATTTGGACTTCTGTAAGGCATATTTTAAGACCCTTAAAATCATCCTCAGAGGGAAAGGTACAGCGCTGACTGCACTGGGCTCTCTGCGGCCATAGCAGTTTACAGGATTGGGACCTAAGAAATTATGGTAGAGTATAGTATATGAAGTTGGGTGTCATTGCTCTAAAACTTTTTTCTGGAGCGGTGAACCGCGGCCAGTGGGAGCCGCGATCAGCCGAAGCTGCAGACACGGCAGGTAAACAAACCAGCCCGGCCCGCTGGCGGGACGCTTATCAAAGGTTGCTGATCCCTGTTCTAGGACATTGCCTTTTTTTTTTTAGCCTTGGTCCTCTGTCCTGGGGGATTTTTCAAATAATAGGAAATGTCCTGAATTTTTGCAGAACAGATGTTGTAGCTCAGAAAGAGCCCTGATTGGTCCACTTCCCAATTGGTCCCTCCCCTGTATCTGCAGTTGATTGGTCCATTCCCCTGCAAACATAGAAGCCAGATCCTGCCCATCCAGGGCCCAGCTCCCAGCCCTGGGAGGGGGTCCCACAGGGAGGCACTGCCTGACAGCTCTTGCTGTGTCCTGGGCTTGCTCCAGCCACTCTGCCACCATGACGGAGCGACACTGCCCCCCACCTGAAGAGTGAGGCCTCAGGTACCCTCTTCAGCAACCCCCAGGTACACGCACACCCCTCCAGCAACCCCCAAATACCCACTCCAGCTCCCAATCCTTCCCCACCTGGTAGCGTCCTCTTTTTGGGAACCTGAAATATGGTAACCCTAAAGGTCGGGGACTGGAGACCATATCAGGTTAGAATCAAAAGGCAAGAATCAGGGTCAGAGTCAGGTTGGAATCAGAGATGAGGAGACAAGACAAAATCTGATGTTGCATTGGCCAAAAACCGTATGGTTGGCTAGACAACTTCCTGGGCTAAGCAGAAGCACTTGGCCAATCAGAGGGCTGCAGGGTACTGTCACTCTGGGTCTCTTGGGCAGTACTTTTTGCAGCACATACTCTCCACAGTGTTACTGGCTGTGCCTCTGCATAGCCCCCCAGTGAGAATGTCAGTTGCTCCAGGCTCTGCAGATATCGGTTCTAATCCCCAGATCCTTACAAGTGTGGGTATAGAACATTGCTAAAAGTGCCTAGAAGTAAATCAGTGCCAACAACGTCCTTGCACGTTCCTAACAGGTGCTGAAACTTCATGTCCCCTTTTATATGTTACTTTCATTGTGTATTTCAAGCATCCCAGCAACTCTGGAAATTTCATGCAAGGGTTGTAAAGGGTGAAAATATAAGGGATCTGATTCTTTTATGCCTTGCAGTTTGTGTAGTTACTTGCACCTGTGCAAAGCGGGCATAAAACACTACCATTAGTGTGAATGGAGAATTCTTATTTAATGACATTTTAGACCCATTTCACGTATAAGATAGTGGAAAATTAGACCTAAAGTTTAAAATAATGTTAACAGAAGAACTCTACTCAATCTCTAGGGACAACTGCTGAGTCAGGAGATGTAAGGTATTCAAACCTATATCTAATACAAGGCAGGTAAAAAGAACAAAGGTGCAGTTCTCTTTTTCCTTTACGTAATTGTACATAAATATAGCATGAATTGTCTGTCTCTTAACCTAATAAGAGTAGTTTCTTCAAACACAGGTTAAAATGGCCAAAAAATGGCCAATGTATTTTAATGTATTATTTTACCTGAGAAATTGGAATATCTCCATAAAGAACACTGCCAAGTATCTTTATAAGTCCCAGTCCTGAAATTCATTGTGTATGGGCAGACCACTTCTTTAGCAGAGAACCCACTGATGTAAGAAATTGCAGGATCAGGGCCATAGTTTGTACTTTTGGGGAGGTGGTTATTATATTATTTGTAATACGTTCTTGGAAGCTTTAAAAATACTTCTTTCCCTACTGGTGTTATCCATTCGGCAAAAGTCCTCTATTTCTTATGGGAAAGCAGGCAAACATGCATCCCTAATCTGAAAAAAAAAAATCAGCAAAGCCTTCATAATTGTATTTTATTGGTCAGCTTTGTGCTTCCTCAGTTGCAGCAGCACAAACATACTTGAAAAGAGATATAGAGACCCCCATAAGGAATGAAGTTTATCTTTACAGTTTGGCAGCTTATTAACTTACTACTAGTGATTCCACAGAACCTGTTATGAAGAATTGATTTTCCCCTTGATGAGGTTTTGCGGCTATTGGGGATAGCAACGTTTATTCTCTTACTTAAGAAAGCATCTACATATTAAGATCTAGTTTATGCCAAGCCCTATGCGGAGCGATGCATGAGAGAGGAGGCTGTAAGGAGCCTTCTCCCTGATCTTTTCATCCCCTGTACAGGTGTCTCATAGGGACTGTCTAGTGCAGATAGTTTTGGTAGACTGTCCAAAGATGGTTGGGTGGGGAGAGGACAGAGCCACAACCCACCTTCCCCTGCATTGTCCAGCAGAGCTATACTTTATTTGTAGTTGATTACATGACCATTCACAGAGGGAGGAGAAGTTGCACGCTCAGTATCTGAAATAGGCTGGTTGGCTGCAGAGAAGAGCTAAACTCCTATTGAAGTCAATTATAGAACTCCCAAATGTGTACAAGGAACTAAGGGAGATAGAGGACATATATTTGAAGTTAAAATAAGATTGCGCATATAACTTGGAAGTAGCAATGAAACCCTAAACTTATGTTTTAAAAAGCATTTCTGCATAATTTAATTTGATATTTTTATTGTCTAGCTAACTAATGAAACGAAGATCTCATAATATTGAGAAAATATTAGTACCTACATTTTGAAACAGTTCTCAATACCATACTTATGTAGAAAGATAAAGATTGTACCAAAGGGTTTTGAAATGTATTTAAAGCATCCTAGAATTTCAGTTGCCAGTAAACTAGGACACTTGCTATATATAAACAAAATTTGGGTTCGTTTTCATAACATAAAATCACTTTATGTTTGTTGTACTCTTATAGCATAATTTGGCGCAACATAATATTTATATGATATCTTGCAAAACATGTTAAACTTTTGATAGAAAGGACAAAGTATTTACCATCACTTTAATCTTCTTCTGCAGATGCTGTTATTGAATTGAAGCTGGTGTGAGTGTTGCCACTGATTCTCAGCACCCTGCTTTTCTTCTCTCTCTGTTTGGACAGGAGAAAGCCTGACAGTTTTCCTGTTTGACTTTGGGCATGTATATCGCTTGGGCAGTCTCTCTTTGGAATCTGTCATACCACTTCTGAACTGATGAAAGATTTTTTTCCTCTCAGGGACGTAGTATGCAGACTTTTCCACATCCTTAGCATGGGAAGTAAACACCAGCCTGCTAAATGGCGGTGCAGAGGTACAGAGTGTTCCCCACATGACCGTTGTGCCATATACAATGGCTGAATATAACGTAACTGAATGATATGCTGTACATCATTTAGCGTATGTCCAGACTACCGTGCCGTATCGGCGGGTTAAAATCGCTTGCTCGGGGATCGATATATCGCGTCTAATCTAGACGCGATATATCGATCCCCGAGCGCCTTATATCGATTCCGGAACTCCATCAACCCCAACGGAGTTCCGGAATCGACACGGAGAGCCGCGGACATCGATCCCGCGCTGTCTGGACGGGTGAGTAATTCGATCTTAGATATTCGACTTCAGCTACGTTATTCACGTAGCTGAAGTTGCATATCTAAGATCGATTCCCCCCCCAGTCTGGACGAGCCCAAACTTACATGTCATTTCATTCCCATTTAATAACATGGACGTATCAGTTTAAAAACATGTAAAAGGATCTGAGAAGCATAAAAATTATCTTCAAACCACTCATGTAATAAAGGGGCCAAAATACAATGACAAATCACCAACACAGTAGCATGTAGTGTGTTGGCTTGTGCACTATGTGATGATCTCATTGCAGAGACATGAGTACACAACATATAATAATCAACAAATAAGTCTAATATTGAGAATTCAAGACCTCTTTTGTTTAGTGGTTTCTATACTCCTTGATTTCTACTGTTCCATTGATTATTTTTAATTTTTTTTTTACAGTAGCATCTATAAGTCGTCACTGAAGAAACACAAATTCCCTACACACATTGGGCCGTATACTGCCCTTGGTAAATGCATACAATTCCCAGTGGTATTAGTAGAGTTTCTCATGCAGTTTGAGGACAGAATAGGGCCTATTTAGAACACTCTAAACCCCTTTGAATTTAACTACGGAAAGTATTTATTTGTTAGGAGAGTAAATTATAGATAATTTATTAATTAACTATATACTATTGAACAAATAACGCTTTTATAGCTTTTTCTTTTAGGAAAAAAAGATCAGCTGTTTTACATTTCACTATGACATATGCTATTTAGCTTTTCTGGTTTTAACACCAGTAGTATACTTACTAAAGTAGGTCAACAGTTTATTTGATGCCTCTGTTAAGAACAACTTTTTATGGTACTGTGTATGTGTGTGATAAAACATTGAGTCATTCCTGTCACCAGCTGCAGAGTATTTTTAGTTGCTTTCACATTAGGTGCAGAGTTATTTAATTTTACTTGTACTTTAACTTTTTCTCTGGATTCCAGTTTTGGAGCATCATGAGAAGTCAGTTGTCACTCCTCAAAGGGTTAAGTTTTTGTTAACAAATATGGACTATTAGATATAAAAACCATCATTGTTTGATATGTCAAATAAAACATTTGTCAATCAAAAGTCTTTAAGCACTGGGCTATGTGACATTTACTCTTTTATAAACCGACAAAGTCCCTGGTGGCATGCCTTTTTTCCTCTCATTTAAATAGTGGTAGGAGAACAAATCATACTTCAGGGCAAGTTGATAACTGCCAGTCACGATTCCTGCCTTGTTTACTATAATGAGCAGGGTAATAAATGCATCTGACCATTTCAGCTGGCATTTGCATAGATGAATGATTTGTCCAGTCAGTCGCTCTCCAGTGATTTGGGCCTTTTTATCAGCACAAAGAGCATTCAGTCTCCCTGGAATTTACAGCAGCCAAGCTCTCATTAGCAAACATCCTTTAGCATGAATGATTCAAATAATTACCACTGAAATAATAAACTGTTTCACAAAAACATTTTATTTGATGGCTCCAAACATCAACTTTTCTGAATTGTTGACATTCAAATAAGCTAGAGAGCTTTTTTGTTAAGCAACAATGATCCTCTTGTACAAGGGTGGGCATTGTTTTACCTCCAATAGACCTTTAAACTTGGCCAGTTATCAAATGTGTCCCTCAAACTGCTAGCCAATGTTCTGGGTAATCAGAGGGCATGGACCAGATGGAGCTAGAGTAAAATTACATACTTAAATGCCAAACAAATTTTTGTCAGATCTACTTCTGATATCACAAGCATAAAACTCCAGACTAATTAACAGCAGCAACTTATCTGTTTGCACCTACACTAGTAGTATAATTATTAAATGTCCTTGCTTACACTGAGCTGTTCAAGTGTGAACTCTCTTCTGTAATGGTATTTATATGTATTATTAAGTGCTATAATTTTGGAGTTCAGTCAAATGAGCAAGCAACAATTATACCCAATAATCTTCTATAGTGCATGGCAATAGGCATGATGTTAGTGCATTGCCAAATGCAGAGCACTGGGCAAGCAGGAGTTCCTGTTATCACCTTTGTACACCCATTCCATCATGTATAATTTAGAAATATCATAATATGTATGAATGTATTTCCTTTTCACTGTGGTATTGTTTGTGCATGTATGTGTCTGAAAATATTATCTTAAATGTAACAAGTATCTTAATTGTAACAAAGATTGATTAAACAGGATTAAATTGCACATTGTACACCTCTCTTAGCTGCAAAGAAATAGTCAACAGAAAGGGAGATATTTTTCTCACAACTTAAGAAAATTCTTCTTTGAGTGATTGCACTTGTCCATGCCACTTTAGGTGGCCACACCTAGTGCACAATTGTTGGTTTTTCCACCAGTGGTACCCATTGGGGCAGCGTGAGCACCTCTGCTACCTCATGCCAGTTTGCACAGTTATAAAGTGCGTAGTGACCCCCACTCTGTTCAATTCCTTCTTACTGCCCGTGACAGTTGTTGTAGCATATGTTCTTGCCTTTGAAAGCCTTTCCCTGTTTGTGTATATAGTACCCATTTGTTGTTTTGTGTCTTTTAGATTAGTGTAATAGATTAGATTGGTTAGCTATTAAGATTGTGACTTCTCTGGTTCCTGCATGGGTACCGGTGCTAGTACTATGATCATGCATAGGTCTTTGGGTTTAAAGTCTTGCCATTCTTGCACTAAGCCTATGCCTGTGAGTGACCTACACCCCAGCTTTCTCAAATGCCTGGGAAAATCTCATATGAGTGACAGTTGTCACATCTGTAGGGGTGTTAAGCCCTGTTCTAAAAAAGACAGAGCAACCAGGCCCAAACATTTTTTCATGTTAGTGGCTCTTCGTCCACCTCCAGAGCCTTCTTGCAAACAGAGCATCAAGCACGTCCTGGATGGCAAGGAGTGTGTCCCCTGTTTTAACAGAGCGGAGAGGCCATTCTGTGTCCCCAGTGATGCTGAAGTGACACTACGTGTCACTAAGGGACTAGGTACCAGAATCTTCAAAATCTTCAGCACCAAGATTTAGTAGAGACAAGGGCACTGGAGTGCACTGAAAGAAGAAGCACTCCTTGAGGCAGGTCTTGGATCAAGGGAGGGTCATTGATTCCAGAGCCTAAGCTGGGACCATCGAGACTGAGCCCTGAAGGGACAGCAGCAGTGTTAAATGTCCAAACACTGGTGCAGGACTTGATCCTGGTACTATCAATGCTGGAGGCATATGCAGTGGCATGAGAACTTCTAAACCTTTTGGTACTGGTTTCTCTAGCCATTCAGAGTGCTTCATGTTTGGTATCTACTTTTCTGATGCCTAGTATTCCAGCTCTGATACACCATGTGGTTCTGACAGTGCCTTCAGAACCACAGTGTAAAGGGACCTTACACTGCCGACAGTGTAAAGGGACCTTAAAGTGAGCATAAATTACTTACCTTCCATAGTGTAACGGGCCCTCAGTGCACATGAAAAGAGCTAAAAATAGGTTACTTGTAATGCAAAAAGGACATTTCTTAAAATGTAAAATCTATTAATTATCGAGAGATAATGCAAATACTCAAAGCTTGCTTTTCAGCATAGGTGCCTTAATAGGAAGCCCAAACGGTACATCAGATTTACATATCCATAGATAATTGCCAATTAAAACACTCACAGACATTGTATATTTTAGTTGTCTTTATTTGAAAACTGGGCCCAGCTGTGTAAATCAGTGGTTCTCAAACTAGGACAGCTGCTTGTTCAGGGAAAGCCCTTGGTGGGCTGGGCCGGTTTGTTTACTTGCCATGTCTGCAGGTTCAGCGATCGCGGCTCCCACTGGCCTCGGTTCACCAATCCAGGCCAATGGGGGCTGCACGAAGGGCCTGGAGCGGTGAACCGCAGCTAGTGGGAGCCGCGATCGGTGGAACTTGCAGATGCAGCAGGTAAACAAACCAGCCCAGCCCACCAGGGGCTTTCCCTCAACAAGCGGCAGCCCTAGTTTGAGAACCACTGGTGTAAATCACTTAGCTAAAAGCTAGCCTTTTAAAAAATTTCCATTGCTATTTCTCACACAGTTAAGACCATTCAGGTTAAACGTTGTTCATTTTTTTAAATCCTGCTGCTTTGTATACTCTGTAGCAGCACCAAGACTACATAGACTGTTTTTCGTTTCATTCTTTGGCTTGTCAGGCCCAACATGAGATGCAGAAATCGCGTTAACACTCAGATTTGGTAGATCTGTATTTTAAAATTCTAGTGCAGTCTGATGTTTATAGAACTGAGGGACAAACAGAACTGGCTGGAGCCACATGGAATATGACCAAGTGCTGCACACATTTCCCACAGCCTGTGGTAGTCTGACTTTCCAGTGGCTTAAAACAAGATAGCTGTTCATAGCTCAACGTGGCTAACGAGATTCTACTGTAGATCATATAGGGTTACTACTGCTTTTTGGATTCCAGGACAGTCTGTTTAAATGACTTCAGGGACAGACCCTGGACACTAGTGTTCAATTCACAGTTTGAATTTTGAACATCCTTGTGATGATTACATTCCATCGTTACTTAATACTTGCCTGCTGCAGCTATAAATGTTGCTTCTGTTACCTTGAGGGCTGATGTTAGAGATGACAATCAGTTAGAGTACTTCATCCCATGGCTGGACTCAGACGATGTACATCCTAGACTAGGTTACCAGAATTTGGACACCAACAAGTACCAGCATTGTTCTAAGGCAGCAAGTGAACAAGGAGAGAGCTTCCTTCTGGCCAGTTAAGTAAGAGCCAAGCTAAGCTTCTCTCCACTGAGAGTTGCTGCTTGTAGATTGTACAGTACATATTCTAAGTTCATACTACACTGAAGCAGCTGTATGCTTATGCAGTGAGAGTCAGACATTCTGTTAAACTGGGAGAAATGTGCAATGGTCTCACCATCTGAGCATCCCATTTAGCTCAAGTTTAGAACTAGTGCACAGTTTAAGGTTCCCTCCAGGAATGGGTTACAGTACTCACAAATTTTGCCAGGACATTACATTATTGGCATACTATGAACTGTCTGTCTGCTCCATTCCTAGGATTCTCCTCGGCAAACACAAACAGTTGTGTCAAAATGTGTAGTTAAATATGCTACTGTGATGACAGAGTCATGGGCAGTTGTGCCTAGTGGTCAGATCCAGAGTTGGCCCTAGTGGTCAGAGCCAAGGGTCAAAACCAAAGACAGTGTCAGGTACCAAACCAAAGGTCAGAGCCAGAGACAGAATCAGAGGTAAGGTGGAGGAGCAGAGACCTGGAGAAGGGCAGGACAGCAGGAATTGGGAGTAGACAGGAGCCTAGGACAGAAGCCAGGAGCAGATGGGAAAGGAGGAACCTGGAGCAGACAGAAGTGCAGGGCTCAGGAGTCATGTAAGTAGGAGGGGTTTGTAGTAACAGCCAGCCAGGGATTCCCCTAGTTGCTCAGACAACTTTCTGGGTTAGATAGAGTCCCTCAGCTAATCAGGGAGCTGGATGTTTCCCCCATTTGAGAGCTTTAGGGGTGGGGCCCTCTATGAGCTAACCATTCCCTGGCTACCCAAGTGAGCTGCTGGATGGCAATTGTGGCCTGGGGCCCAGGTTCAAGGCCTGTGATCCCTTACAGCTACAGGCAAACAACTTTAAATGATTAGGATGAAGCCAAACTCATTTTCCTTGGCTGAATTCAATTTTTCAGCTGTAAAATGTAGCTATATAAACTAATTTTTATAGCATTTTGTTACATTCCATTCTGTTCTGGTAGATACTAAAAGTCAGGTATTTGTAACACCTTTTAAATAAAATAATTGTTGTTTTTACCTGCCATTAGTCTCTGAAGTTTTAGTCACTGAACAATACTTATTTATTCAAATAACTTCCATGTTATTCATCCAGCTCACTATGTTCTGCTTAGACTACATAATTTAGTTCATCAAGCAATTACATCTCCTCACTTTAACATGGCTACAATCCATTGGAAAAATAATATTTAAAATTCTGTCAGTATTTTTCCTTAATAATTAGGACACTTCCTGCCTTATTTATCATTGGTCTTTGTTTGTGCAACAGATAAACATAGCAGTACTATGCAAACCTAGTGAAAAGAGTAAATCAGGCCAGCAGTAGTAGTGAAAGTGTCATATCAATGTACCAGTAAGGTGCATTGTAAGAAGCTGTTTTAGATCAGCTTCTGGTATTACTCTTAATCATTACAAGAAAAATCCAATTACCACTCATGCTATATAAGAAGATGCAACTTTTTATTTTCTAAAGATCTGGCAAGGTTTTTAGCAGTAGATTTAAAATTCTAAAGACAACAGCTTTTTGTAAATGTGTTTTACTTGCAGTTATAATATCTGTAGTGAAATCGGTTAATTAAAACTAGATTTGCAAAGTACCCTAAAACTGCCAATCAGAACTGCCATTTTTAAAGAATTTCATTCAAGCTCTTCCAAGTTGCATTTTAATGAAGCTGTAATGATATCCAGCATGTAATTTTATCATATACTGATATCCAAAAACCCTGTTTCCCATTTAAAGATGTTTGTATGGGATCTGTAATATGCTATAGTACAAACTACTGAACAAGTTTGGCATACATTTCATTTTTAAGGTGAAATGTGCCATATTTATCATTAATTTTTAAGCAGTATTCTCCATTCTATTGATTTCATTGGGAAGGTTATTGAAAAACTGATAGCAAAATATGGCCTATTATCTTTTCAGTGTCTTATGGATGTTAGATGTATTTCCAGAAAGTGACACTTGTAGAGCCTTGTACACACAGTCAGAATGTTCCACAATGTAGCGGATTTCACAGGAAACCTTATTGCCAGCACGTACAACACATTGGGTCCAGTGGGGTCAGGATTTCACCCAAGGTGTGTTCAAAGCATTAGATGTCATATGGTCAATACATTATAGTTCACCTTTAGTTGTCACAAACTACATCACACTATCTTACGTGCAATCTTTTCCCAAAGTGATTAGGAGAAATTAGTGAAATTAAATTTCAGGCATAATATAAAAACTCCCAATTAGGGTGAATGACAAAGTTTTCATTATTCATTTCATGTATATACATACATACATATGCACGCATGCAATGTGCTGCAAGAACTGGTTGAGACTTTAAAGACATGAGCAGTTACTGCATGCTGTGAGATAAATGTTAAGGTGAGTCAATTTTTAGGTGAATAAACTGATCTTTATTTAGAAAGCAGCTCTCTGAAAATTAGTAACTTCCTTTTATTTTTCTACTCCCAAAAGCAATACATTTGCCATTGTATTCTGTTTGATCTTAACTGGAGGAAGGTCATAGTTTGCAATGTGCTAGAGAATTTATGAAGCTCAGATTGGTCTATCACTTAACTTACTGTGCTTCCAGCTGTTTGTCTGATACTCACATTTTAAAATAAATGTTATTTTTTCAGTATAACATTTTCTTGAGCACTCTGGTTCTTCTGTAGCAATACATTTAGTTTCTCCAGAAAGCACTCAGAGTACTGAATACAGTGAGTGTGTTGACTAATTCTCAGTTTTCTAGACCCTCAGGCTATTCAAATGACCTCTTTGGTGAGATTTACCCACAGGAAGTGAGAAAACAGGAGATTGTGACTCACATAGGAAACAAACTTTTCCAAATCAAGATGAGAGGGTTTTTTTTTGCAAATGATACATGTTTATGGCCAGAGGCACTGGAAAGTGCTTTGCCACCTTGGTATAAACAAGCTACCGTGTCTTATGGTCTGAGACACAGTGACAATTTAAAAACCACAACTTCTCTTTGTTTAAGCAAGCCATAATGGCTTTGTTGTCGGAGATTTGATTGGAAATGGGAAATCTGTCCTAGTATGAGTCTGAAAGTCTGAGGACCATCCTACAGAACTCATCCTTGATGAAATCCAGGAAGGGATTAATGATTTTAGATGTACAAAAATTTGAAAGTGTGTTTTTAATAAATAAATACTAAAATACTCCTATTTTTGGAATAAACTACTGAATTCTAGTGGAAAGAGACCCTATATGAAAGACTATGTCTGACTCCCTCATGGTATATCCCTGGCCTGGACTCTTTCTGATGATGGGCCAAATTCTGGTCCCTACTGTTGCCCCTTGACATCACTCTGGCAGGTAAAGAGGCTGCAGTGAGTCCTGGGGAACTCCCCAACCACAGGGATGATTAAGGCTGATGTAGGCAGTCCTGTGCGACCCTTCTGTGCAGCCTCCAGTGTAGGGGCATGCAAGGGGTGAAGCGGAGGAGGGACATTGTGGATCAGGGCTGGGAGAATGTGAGCTGACCTTCACAGTGTTATGATTATCCTGGGCTGAAGACTATATGCAGCATGCAAGGCTGTCATACATTAGAACAGCCCCTGAGATGGCTCTAAATTACACTGGAGCACATGATGGCCCATAGAGTAGCCAGAATAAAGAATGTATAAAGGTGCCACAGAGTCACTCTATTGTTTATTGTCTTTAATGGCCCAGTGTCCCATTCCTTCTAAAACTTTTAGATTTAGGACTCTAGTAAACCTCTTAGATTTAGTACTGTGCTGGAAAGGATGGAGAGCTGGTGTATTATGAAGAAAGTTACTGAAGACATTGAACCAGATTCTCAGCTGGGATCAATGAAGCTAGATTGATTTGAAGCAGTTGAGGAGCTGGCCCCCCATGCCTGCAAAGGCTTCCAAGTTTCACAGAGGAAAGTGCTCACAGGCTGTCCTTGCTATGCCTTTGGAAAAGTTGGATACCACATGATCCCAGTAGCACAAGCTATTGTGCAGGGAAGAGGGGGAAAGGAGTCCAGGAAAGCTGGCTGTATTTTAAAAAAGCCTTATTGAGGGCGCAGGAACAAACCATCCCAATGTGCAGAAAAAATAGCAAATATGGCAGCTTGGCTTAACTGTGAAATCTTCAGTGAGCTTAAACACAAAAAAGAAGCTTACAAGAAGTGGAAACTTGGACAGATGACTAGGGAAAAGTATAAAAATATTGCTCGAGCATGCAGGGGTGTAATCAGGAAGGCCAAAACACAACCGGAGTTGCAGCTAGCAAGGGATGTGAAGTAACAAGAAGGGTTTCTACAGGTATGTTAGCAACAAGAAAAAGGCCAGGGAAAGTGTGTGACCCTTAATGAATGGGGGAAGCAACCTAGTGACAGATGATGTGGAAAAAGCTGAAGTACTCAATGCTTTTTTTTGCCTCATCTTCACAGACAAGATCAGCTCCCACACTGCTGTCCTGGGCAACACAGTATGGGGAGGAGCCCTCAGTGGTGAAAGAACAGGTTAAGGACTATTTAGAAAAGCTGGACATGCACAAGTCCATGGGTCCAGATCTAATGCATCCAAGGGTGCTGAAGGAATTGGCTGATGTGATTGCAGAGCCATTGGCCATTATCTCTGAAAACTCATGGTGATCGGGGGAGGTCCTGGACGACTGGAAAAAGGCAAATATCGTGCCCATCTTTAAAAAAGGGAAGAAGGCAAACCCGAGGAACTACAGACTGATCAGCCTCACCTCAGTCCCTGGAAAAATCATGGAGCAGGTCCTCAAGGAAACCATTTTGAAGCACTTAGAGGAGAGGAAGGTGATCAGGAACAGTCAACATGGATTCACAAAGGGCAACTCATGCCTGGCCAACCTGATTGCCTTCTATGATGAGATAACTGGCTCTGTGGATATGGGGAAAGCAGTGGATGTGATATATCTTGACTTTAGCAAAGTTTTTGATACAGTCTCCCACAGTATTCTTGCCAGCAAGTTAAAGTATGGATTGGATGAATGGACTATAAGGTGGACAGAAAGCTGGCTAGATTGTCAGTAGTGATCAACAGCTCAATGTCTAGTTGGCAGCCGGTATCAAGCAGAGTGCCCCTGGGCTTGGTCCTGGGGCCAGTTTTGTTCAACATGTTTATTAATGATTTGGATGATGGATAGATGGTACCATCAGCAAGTTAGCAGATGACACTAAGCTTGGGGGAGAGGTTGATATGCTGGAGGGTAGGAATAGGGTCCAGAGTGACCTAGACAAATTGGATGATCGGGCCAAAAGAAATCTGATGAGGTTCAACAAGGACAAGTGCAGAGTCCTGCACTTAGGATGGAAGAATCCCATGCACTGCTACAGGCCGAGGACTGACTGTCTAAGCAGCAGTTCTGAAGAAAAGGATCTGGGGATTACAGTAATGAGAAGCTCGATATGAGTCAGGAGCATGCCCTTGTTGCCAAGAAGGCTAATGGCATATGGGGCTTCATTAGTAGGAGCATTTCCAGCAGATCGAGGGAAGTGATTATTCCCTTCTATTCGGCACTGGTGAGGCCACATCTGGAGTATTGTGTCCAGTTTTGGGCCTCCCACTACAGAAAGGAGTGAACAAATTGGAGAGAGTCCAGCAGAGGGCAACAAAAATGATCAAGGGGCTGGGGTACATGACTTAGGAGGAGAGGCTGAGGGAACTGGGCTTGTTTAGTCTGCAGAAGAGAAGAGTGAGGTGGGATTTGATAGCAGCCTTCAACTACCTGAAGGAGGGTTCCAAAGAGGATGTAGCTCAGTTGTTCTCAGTGGTGGCAGATGACAGAACAAGAAGCAATGATCTCAAGTTGCAGTGGGGGACATCTAGGCTGAATATTAGGAAACATTATTTCACTAGGAGGGTGGTGAAGCATTGGAATGGGGTACTTAGGGAGGTGGTGGAATCTCCGTCCTTAGAGGTTTTTAAGGCCCGGCTTGACAAAGCCCTGGCTGGGATGATTTAGTTGGTGTTGATCCTGCTTTGACCTGGGGATTGGACTAGATGACCTCCTGCGGTCTCTTCCAACCCTAATCTTCTATGATTCTATGAAGAGATTCTCACTCCACTTAGCCATGTCTCTTCAGGGGCACTGAGCACTGCTGGCTCAGCACTGCTTATTAATAGCCTCACCCCCATGCACTTTGAGAGAGCAGGCAGCTCTATAATGGCTGCCTCTTTGTGAGAGTACTGGAGGGGTGTGGATAGGCACCTTCTTCCCACAGTGCATACATGCTGCATCCCTAATTTGACCTGTAGTGTCTACTACATTTAGTTCAAGATTATTATACAGCAAGAAAAGAGTTAAATGCAATTTGCTCTAAACACAGCAGTACAAAAGGATATTACTCCTACGTATACCAAACTTTCAAATGCCTGTCATATTTTCTTGAATGAAAGCCCTATTGGTTATTTTTCATTATAAGAAAAATTCTTTTCAGGAGAATCAAAATTAACAAAGAGATTACAGATAGCAGTTCCAACACTGTGCATATTATAGAGAACAAGCACAATAAATAAAGCTCTGTATTTAAGCAAATTGTGGAAAATTTATTGAAACAGACCTCTTATATATATTTTAGAATGAACATACCGTAGTGCTCCTAAAAGGCATTAGACAGATTGTAATGGAAAATCCTGTATTTATGCCTAGAACGGCTGCAGCAGGGAGCCTGCCATATTATTTACTAGTACTACAATAGTGCCCAATCTCCAAGTGAGATTAGGGCCCCATTATTCTACATGCACATAGTAAAAGAGTCTAAGACAGTTTACAATGTAACTAGATAAGACAGAGGGTGTGAGAAAGGAAATGTTAACCCATTTTTTAAGATAGGGAACTGAAATACAGAGACATGTATTATTTGCCCAGGGTCACTGTGGCAGACAAAATTTTAACTTACATCTCCTGAGTGTCAATCCAGTGCCATAACCACAAAACACATTCTCTCACACATGGTCTAAGACACACAACTTCAAATAACAGACATTTTAAAGAAGCTGAGTTTTTTGATTTCCTCATTAGTATTGAATTCTCTTCAGGGGTAAAATTCATCCTCTGCAGAGGGCCAGCATACAGCCTAGGCACCACAAAATGTAATACTCCACCTCTTTCTTTTCTGGGGGGTCAACTGGATTTTGTATTTCTAACACCTCTTTGTCTTGTTGCACATCTTAAAGGCTGAGAAGGAAACTGCCATTTTTAGCTAGCAAATGGAGTGTTATGTATAAGAGACATGTCCCATCTTTATAAAAAAGCTGCTTTTATGTTTTTTAATGTAGTTTGAATATGGTGAACATTTCTACTTACAAACATAATCAGATAAATTCATCAGGGAATCTAAATTAGCGTAAGTTACACTCACTCCTGGCTCCTATGAAGTTATACTCACTGATGTGTAACTTTAATATGTAGATGTGTTTAAAAATACTTAAAATCAATGTATATAGTGAAAATGAAAACCATAATATAAATGCAATAGGAAAACATTCAGCTATAAAATTCATATGCATGAAGTACATCTGAACCCTAAGGCTCTCATGACAACTTTGGAAGTTTTCTCACTATTGTACATCAACTACCCCTCTCAATTTTCTCTAGCCAAAATTGATCGGGAACTACACCAGTGGTTCCCAACCTTTTCTCTTCCACTGCACACCTTGATACCTTTAATTATTTTGAGGCACACCACCATATTGACTCCAAATGAACTCATGAATATTCATAAGCCAATCCAGAACGAAGCTAGTAGAGTTGAAATCAAAACAACCATGGCGGTGAATGTTAGATTGTGATCTTTTGTTCCAGAATTAACATTTTCAACAGTGAAAGCTAACATTAAAGCTAAATGAGATCTCTGGACAAAAGCATGCTCAGGAGAGAAAAGGACATGCACTGGAGAATAATATTTTGGGATGGCAAGCAATTAATAATTAATCATTTATTCTCATTCCCAAATAGTCTTCCCAAGTGTGTGCAACTTTCTCTGCTGTTTTTAAATGCAATATAATTAATTAAGTTCCACTCAGAGTATTGCCAACCTCAAGAAATCAAAAAATAGATGAGTCAGACCCCAACAAATCAGGAGATTGGCCCCCCAAATGTGGAGATTATATTGTTTTTTCAATTTGTCTATGATTGGTGAACTGCCTCTGCCCAACCCCAGAGAGAGACAGTGTTAGTGCTGCTGACAAATGTATTGGGTACGAGGATTTTGGACGCTGCTTCAGGAGTGATCACCCTCAAATCTGTCAGTTCCCTGCCCAGCAATGAATTCTGGCCCCCAACCTCCAAATCAATCCTATGCCTTCAGTCTCCAAATCAATTCTTCTGCCCCTGCACCCTGGCCAGGGGCACCATTTCAGATTTTGATAAGGGGGGAAGGGGGCAACTTTAACTGTGATTCCAGGGGCTACTTAGGTACCTGAAAACTCTAGTTTTTTGCAGATATTAACTTGGAAATTAGCTGACAGGAGCACTATATGTAATTCCTATCCTAAGAAAGAAAAAATATACAAACCCCAATTAATGCCATATTTTAAATTTATATGTACATTTAGAACAATCAGGAGATCATACAGCAAGATATTCCCAATCCCAAGACTTGAGGTGTCAGATCTGGAGCCTTAATGCAGATATCAGAAACACAAGTTTGATACTTTATAGAGATAAATGAAAATAAAATCTGCTTACCTCTGCAATTGTTGTTTTTTAAATGTCTTATGTTCCAAATTGTCAAGATAAGAGACAGTTAATTTGCTCCAGGGCACCAAAGACTACATACCTGAGACTGGAGAGTGCGGCTATTGTTACCAAGCCGACATGGGGAAACTGACCCAGACACACATAGTACCTGATGTCACCGCTTGACTCCCTAGGAACGTTTCTTTGAGTGCCCCTAGGAAGCTCTGGACAGCCCAAGTCTCCTAGGGGGCCATGGGCTGTCCCCACATGGCATGGAGCAGAGCCAAATGGAAGGCAGAAATCTGCCCCCCCAGGCCTCTGCCCTCCCTAAATGGCACTCCTGCCCCAGCCTCCATCAGTTCCGTCCTCACCCTCCACCAGTCCACCAGTCCAGCCCTCACCTCATACCAGTTCTTCCCCCCTATACCCCACCAATTCTGTCCCTCCAGTTCCCCGACTTCACACTCAGCCCTTCCCACCTCTGCTTCTCCTGAGGTTCTTTGCCCCTCCCAACCTTGGGGGGCTGCAGCAGAGTTCCTGCTCCCCTTCCAGATGCTTCTCCCCACCGCCAGCTGGCGGCTGCAGGAGGGATAGGGAGGGGCAGAGGAGCCCACCCATTACTCACAGGAGTGGAGTGGGGAAGAGAGAGAGATTGAGCTCCAATTGATTGCTCTGTCCTTGGAGGAGGTGGGGCAGTGAGGCAGATGGCCAATCAGAAGGCAGGTTTCCCCCTTCAAAACCCCTCCCCTACCCTGCGTGTGGTTTTTAAAAAATTCCATGGCCCATCTGTTTGGGCCTGAAAGCACACCAGTGTGGCATGGCATACTGGTTGGGAGACACTGAATGACACCACTGTTTGCTTGGATCACTGGGCTCCATAATAGGAACCAGGCATTGAGATCACAGACCCCAGATTTACCAGTAACTTTATTGTTATAATGCAGCATAATCCAGTGGGGCTAAAAAGTGGAAAAAATGTAAAAGAATATGCCTTACCTATATCATAAATATTTTTCTTCAAGATATGGGTGCAGACAGCATGCCACTCAGGTGTGTGCGCACCCAGCACACCAAAGCCAGAGAATTTTGCCTAGCAGTACATGTGAGGGAACTCATGACCTTTCCCTTATAGCACCTCCCATGGCTATATAAGGGCAGTGCCACCCCATACCCAACCCTCTTCAGTTCCTTCATACCAAAACTTCAGGCTGGAGACTCCACTGCAAAGGGGACAGAGTGTGGGTCATGGAATATGTCTGCACTCACATCTCAAAGAACAACCGTTACGATACAGGTGAGAAACTGTCTTTTCTTCTTTGAGTGGTTGCATTCAGGGGACTCACATTCGGTTTCCATAAGAAGTGGGGCTTGGAGTCTATCTAAATAGCGACTGCAGAAGTGCCTTCCCAAAGTCTGTATCCAATCTCAGTGTCAGGGTGATGGCATAATGTGCAGCAAAAATATGTGCAGAAGACCATGTCACAGCCCTACAAATGTCCATGACTGAGATATTGCTAAGAAATGCAATCAGTTTTGCTTGGCACCTCATTGAATGAGTCCATAATGAGTGAAGAGAAGTTATCTGACATTCTTCAGAAGCAGTGGTCATAGCTGGAAATGGACTGTGCAGAGATGGTTGACCTTCATCCAATCAACACAGGAGACAGAGCTGAGGTGAAGAAACAGATGGTTTAGTCCTTTCTAGGTAGAATGCTAAGCATAGCCTTACTTCTAACATACATAGATGCTGCTCCCTCCACACCTGATGTAGCTTGGGAAAAATACAGGTAAGTAAATAACCTGTGTAAGGTGAAAATGAGACACCACTTTAGACAAAAATTTCCAGTGTGGTTGCAATGACATCTGGTCTTTGAAAAATCGAGTATACAGAGGGTTGATATTAAGGCTTGCAATTTGTTGACTTATCTTGCAGATGTTATAACCACCAAGAAAGCTGTTTTATGGGAGAGAAGAGAACATGAACATGTTGTTATTAACTCAAAAGTCAGACGAATGAGTGCCACCAACACTATATTAAGATTCCAGAACCCCATTGCCTTCACTGGTAGAAACAGGCAGATAATACCCTTCAGAAAACTCACTATAATACGATTTCAGAATACCAGCTTTTCCTGCATGCACAGATAGAAAGCTGAGCCTGTGGTCAAGTGAACCTTCGGGGAGTTAAGAGCTAGGACTGAAGCAAATAGTCCAAAATATCCTGAATCTGAGCTGACATGGGCTGAATTTGCTTCAACTTTGCCCGAATAAAAAAACATCTTCACTTAGCCAAATAGGCAGACCTTGTAGATGGTCTTCTGTATTACTAAGCAGAATTTCCCTAACTGCTTCTCAGCATTGCCTCTCCTCCTCATCTAGCCATGCAAAATCCATGCAGTAAGTGCAGACTGCCCAATGTCGAATGAACAGCCTGGCCGTGATGTTGAGTTAATAGGTTGGGCAGAACCAGGCAAGACTTGGGAGGTCAGGCTGATAGGGTAAGAAGGCTAGAAAACCAATATTGCCTTGGCCAGGCTGGTGCCATCAGAATCAATTTGGTATAGTCCAATTTGAGAACAACATGATGGATCAGAAGGATAGAGGGGAAGGCATACATCAGGTCCACTCTCCAGTTCAGATGGAAAGCATCATTTAGAGATCATGGGTTGAGCCATGACCAGGAACAGAACTGACAACATTTCCTGTTGCTCTTCATTGCGAATGTGTTGATTGAAGGCATGCCCCATTCTCTGAAAATGGACCTCAGCACACTATTTTTCAGGCACCACTCGTGATTGTCCAAGAAAGTCCTGCTGAGTTGGTCAGCTACATAGTTATGGGGGCCTGGAAAGTGAGCCACCATGGGTATGACGTTTCCCTTGATGCAAAAGAGCCAGAACTTTATTGCCTCCTGACAAAGCTGGATGGAAAGATCTCCTCCCTGCTAGTTCACACAATACATTGTCCGTGAATATGCGGCTCCCTGGAGCTGATTCTGAAAGGCCCAACAGGCATTGTATATTGCTCAAAGTTCCAGTACAAAGATGTGACAGGAGGCCTCCTGCTATGTCCACAAACCCTGAATCTTAACAATTCCAAATGTGCTCCACAACCTATTACTCTGATCAGTGGAGGGTGGGTAAAAGTGACCCCACCGGTGACACATGTTGCTGTCCACCATTGTAGTGCGTCCTGTATCTCTGGGGCACTTGGACAAAGGTGTCCCATGACTGGCAACTTGGGCAATGAACCAATCTCAACCATAACTAAAGAATGTGAAGATGCAACCTCGCATGCTGTACTGCATAAGGGCATGTGGCCATATGGCTCTGTAACCTCAGGCATACACAGACCTTGATCAAAGAATGTGATTGGAGATCCAGATAAAGATACTGAATTGTCAAAAATTGTTCATATAGGAGAAAGGCCCTCAACTTTGGAGAGACTAGTATGGCCGCAATGAATTTGATTTTTTTGAGTTGGAATCAGAGTTGATTTTCCCTTGTTCAGGATCAGACCAAGCAGGATCAAAAAGGTCCAAGGTGAAATGGACATAACGGAGGACCTGTTCCTTGGTTGTGCCCATCACCAGCCAATTGTCCAACCATGGGAAGACATGAACCCCACTCTTTTTGGAAAAGGCCACCACTACAATCATGCATTTGGTACAGATACATGGGGCTGAAGATAGGCCAAAAAGAAGAACCATGTACTGGCAGTATTGGTTGGTGACAAAGAATTTTAGGAACTTCCTCTGGCTTGGGAAGATCCCCACATGGAAATAAGTATCTTAGAGCAGCAAACCAGTCATTGTGATTCAGTGCATGAAGAATACTAGTCAGAGTAAGATGGGTAAAAACTGAGTGGCATAATCTGATCCCACAGTGCTTAAAACTCTCCATAGTAATAGCCTCCCAAGTCCTGTAGGAGCAGGACAACCTGTCCCAGAATAGAAAGGATAGGGATGTGATGTTCCCAATTAGAGTACTTGCTCTCAGGACTCAAGTCGAATTGGCTGTCTAGTTGAAGATGGCAGAGAGCAGGCCAGACAGTGCATGTTTTGTGGGAAATCTTGCTGCCTCATATGGAAGGGGGACTAATGGAAATATTGCTGAGAGTAATATTTCTGCTGCTGTTGTTGTTGTCTCCCAAAGTGATGTCTCCTTACATAAGAACATAAGAATGGCCATACGGGTCAGACCAAAGGTCCATCTAGCCCAGTACCCTGTCTTCCGACAGTGGCCAATGCCAGGTGCCCCAGAGGGCATGAACAGAACAGGGAATCATCAAGCAATCCATCCCCTGTCACCCATTCCCAGCTTCTGGCAAACAAAGGCTATGGATACCATCCCTGCCCATCCTGGCTAATAGCTACTGATGGACCTATTCTCCATGACTTTATCTAGTTCTTTTTTGAACCCTGCTGTAGTCTTGGCCTTCAGAACATCCTCTGGCAAAGAATTCTACAGGTTGACTGTGCGTTGTGTGAAGAAATACTTCCTTTTGTTTGTTTTAAACTGGCTGCCTATTAATTTCATTTGGTGGCCCCTAGTTCTTGTTTTATGAGAAGGAGTAAATAACACTTCCTCATTTACTTTCCCCACACCAGTCAAGATTCTACAGACATCATCATATTCCCCCTTTGTCATCTCTTTTCCAAGCTGAAAAGTCCCAGTCTTATTAATCGCTTCTCATACGGCAGTTGTTCCATATACCTAATCATTTTTGTTGCCCTTTTCTGAACCTTTTCCAATTCCAATATATCTTTGGAGTATTCAAGATGTGGGTGTACCATGGATTGCTAAAGAGGCAATATGATATTTTATGTCTTATTATCTATCCCTTTCTTAATGATTCTCAACATTCTATTTGCTATTTTGACTGCCACTGAACACTGAGTGGATGTTTTCAGAGAACTAGCCACAATGACTCCAAGATCTCTTTCTTGAGTGGTAACAGCTAATTTAGACCCCATCATTTTATATGGATAGTTGGGATTATGTTTTCCAGTATGCATCACTTTGCATTTATCAACATTGAATTTCATCTGCCATTTTGTTGCCCAGTCACCCAGTTTTGTGAGATCCTTTTGTAGCTCTTCATAGTCTGCTTGGGACTTAACTATCTTGAATAGTTTTGTATCATCTGCAAATTTTGCCACCTCACGGTTTAACTCTTTTTTCCAGATCATTTATGAATATGTTGAATAAGACTAGTCCCAGTACAGACCACTGGGAGACACAACTATTTACCTCTCTCCATTCTGAAAATTGATCATTTATTCCTACCCTTTGTTTCCTATCTTTTAACTGGTTATCAGCCCATGAGAGAACCTTCCCTCTTATCTCATGACAGTTTATTTTGCTTAAGACCCTTTGGTGAGGGACTTTGTCAAAGGCTTTCTGAAAATCTAAATTCACTGTATCCACTAGATCCCCCTTGTCCACATTCTTGTTGACCCCCTCAGAGAATTCTAATAGATTGGTGAGGCATGATTTCCCTTTACAAAAACCATATTGTCTCTTCCCCAACAAATTATGTTCATCCATGTGTCTGACAATTTTGTTCTTTACTATAGTTTCAACCAGTTTCCAGATACTGAAGTCAAGCTAATCCGCCAGTGATTGCCAGGGCTGCCTCTGGAGCCCTTTTTAAAAATTGGTGTCACAATAGCTATCCTCCAGACATTTGGTACAGAAGCTGATTTAAATGATAGGTTACAGACTACAGTTAGTAGTCCTGCAATTTCACATTTGAGTTCCTTCAGAGCTCTTGGGTGAATACTATCTAATCCTGGTGACTTATTACTGTTTAGTTTATCAGTTTGTTCCAAAACCTCCTCCAATGACACCTCAATCTGGGACAGTTCCTCATATTTGTCACCTAAAAAGAATGGCTCAGATTTGGGAATCTCCCTCATGTCCTCAACTGTGAAGACCAATGCAAAAAATTCATTTAGTTTCTCTGCAATGGCCTTATCATCCTTAATTGCTCCTTTAACATCTCAATCGTCCAGTGGCCCCACTGGTTGTTTAGCAGGCTTCCTGCTGCTAATTTTTTTTTTTAAATTGTTATTACTTTTAGAGTCTTTGGCTAGCTGTTCTTCAAATTCTAATTTTGGCCTAATTCTTCCTAATTCTATTTGTTCACTTCATTTCCCAGAGTTTATGGTCCTTTCTATTTTCCTCACTAGGATTTAACTTCCACTTTTTAAAGGATGTCTTTTTGCCTCTCACTGTTTCTTTTACTTTTTTGTTTAGCCAGGGTGGCTCTTTTTTGGTTCTCTTACTATGTTTTTTAATTTGGGGTATACATTTATGTTGAGCCTCTATTATGGTGTCTTTTAAAAGTTTCCATGCAGCTTGCAGGGATTTTACTTTTGGTGCTGTACCTTTTAATTTCTCTTTCACTAACCTCCTCATTTTTGTGTACTCCCCCTTTCCAAAATTAAATGCTACAGTGTTGGGCCACCATGATGTTTTCCCTACTACAGGGATGTTAAATTGAATTATATTATAATCATTATTACCAAGCAGTCCAGCTATATTCACCTCTTTCACCTGATCCTGTGCTCCACTTAGGACTAAATCAAGAATTGCCTCTCTGGTGGGTTCCAGGACTAGCTGCTCCAAGAAGCAGTCATTTAAGGTGTGAAGAAACTTTATCTCTGCATCCCATCCTGAGGTGATATGTAACCAGTCAATATGGGGATAGTTGAAATCTCCTATTATTATTGATTTTTTTTATTTTAATAGCCCCTCTGATCTCCCTGGGCATTTCACAGTCACTATCACTATCCTGGTCAGGTAGTTGGTAATATATCTTTCCTGCTATTTTCTTATTAGTCCAGTATGGAATTACTATCCATAAAGATTCTATGGAACAGTTTGGCTCATTTAAGATTGTTACTTCATTTGATTCTATACTTTCTTTCACATATAGTGACACTCCCCCACCAGCATGACCTGATCTGTCCTTCCAATATATTTTGTATCCTGCTATTACTGTGTCCCATTGATTATCCTCATTCCACTAAGTTTCTGTGATGCCTATTATATCAATATCCTCATTTAATATGAGGCACTCTAGTTCACCCATCTCATTATTTAGACTTCTAGCATTGGTTTATAAGCACTTTAAAAACTTGTCACTTTTTAGCTGTCTCCCATTACATGATGTAATTGAATGAGGCTTTTTTTCCCCTTGTGGCCTGGATATAAATCCCCAAGGAGCACAGGGTGGCTCAGGAATCAATAGAGCAATGCAATGTCAGTTTTCTTGTCAGTTTTCTCAGAGAACAAAAGGCAACCTCAAATGGCAAGTCCTCTAGCTCTGCTGGATCTCAGGAGCTATGCCAGAGTTTTGCAACCATGAGATCCTTCTCATCATAATGGCTGAGGCCATGAGGCTGGATGAAACAACCACTATATCCAGAGCTGACTTGTAACAACATCTTGGCCTCTCACAGCCTTCTGCCACTAAAACCTTGAACTCCTCCCTGGAGAATTCTGGTAACTTATCAGCAAATTTGGACATAGCATCCCAGTTCACAAAGACATATTTAGTGCTTGCTCATTGGCAATGTGCATCTGCAAGGGAGAGTTGGAGTCAGCATTCCTCACCATCAGGTCTAGTCTTTTCAACTCTTTGTCCTTAGGTGTAGATTTATATCTATCCTGCCTCACTTTCTCATTTGCTGTCATGACAACCAGGGAATTCTGAGGTGGATGAGAGATAAAGCGTTTGAAACTCTACATAGGCATATGGTGTCTTTTGTCCATGTATTTTGCCATAGGCATTAATGAGACAGTCTCTAATATCACCTTGTTTATAGGGAGAGCAACTTTCCCAGGAGCTGACAGTTGCAGGATATCCACGACCTTATGAATGTTCTCCTGAACAAGCCTGGCCTGGATCTCCAAGGCTGAGGCCATCTATCTTAGAAGGTCCTATATGATTTGAAATTTTCTGGTACTGGACAGGAGGAATCTGGCACTGCAGCATTGTCTGGGGAGGAGGAGAATGATGGAGGTGGAACCAAAGGGATTTCCTGTGTTATCACCTCCAACAGTCCCAAGGGTTCAGGATACTCTAACACAGAGGGAGCACCCTCTGCCTTTAGCCGAATGAGGGACTTCCCAGGGATTCCAAGGAGGCCACTGAGGGTAAGGATATGGCATCAGTGGCCAGCAGAAGCTGCCCTTGTCTCTAGAGTGGGAACAGTCCTGGTCATGACTGTAACCTTGCACTCTATATGATTTTATGAAAATATGCTAATGAGTGTGAATATAATGTAACTGGAATATGCTTCATGCGAAAGGTCTCTTGTAAGGTATCACTACAAAGCTTATAATCTACAGAGTATGGTCATCCTATTTATAAAAATGTATTACTGTACAACATACTGACCATGTTTCCAGTGGCACCACAGCCAGAGAGTAGTCTGGTTCCCCTGGGATCCTTTCTAGTCTCCCCCTCGGGTTTACCTGCATCCAGGGGTCATCCTCAGTCTCTCTGGGATACACTGTCAAGGGTAACGGTAGCAGCTCTTCAGTGTCGGGAGCGCCAGGGCCCTTTGGAAGCTGAGGCAGACCCTCCAGGCAGCCACAGTTCTCCTCAGCATCCTGCTCTAACAGCAAGGAAGAAGCATATGTCTCCCTCAGCAGCTCTCCTTCAACTGAGCTGCTGGGCTGGCCTTTTATACTTCTCCTTCCTGTCCCACCCCTCTGCTTTCAGCATGCGAGGAGTGGCCCTCCTGGTTCTGCTCACCAGGAGGCTTGCGGTGTTCCCTCCGCTTCAGCCTCTGAGGGTGGCCATGCCTCCTTGCTACATATATCCATATTTGTTTTTTTTGTATACTGGACACGTTCTATAATGTGCTTGGTTTCTTTGTTTATTACTGGGAAAAAATCAATAAAACATTATTTTTAAAAAAGGATGGCACAGAGTCAAAGGGAGGGAAGTGCTGTCTTTTCTTTCACTATTTTCACTCTCCTTTTCTCCCTTGCATGCTAAAATTTGAAGTATAAATTCAGTTAATCTCTGTAATCTGAATGCACAAAGAGAAAAGAGGCCAAATTCTCTGCTTGTATAAATTGGCACAGCTCCACTGAAGTCACTAGAGCTGCACCCATTTAAAACACTAGTAGAGGATTTGGTCTGAGGTATCTTCATCTCACTGAGATTCTCTTGGTAACTAGGTTCCAAATAACAATTTAATATATTTTAGGGTTCAGAAAGAAATGATGGTGGCATGTTTAAGAGAACCTGCTCCTAAGAATCAAAGAAAACAAGACTGTGTATGCAATAAAGAAGTTATGAGGCTAAGCTCTGTAGCGCTTTACTGTGTTACACAACGTGTCACTTTATTGGGAAGAGTTTGCCATCTGACTTTATCAGGCTATGTAAAATTTCAAGATGATATTTTAAAATCTATCTAAACCAGCAAGAACATAAACATAAAACCATGAATATAAATATAAACCATTTAAAAGATATCTAAAGTGAGAAATCCAGGAAGATTCTGATCATAGAAAAAACTCCCAGATACCTGAATTTGTCCACATCCATGTCTCTCTGTGTAAATATCTATCTACTTATACTCATAAATATTTCATTTGGCTCTAGTTTGTATTTGGATTCAGCTGCTTACCTACACAGGCAGAGTTCACAAATTGCTTGCTTAGTGATCTTGCTCTATTTTGTGTGTGTAGATATGTGACTCTCATGGTCAAAATAGAAACAAGCTCCTTAAAAAAAATCACTACATGACTATATTGTCAATTTTCTGAGTAGGACTCTGAACATTCCAACTTCTCTTTGGATTCTTCCTGAAAGATTCATTATAAATTATAGTCAATTAGCTGTTCAATTCCACATGTGTGGGAATAAAATGAGGAACTTATCATACAGAGCCATTTCTATAGCCAGTTCTAGGATACCATCCTGAAGAAAGCCAAAAAAACCTTTTTATAAAGCCTCCCTTCCAGTTCCCTGAAAACATTTGTAGATAGCTATAGACATTTTGGGGAAATGCATAAACCAATTGCATTATCTTTTAGATGACCACATCTCATCCTCAGCACCTACAAATTAAGAATGTTATTGCTGCATTTCACAACTATTTCCTGTTTGTATTTTTTTAAGGTTTTTCATTAATATGTATTAGAGAAAAAGAACAACTCAATCATACATGCATAACCTGCCTTTTCTATCTGTTGTCTCCATTAGCTAACACCCAGGTTCAGGATAGATGTTCAAGGATCTGATTCAGTACAGTAAATCCTGTGCTCCTGTCAGGGAAAAACAAATGGTCAAAATCACTGTTTTTTTCATGTTCAGCTAGCTCCCTCCAAACTAGTTTACTTCTAGTCTAAAATCAGACGTTTGAAGTTCAATAAGAGACTGAAAACGAGCATTTAGAATTCATGTGTTTGGTGTCTACATGTGTCATGTGTCTACAGGTATAATTGTCTATGAACTTTTCTCTCTTTTCAGGCTTTAAACAGTGGAAAACACATTGTGTGTTTAGAACATGCAGCACGTTACATAACAATACTGCATGCAAGTACACTGAATGCAAATCCATATTAAATAATAAGAACATAGAACATAAGAACGGCCACACTGGGTCAGACCAAAGGTCCATCCAGCCCAGTATCCTGCCTTCCAACAGTGGCCAATGCCAGGTGCCCCTGCGGGAATGAACAGAACAAGTAATCATCAAGTGATCCATGCCCTGTCACCCATTCCCAGCTTCTGACAATCAGAGACTAGGGACACCATCCCTGCCCATCCTTGTTAATAGCCATTGATGGCCCTATCCTCCATGAATTTATCTAGTTCTTTTTTTATAGTGGCACCAAAGGGTGGCTTAAGCTCCAAAGAATCAAAGTGAAGAAGCATAAAACACAAATTGTGTATTTAGACCCTGATCCAGCAAAACACTTAAGCATGTGCATAACACTAACCACGTGACTAGTCCCACTGAAATTAATGGAATTGCTCATGTGCTTAGGTTCTTGAGGGGTCAGGGCCTACTCTAAGGATAAAGGTAAATAAACCTTACCTCAGAAACTACTGGTTGCTATTTTACTTGGGATAAAAGAAAAAAAATCACATCTTGAATGTGCTCATTATGTCTGCAGTTCTAACATTGAACCATGCCTTAATGGTGTGTGGGGGATTATGTGTAGGTGAACATAGGGGGTATATCAGACAAGCAGTATACATTTATACTGTGCATAGGAAGTATCATATTCCAAAACCTGGGCAAACAAACATAAATGTGTAGGGCAACCATGTGGTCTTTCAGAATCCTTCAGCTTTTTTTCATATTCTCATATTTTTCATGTCCCCTCACTTGGTAATCAGTTTATGTCTTAGTGTGGGTGTCTTTCTGTATGCAAAAATATGAGGAAGTGTCATAGCATGTCATAATATTGTGTCACCAGACCTGTAAAACTTGAATTTTCCCTTAATAGATCTCTCAGTCCTTCGTGACCTACACTGTTTCCTCATTAGGACAAAATTCTCTTTAATCAAGAAGGTGGATATTGACTTCATTGTTTTGTTCTCTTTAGAAGCAGACTCTATATAGGTATAGTTCTGTATAGGTACAGTTGGAAAGAGCAAAGTACTGGAGAGAAGATCCACCATGTAGATCTGAGAGGAAAAGTTTGCTCTACGGATGTAATTTACCCCTGCATGAAAGACCCATGCAAGTCCACTTATACCTTCAGCGTACAGGGTTAAGTAGGGCTCGAGAATTTGTCAGGCCCTCTGCACAGGGACTGAATTTCACCCTCAGATTCTAGATCTACCTTATAAATTAACAAAATCTGACAGCATATTATGAAGACCGAAACTTTTTTTGTTCCCCCAAAAACAAAAGGTTAAAAAAAAGAAAGCAAAGCATGTCTCTTAGGCTCTTAAATTTTTTTTTAAAAATCATTTCTTTATTTATTACCCATGTTACGCTTTTATTTATTTATTTTAATGCAGTACAGTAGGTCCTGGGATCCACTGCTCTATGTAAATGCCCTGAAAATGTTATTCTTCTCACCTACTGTACATTCAGAAAGCAGATAAAGGAAAGCATATTCTGCAGATCAAGTTGGTTCAGTTCCAGTGCAAAATGTGGACTTGACTGACTGCAAGCGGAGCTGTCAGCTTGTACAGGCTTCACTGTCGAGAGCTGTGTCATCTGTCAGTGTCTGTTCCAGCTTACTGTACCACATAGAGGGAATGCACTGTTGCCTCCCAATTGATAACACACTGCCAGAAGCATGTTACTTTCTCATCTGTCTTCTTGTAGCTGTCAAAACTGGAATCCATTAATTAGTTTGTTCTTGTGAATTTTCGTTGTTCTGAAGACACGTAAATTTCAAAGTAAGACAAAAAAAATGCCAAGGTGCCAATAGGAGGTTCACAAATTCTAAGTGGCAGTTATTAAGAACAGTAAGTGCTGGCTAGCAGAACTCAATTTAAGTGAGTGTAATGATGTGGCAAGTTTCACCACTTTGCTTTTAATCAGACCGAGCTGCTTACAGAAGCAGTGATACAATGACAGTTAAGGAGAGGGGAAAACAAGAAGTCATCAACTAGTTAGGACAGCTGGGTCAAGAAGATACTACTTGTTTTTTTAATTTTATGATTTCCTTTTTACCTGTTTGCCTCCTCCAATGAGTCATATTTTTTGATTGAGCTCCGTTTTCATGTCCCATGAAAGACTACTGTGATTGCTGATGCAGATAAGATTTTGTAGAATCCATACATTTAAGACAAAGTGCCTTAAATGTAATACACCCAGCATTCAAATCTACAGAATGATTGCTTTGTGTAAAACTGCAAAGGTTAAATACATATATTTTTATGTGTTTTCATGTATCTCTCACTCACACAAACTCCTCTCTTCCTCTGAGCAGTGACAAAGAAACTTAAGGAAAATTTGCAAAAACTCCTAAGTGACTTAGGCACCTAAGCCCCATTTTCAAAAGGGACTTAGGCACTTAGACCTAGATCCTTAAAAGTACTTAGGTGTTACTCCATTCAGTGTTGAAACACCTAACCTCTAGGCAGTCTGCTGCCTAGTTTAATTTTCAGCCCCAAGCCAGGTGCCCAGGCTCTCCATACAATGCATGAGGGGATTTAGGCACCTAAGGCAGGAATTTTCAGAAGCCAGTAAACTGAATGAAGAACC
This sequence comes from Gopherus evgoodei, assembly GCF_007399415.2. NCBI lineage: Eukaryota > Metazoa > Chordata > Testudines > Testudinidae > Gopherus > Gopherus evgoodei. Next base: position 85,091,217 of record NC_044324.1, read on the forward strand.
ACTGAAGCTTGCCAAGAAATAAAATACAAAGAAAAGGAGTGGAGAGAGGAACGGGGCTCAGGTACTTAAGTGGCTGACCAGGAGTGGCCCTAGCCATTTTGCTGGCTAACGTGCAAAATGTTGTGTCTCCACCTCCCTCTGTGGCAGAGGGGAAAAAAAGGCTGGCCAATCATAGCAGAGCAAAAACAGCTGGCCAATCTGATCAGAGAGAGAGAGATAAAAAGAAAGCGCAGCAGCACCAGTGCAGAGGCTCTGGTCACCTGCCCCTGAACTCAGCCCTGTGGTTGAGCTAATGCATCTAGTTCAGGGATCAGCAACCTTTGGCATGCGGCCCACCAGGGTAAGGACCTGGGGGCTGCAGAAAGCACATCCCTCAACCCGCGCTGCTTCCCGCAACCCCCATTGGCCTAGAGAGCCGTGGCCACTGGGAGCCAAGATCAGCCGAACCTGTGGACGTGGCAAGTAAACAAACCAGCCTGGCCTGGCCAAAGGCTGTGTGCCAAAGGTTGCTGATCCCTGATCTAGTTGATAGGCCAGACATAGGCACATCCATCTGCTCAGGAACCCCAGCTGTCAACCCTCTTTTGGAGTTAGGCACCTAAGCCAGGTCAGCTGCTCAGGTAACCCACGCCTTACCAGACAAAACCCCTATTCTTTCCTCTGCTGAGACTTGATACCTCTTTCACGCTTGCTCTACATTTCCTGTGCACCCAACTGTCTTTTGTGTGGATGCTGTGCTGTCCCCTTATCCACCGCATCAGTAGGGTTGCCATCTGTCCAGGTTCCTAGGAGCATCCCTTTTTCAAGGTAGCTGTCCCTAGGAATCTGTAAGAGTTCTCAGTACACACTGTCAGCTGTGCAGTTTTAGGGGCTCAAATCATCCCAGATGTCCTGGGGGGGGTTTGGCCCTCAGAGATGGGAACTCTACATATCAGTGGACTACATCTGGCCTTCCTGCTGCAGGGGTCTGATAGTTACCAGGCTTTAGACATGCTCAGAGCACAATTACAGAATCAGGCCCCACTGGCAAGATAGGCATTTCTCCACCTCGTTTGAGAATCTCACTCTGGGGCTTTCAGGGCTTCAGTTAGTGTTGGACCACTGAGCAGCTAATTATCAGTGAGGCAGTTTCAGGTCTTAGGCAGCTTTGCAAATGTTGATCAGCAGGATCTCAGCCACCTACAAGATTAGGCAGCACCTGAGCAGTGGCTTTGAAAGAGTCAGTGGCACCTAAATGGCAGACTTATGTGCTTAAAGAGGCACCTAAGTACCTTTGAAAATGGGACTTAAGGTATGTCTCTTCTGCAATTAGACACCTATGGCTGGCCCATGCCAGCTGACTTGGGCTTGGGCTAAGGGACTGTTTAATTGTGGTGTAGATGTTCCAGCTTGAGCTCCAGTTCTGGAATCCTCCCACTTCCCAGAGTCCTAAAGCCCAAATGTCTACATTACAATTAAACAGCTCCTTAGCCTGAGTCCTGTGAGCCTGAGTCAGCTAGCAGGGGAGAGCTCAGGGCCAGCGCTTCCATTTAGGCGACCTAGACAGTGACCTAGGGTGCCAGGATTTGGGGGAGCCGCATTTTGCCACCCTCAGCGGCAATTCGGCGGCGGGAGGTCCTTCCACGCTCTGGGTCTTCGGTGGCAATTCTGCGGTGGGTACTTCACTCGCTCCGGGACCCGCCGCTGAAGTGCCCCAAAGACCGGGAGTGCAGAAGGACCCCCCCCACCGAATTGTCGCCGACCAGGAGCGCAGAAGGACCCCCACCTAAGGTGCCAAAAACCCTGGCGCCGCTCCTGGGAGAGTTGCATGTTTGTAACTGTAGTGGAGACATACCCTTAGACACTTTCAATAATTTAACCCATGAGCTCATAATAAGGAATCCCATCACCAAGCTGAATCTTAATTTGGCTCTTGAAGGCCTTATCAAGCCTCCCTTTAAACATCCCATATTTGTCATAGTAATATTCCAATGATATGATTATGGCATAATTATGATGCATTTTGTATAAGATAAATCATTGAAGTGTTATTGGAAAAGTTATGATTTGCTGAATATGATTATCCTATTTGTATGCACATATTTTTGTATCTGAAGTTATGAATATTGACTATGGATCTGTATTTCAAATGGGCTTACTCTGGAAAACACTCACAGGCAGCCTTTCAGATACAACAATGAAGAAGCCAGACAGTGCTGATGGCTCATCAACAAAGACAATGGACTGTGGAATAACTTAACCTTCCTGTGAATGTTATGGCCAGTCTGTAAATAATAACTGCTATAATACTGTAAGGGCATGTGATGAGACCACATGTCTCTGGACGCCAGCTTGGGATGTCAGTATTTTTACACAAACTGATCTGGGAACCAAGTTTTGAAACTAAGGCTTCCCATCATATGCTAAAGCTACATAAGGCAGGGAGTGACATCATCTGTTGTTCTTCACTCCCTACACAAGAAGACTCCTGGAAACACCTGAGAAACAAAGACTGAATTGGGGGGAGTCCTGGACCCAGGCTAAAGAGATTTCTAACCTGTGAATGAAACACCTGGGGATTCCAAGCTCCAAAGCAAGTGTAGCTTGTGCCTTAAGAATCTGCAGCCTGCTTGTATCATCAATCAGGGTGAGAGATTGTTAATTCAAATCCTAGCTTTCTAGTATGTTAAGCTTAGTTTGCATTTTTGTTTATTTCTGCTTTTATCTGTTTGCTATCACTTATAATCACTTAAAATATATCTTTTGTAGTTAATACATTTATTTTATGTTTTTATCTAAACAAGTGAGTTTGGAGTGAAGTGTGTGGAAATCAGGGATCATTTCTGTTTTCAGTTTCTAAAAAGTTGTTAGGAAGAAATCTCAGAAAAATTTTAACACTTTTTTTTGTTAATTAAAAATTATTTTAAAGGCTGTATATATTAAAGTTTTTTCTCCCTTTTTATAAAAGTAATTCTCCACTAGATGCACAAGCACAACCTCTCATGAGCATTAATGAAAGTTTTAAGTGCCCATAAATGGGAAAACAAACATATTATCATCACTGGAAAAAGTTTACAGCAAACTCTGGCCCAAAAAAGACAATTCAACCTTTAATCACACAGGTGGAAGTTAAAGGTGGTGTACAAAAGATACTGAATTTGTGCATGAAAAAGTTAAGTTATTGTGCATGTGTATAGATACCGGCATGGTCAAATAGATGTTTGCATGCATAGTTGCCTTATTTGCACAAACTAATGTGGTAAATGCATGCAGTTTTGTAGATGTGTGCATGTTTTTTTAATATGCTCACATTCACTTACTAAGAATTTGGCTCAGAATCAGCAACTTATCAATTTACTTCATCACTCCTTAAACAGGTTAGTCTCTTGAGAAGTACAGAATATTCAAATACTCCACAGAAGAACAATAGATACTTGAGTGTGTTTCAGCATTTTATTTGAGTCAGTTAGAGTAATAAGAATGATATTCATAGCACTTACAATAACCAATTTTTGTGGTTTTCACATTTCAAAATTTTGTTTTGGTATTTAATTACATACTCTAGTGAATAGGAATTATATAGTTTGAGAGTCCTCTAGTTGCCCTCACTGTCTTTTATGTTCCAAAACCCATTAGAACTCCGCCAAAACAGCATGTATGTATATAGTTAGAACTTGCATGTTATATATATATATTTAGACACCGTCACATAAAGAGATAAAAGACAACATCTGCGATGGGCATTTATTGCCTTATATGCAGGCTTAAATTCTCATAGAGTATTTCCCGAAATCCCCCTATCCCCCTACCCCAAGATGCTATAAAAACTTCAGGGCTCAGCACAGGGGCGGGGAGGAGCTCAGGGCTTCTGCCTTGCAACAGGGTGGTGGGGCTCAGGGCTTCAGCCCTGCAGGGCATGCCAGGGCTTGGGGCTTCAGCCCCACAGATTTGAAAATATTTACCAGAACTTTGCTACGGACAGTTCTGACTAAATTTAAGCCTTGCTTATATGCAAATCCACTATGAACCTTATCTCAAGTAATAGCATAAAGAGTCACTTGAATTAAGTTGCCATGGTACTGCAACCCTCAGGAGCAACTGCTGCCAGTGGAGGGGAGGAGACTATCAAGCTGGCTTCCCAACAGCATAACAGACCCAAGTAACAGATCAGCAAAGACAAGGATCCAGAACCTCTTTGTGAGGGATGTGTGTGAACAAAAAGCCATTTTACATTAGGGAGAAAGTGCCAACGACAGTGGTGAGGTGAGGTCTGGATACACTTCAGATAATCCGCCAGACTTTTTGGATTCCAACTACAGAGACCTGGAAAACGCTGTTAGTGGCTCAGCACTGCCAAGAAGAGTGGACAGAGCCTCAGGGCCCCTAGAGCCAAAACAGAGCCACAAGTCCTCCATATAAATAGCCCTGTGTTTCCCGTAGGTCTTCGAGGATCATGGACTTAGTGGCTGCATTCCATTCATGAAAACGGCAAACCTTACATCTCTGCCCAATGAAAGAAATGAACAGGAAACACCCTGAAGGATCCTTAAACTGGTACTCCCTCACAGCGACTCGACTGGCACATCTAAATTATAACCATCCATTCTGAAATCTCTTCATAGGTCAGTCAGCATTGCCACTGATCAGCCATTAACTGCACTAGCAGATGTTTTACTGTAAGACTGGAAGTTAGAACCACCTAACAGAGCCCCACACTCCCCAGGTACACAATGGTGGGTCAGTCATATGCCTATATGCTTCCAATTGTTAGTTAATAATAAAGCCCTTCAGGAGAACATTTCCCAGTGAGCACTTGATCATCCCTCCTGCTTCTCATAATGGCTAGAAATTCATACCTCTATCCACACATTTATTAGTTATGACCTTCTGCCATAAGAGCTATTTGCTTAGTGCACTCGATGTGATTTTGTATGATTTGCCAAGCTAATTTTTATCTCCATGTCTAGCATTTGAAAATCTTTTGCCTCTGTATTAATTTAACGTTTTTATCTTTTACCCATTAAATGCTGCTCACTGTGACCTTTAAATTCACTTAAAAAGGATAATCCATTGGTTAATCTGAACCAGTTGGCCTCAGTTACACATTCAGTGACAAACCATTATTTCTGTCCCAGTTCTTTAATTGGCTGGAATGCTCTTTCCTATCAGATATATTAGCTGTCAGAGTTGCTTGCTAGCCTTTGCATACTTCCTGGATACTGTCCAGACCATTAAAGCAACATCTTCTGTTCAAGTCTGGAATATTTATCCTGAGCCAAAATCCTAGCTTTCTCTCTGCTCTTAATTAAAGCCTTAAGAATGTTGGAAGGGTCATTCTACAGACAAGACTTTTGAAATGTAAAAACTGATATGAAATCTTTCATGCTGAATTTTGTTTTAACTCATTTAACTCACAAGTCACAATTTTACACTGTTAATAAAATAATTTGGCTAAGGTATTTTAATATTTTTGAAACTTTTGTTGAACTTTTTTCTACTATAAGAAAGAGCTTTCTGAGAAAAAAATACCAACTATTGTGATGTTTCCAACAGACGTTCAATCTGCAGAGAACACAGACAGATGGAATGACACCGAATCTGTTAGGGCAGCACACAGAGAAGCAACAGTTAGTGCACCCTTTAAATGGTGTGTTTTCTCTTAGCGCTAGATCTGATCCACCCCTCCCCAGCCTATTTAAAACATATACAGAAATATTGGCAGAATCAACACTCCCTCACCGCTTGTGCTGAAGAAATGGTAGCACCAAGACTTTGATTGCTCCTGGACCTTCCATCCCTTGTTCACCTGTAAAAGTATGCCAAGAATGTGGCTCATAAGTGTTATTATATGATGGAAGATTATTTTGCTATTTGATGTAAATTTTGTTGATTTACTGTATCATTCCCTTCATTCTGAAGCTTCATTAGAGCCAGGATTTCATCCATAGTACTTCCCATTTTTCAGACTGTCAAATACTATCCAATATCTCTATTGCTTTTAAAAATATGAAAGCAAGTCCTTTTACAATTTGAAGCCATTTAAATGCAACACTAAATCCTCATCAATTATACTAATAGGAGTGGAATAAACCAGGTGAATGTTGCATTACTGCTCTACCCAGATGTGCCCCATGCTGAACTATATAGTGTTGTCTATCAACAAGTCTTTAAATTCTCATTCTCCAAAATGTTTAAAAGCTGCTCAAGGCACTATGATATCACTTGCATTTCTCTTTGGGTTAATACTACAGTGTATATCCAAACAAATCTGGAAGTTATAGTACAGTTAAATGTACCGGTATTTATGTGTGCACATCAACAATAACTCCCCCCCCAACAACATATTAGAAATGTTCAAAATATGAGCAACAATGCTTCCAATCAATAAAAAGATTCTTTCAATCAATGAATTCTTTTTCAGCTGGACTGAAGCTGAAGTGTTGGATTTTAAGTTTCAAAAACTGAGGAACCAAGCCTGCAAAGGGATATTTCTAGGCGTAAGTATCTGCCCAGGCAGTTCCTATTTCAGGATCGGGCCTTTATATGCTTCTGGTTTTATGTGACAATTTCAGTGGCATCAAAGCTTAAAGTACAAACCAAACTAAAAGGAAAATCAAACAGGCAAGAAGAACTGCATCACCAAGTAAAGACAATGTACATTGCCCCAGCCCCTTCCAATGTGAAAATACTGAATGGTTTAGAGTAGATCTCAAAATGGAAGACAGCATAGCAAGTGTTATTTTTGATACACATGGGGCAAGTAAAGGATATTTAAACTTCTCCAGAGCTACTGAAAAATTGTCAGATAAAAAATAAAAGCATATAGGGGCCCGTTCCTGAAATAGGACTAGCATTGGCAGACCTTTATACCTTCAAAGATTCTCCCTCCTCCGCCGCCCAATCTCTACATTCCCAATCTTTGCCTTACCAATCCCATTTTTCCTCCTGCATCCTGGTTCCTTGTCAGCTCTGCCTCCTTTTCCTTCCCTACAGCTTCCTTCTTCCCACCCCACTGATTCCCTTGTCCAGCTAATCCCAGTCTCTTCCCCAGCTCAGTCTCCCAGACCCCCATATTTCCATCCCTGGCTCCCAGTTCTGGTATCTTTATCCAGCCAATCCTAGTCTCCCCCCATGTGGTTCCCAGTCAATGTCTCTATTCCCAACCAGTCCTAGTCTCCCTAACTCACAGTCTCCCACACCAGGCTCGTTGTCTCAATCTGCTTCCCCCACCAGGTCTAGCTCTTGTCCCCTCTACATTTCAATCAATCAGCTTTCTCTTCCACAGTGCCTGGGCATCAGCAGGGAATATGAGAGCACAAGACAGACAGGCTCCTTGCTTGGTGCCTGGACCTAGATCTGGCACAGCCCAGAGCAGCTGAAAACTGCAATTGCAGGATAAATTCTGCTCAGACCCCTGCAGCCCAGACTGGAACATGCTCAGTGAGAATGGAATCTTTGGGGATTTAAGATGTGAAGAGCTAGGAAGTCTCTACTGAGCATGTGCAAACTGCGATTTTTTAAAAGATTTCTAATCTGGCCAGTTTGGGCAGATTTCCATTGGCACATCCTTGACACAAAGGCCTTGTGTAGACATAGCCCCAGATGTTGTTAGACTTTGAGCTTTTGCTTTTTTGTTGCTGGTCGTGCATTTTAAACATGTTCAAGCTATGCACTCTTTTGGGCATCAGATATTAGCATTCAAGCAGATAATATGCCACTTGGAATTGGAAACATTTGGCAGGATTTATTAAAACCTGCTTAAACAAGCATCATAGAATTCAGGTGCAAACAATCAACCAAGCCAGGAAAACAGCTTTGCTATTTGCTACAACTATTGTGGGTTTGGAGTTATCTAATTTAGAGGCAAATTTTGTCCACTTTCCCCTTTGTTTTTTCTGGTTGCTGACAATATTCACCCTAACCCAGTCCAGTGGAAAATTACTATGGATTTGCTCTAAATCGGTCAAAACTCTTGAACTAGATATATGGTGTGAATCCTTGTTTGTCTGGTATCACAGAGAATGCATCTCTCACAGCCTTGATACACATGCAAAACTGTCTGCTTTCACTGATGCAGAGCAGTGTTGTAAATATAACTGAACTTGTGAAAGAAACAAGGTGTTAATTGATAGTGTACATATTCGTCCTCATCAACCTCTGCTGCTAGACTACTTGTTTCCTGTTTCTAAGGAAACCCTGACTCCTTAAAACAGAAAAGATACTAACTCACAATACAATTTATAGTCTAATTCATCTGAAGCTCTGCTCACTGAAAAGAGGACATGTTGCCCATTTTGTATTCAATAGTTACTTTGAACTTGGATTAAAGAAAGATTTGACTAGTGCTGACTATAATAATCTAAAGATTCTCATATTATGTAAAATGTGATACTTTGTTTTCAGACATGGCAGAAAAACAGCGCTGTGTGTCCGATCAGCTGAAGACAATTTTAAATGGCTTGTCTATGGTTGTTATCTAGTGCCTGCCAAAGTGGTATACATGCACTGATTTGCATCACAGAAGAAAGGAAAGACTGTCAATGCCACCCTCCTTACAATCATATGGAAGTGATCATGAACATGGTTTCCTAATGTATTTGAAGTTAATATATTGTTGTATGATTTAAAATAAGGAACAAAAGAACTTTTTTCCCGTTTTGTTCCTATCCTCACCTCAAAAGCGCAGGCCTAGTGGCCTTATGCATCAAAACAGCATTGGCCTGAAGGCTAATAGGTACAGATGTAACCAAAAAACACAACTTATGACAGTAAGGTCCACTTGCCCAAATTAATCCAAGAGAAGGAGCTGGAGGAACTCAATAATTCCTCCCTAATTATGCAACAGACAAGAGTAAACACCATCATTTTAAACAGGAAACCAAAAAAAAAATAAGCTTGAGCCACCTCCAATGATTCCAAGTGTGGAAGTTTTAATTGTCCATGTGAATATTCTAAGCCAAAGGGGAACTTGCACACTGGGGGAAACTTTCCAACTCATCAGACTTACAGAACATAGACCCAGTTTTATTTCAGGTATTTGAATTAACTCCTCTTATTATTTTAGCTGTCAAAGATGTGTTTTCTCTCAATTTGTTTTTATTGAATATACTGAAGGCAACACTAGATGGTCTTTTCCAATTATAATTTTTATGAAACATTCCATGTTAGCCACGTTGCATCATGACATAGCGCCTCCTCTGAGACTATCGGAGGTGGAAGGTTGTACAGTACAGGTACATCCTTGGAAAAATAATTTCCCACTGATTTGCATTAACCTGGTGGATTCCTTTATGACATCAAAAGGCTGAATTTCAAGTTGCCCTAGACTGTTAGAATGCAATCCAGTACTCCCATTAGAGTCTTTGGATCAGGCCCTTAGAGCTTATTATGCCATTGGCAAAGTAACTTACTCTAGAACAGTGGCTCTCAAACTTTTGTCCTGGTGACCCCTTTCACATAGCAAGCCTCTGAGTGCAACCCCCCCCCCTATAAATTAAAAACACTTTTTAATATATTTAACACCATTATAAATGCTGGAGCAAAGTGGGGTTTGGGGTGGAGGTTGACAGCTCACAACTCCTCCGTAATAATCTCGCAACCCCCTGAGGGGTCCCGACCCCCAGTTTGAGAACCCCTGCTCTAGAATCTCACATTTTTTTAGAATTTTTTTTTATATGTGCAATCAAGTCACAAATTTGACATGTCATAATAACCTGGGTGTTCTTAACATGTGCCCCTACTAAATATTTTCTTTGTCTCCTTCATTTTGCAACATTGTCCTGAATTAACAACAACATAATTATTTGTCAAAACAGACTGTACTACTGTCAGAATTGTACGCTAATGAACACTTCTCTGCAGGGTCACAGAAAAGCTGTATTATTATGGAAGAGACGAAAAGCATAAGCAACTGTACAATCAGTAGGACAAACACCAGAAACTGTTTTAAAATGTGTTTTATTGTATTCTCTTTTTCAAAGTCACCCCGTGCGCAGGCATACTGTCAACTTAAATTTGTCACAAAATTTAGATTTCCTAAAAAGCAAGCTTTTACAGATTCTAAAACAAACATATGTTTCAATAATTTTTTAAAAATATTTTAAATGGAAGCAGATGTTTTAAAATGAATAAAGTTTCCCTTGTAATGTTTGCAACCCAAGCACTGCAGCTCTTGGATCCTGAAAGTGAAACAGATTATAAACAAAAGTGAAACTGTTTCATTGTTTTCATTGCCCACCCTGAGAGAAATGGAAAAAGGAAGCAGTCAATATAAATAGTGAAGTCATGTTCTGAATATAAATATATTTCAAAGTTGTTATTGTCAAAAGCCACTATTAAGACCTAAGTATTGCTGATTAATTATTAATTATTATTATTATTATTTAATGTTATAGGGAGCCAGTAATAATCCCTGGGGTAACTCCGCTGAATTAAATGCGTTGATATCAATGTGTCACAAACCAGGAACTTGCCTAGTGGTCAGAGCAGAGGCAGTCAGTCTAGTGGTTGCAGCTAGAGTCAGCAGCCAGGAACAGGACAGGCACAGAAGAGATCACAATGGTGGATATGTGCATTGAGCAGTCAGAGATCCAATGTTGCTGTAGGGCTGACTTCCTCAACCAATCAAGTAGTCCTGCTGTAGCTCAGCTGTGCTCATAGGCTGCCCAGAGAGTGAGCAGCTGCAAGTCCTCATTCAGAGGCAATGCATGGGGAGGGGAACTGTCATGTGCCCGTCCCTGATTGCTCAGTCAGCTGGACCCCCTCCCTTTGGGACAGCTGAGCTGGTGAGTGAGCTGTGCTGGGCAGGGAGAGGCAGCTGCTTTAACTCTGCCAGGAGAAGTGGAGGAACAGTGGGGAGCTGCAGGGAGGGGCTGCTGCTTTCTGGGATGTGGGGACTGCCTGGGAGGCTATGACTCAGCTGTTCTGGGGTTGTGCCCCCCCACCCATCTGCAGGCATGGGTCATCTTTACACAGATGTGATAATTTTGGCTCCTGGATTTTATGTTTTTTACTGTCCCATTTTAAGCTCTATATTTATTCAGAATGCAAAGTGCCTGCTTTCCTAACACATACACAAGGGCTTTAAGAGGGTTAACATACTACAGTACTTACCGAATGTTACCTGGAGTTGGGCATCTAAATCCCCCTAACATCAGACACATGTGGCCCAGTTCTCACTCCTTCAGGATGTGAGGTGAGTGGTCTCCCTCTGAAGTCAATGGGGAATTCCCATCTCCTGCAGGAAGAGAATCAGGTCCCTAAATACGTAAACTGCTATTTTGTGGATGGGTAGCAGCTAATTATAAAGTTCACACATGCCAGCAAAGCTGTTATTACAAACCAAAACAATGAAAATCTCAGGAGACTCACCACTTAGAGCTAGGTACAGTCATAACTCAACTAATCCCCAGGCCCCTCTGTCCTGTGTGGGAGGAGCAATCTGACAAGTTCATTTCTCAGTGGTTAGACCTAAGATCCATGTAGTCTGTGCAGTATCAGGGGGTAGCCATGTTAGTTTGCTTCCACAAAAGCCCATGCATCTGAAGAAGTGGGTTTTTTACCCACGAAAGCTTATGCCCTGTTGGTCTTTAAGTTGCCACCGGACTTCTTGTTGTTTTTGTAGTCTGTGCAAGGTTTCAAAAGAACTTTTATTCCAATGCTTTTAATGGAGCAACAATGTACACTGTAAGGATCTGGCTCACTCCTAGTCCAAACTTGGACATCCTACAGCCCCAGCTTAACAGTGAGAAGGTGCTTAATACTCCACCTGAAACAGCACGATTTTCAACAAGTTGTTCCTGGCCTTCGTCAGTGCTCCTCAAAAGGGCAGGAAGGGGCAAAGAGCAGCAGCACCCCTGTCAAAAGGCTCCCTCAACTACCTCAGCAAGTAAAACACACCTTGGTGCTCAAATTCTTAGGCCAAGGAGTGGCTTGTGAGCCAGACAACAGAACAGCCAGGGCCCTGTGAAGAGCACCATTGCATTGGCTGGGATTTGTCCCCTTGACCCTGGCATGGTAGGTGATAATTCTGCCACTGAACCACCACTGCCCTGCTCAGTTTGCACTTCAACAACTGCAATCAGTTGAGTTATTCAAGGCCATAAATACTAATACCTTAAATTGCATTTGCTAAGCGATAGGCAGCCAATACAGTTTGTGGAGAATGGGTGTCACCAGTTCCCAAATAAACCTTTAGGGAGTTTATTGCTGTGCTCTACAACAACTATAGTTGACAAGTAATTTTCAAGACAAGTTACAAAACTTTGGTCTGGGGAGCATCTGCTGGTGGCATGTGGAGAGGTAACTAGTCACAGTGTGCTGAATGAATCCTTCTCCTTATTTCAACTTAGTACATTGCATTGGAAGAAGCTAAAATATATTTTACTGATGCTAGTCTCCTGTACACTTATAGCAGTTGCCATATTAAGGGATTGCAGACAGGAAGGCCCGTGTTCCACTAAATAGCCTATGTGCTAAATGTGATTTGCATTTAAACATGTTTGGGAATTTCTGTTCAAGCGTAGCCTCAGTGGCATTTGCCTCTCTGTTTAAATCCTCCATGGCGATTCAGAGAAACTTCCTTGTGCTGGTCTCTGAAGCTATCAGTGACAGGGACAACAGGACAAGCAATTGCGTGCCTGAGTTGCTCCCAAGGAATGAGAACTTGTCATATTATTTCTTTATACTATGCCTGTAAACTTTAAGATTTCAAAGAAAATAGGTAGTGGTAGCATGTTATTTCTGACTGGGATTAACATTGTCTTGTTTTTCCCCTGAGACACAGACTGAGAATAGGCCATGCTGTGTCATAAGTTATAATGTAGAGTTGCTGCCAGGGATCCAAAAGCATATGGATAAATCTGCGCCCTACAGGTGTACAACTTTTTGATATCAAATAGCTCTCTATCAGTCTTGGCTTTCAGCCTCGCCACTCAAGAACTGCCCTGCTAGAAATTACTGAACACATTTCCACTACCATAAACATTGGCCAGGGTTATATTTCTAGATTCCAAGAAAGCTTCTGACAGCCAACCGCGATACTTCATGTAATAAGTTATCAGCGTGTTGTATATAACCTAAAGCTGGCACTTGGCTTAGGTCAAAGCTGTCAGATTGCCAACAAAATATGATTACTAAAGGCACTAAATCTTCTTTTCAGCCTAGTTTTGTTGGGGTTCAGCAGACAGAGGCCTTGGTCTATTATTGTTTATCCTGTATATAAATAACCTATCTCATGAATATGCATGAAAAAACAGACTTACATGTATGTATAGAACGCAGCAAGCAGATGCTGCAGTCACACTAACAAGATCTGTAAATGGCTTGTAGAGAACCACTTTTTATTACTAAATGTTTCTAAAACTAATTCTAGGGCAGACTTCAGGGGCTTACTAACAAAACTGGGCAATACATATGTGTAATTAATACCAAATAACAAGGGCCTGCAAGAAGCAAGATATTATTCTTTGTAAAGTGAACATAGTATTCATGGAAGATCTGATAATGATAGAGACTGAAGCTCTCTAGCCACAGAACAAGTTTAGCCTGGAGAGCAACAGTAGTGTCCCAACATGCCTCAGATCTGAGCTGGAGGGTCAACCCCTGGAGTGAGAGGATAGTTTAGTCTTCATACCCATTCAGTCCTGAGCATCTATAATAAGATTGTCAGTTGTTATGGCCGTTTTTGTGATACTGTCATCTGTCTACTCAAAATCTGATTGAGAAGATGGATTCATTTTATTCCAGCTACTGAACACTACATTTATGTGGAAGTTGAGCTAGCTATGTGAATTTTTCAGCCAACCCTATCCATCTGATGGTCTGAACCAGGGGTAGGCAAGCTGATTTTCAGTGGCATTCACACGCCCAGGTCCTGGCCACCAGTCCAGGGAGCTCTGCATTTTAATTTAATTTTAAATGAAGCTTCTTAAACATTTTTAAAACCTTATTTACTTTACATACAACAATAGTTTAGTTATATATTATAGACTTATAGAAAGAGACCTTCTAAAAATGTTAAAACGTATTACCAGCATGCGAAACCTTAAATTAGAGTGAATAAATTAAGACTCGGCACACCACTTCTGAAAGGTTGCCGACCCCTGGTCTGAACAAATGTCCTTACACTTTATTAATATTCAGATCTGGATTCAAACTCTGCACTCTACTCCTGTCTCTTGGGTTACGTTACAAAAGTAAAGTATGTTCCCTATAAAATAAAAAAGAATTAAAGAATGAGAGAAGAATTAAATAATGTTCTGTTTTTGCTCAAAGGGCCCAAATGTGGCTTTTAAAGACATGGTCTTCCTAAGGCGCTCCACATAAGTGGGGGAGTCCCAGAAGCATTGTGGTTTCCTCCAGGTGCTCTGGGCAAGTGAACATCCCCAAGGTAACTGATATGTTCTTTAAAGAGTGAAGTGTACCTCTGCATCATCTTCAATTTGACTGCTGGTGTGGACTCCCTTTGGAGAGTCTTGTATTGCTGCTAACGCTGTATCCTGGGTATCTGCTTCTGAGTTCTCTTAGATCAGTTTCACAACTGGACACAAGTGACACTCCATCGACTTCAGTGGAGATTCTTATTTAAACTGGCACAAGGAAAATCAGGATCAGGCTCCTAGAGCACAAGTGTGAGAAACTCTACAGTGATGCAGCCATATAGGAGCACAGATAAGATATCTAGATGTATAGGAATTGAGGCAAAGATTTTCACAAGTGACTAGTGACTTTGGGTTTCTCGGGTTCTGGGTCCCCAACCTGAGGCACCTTAAAGAGGTCTCATTTTCAGAAAACACAGCGACTGAAAATCAAGCCCATTTAAGGTGTCTCAGAATTCAGTATGAAAAAGATGGGGCACATAAAATCACTAGTCGCTTTTGAAAATCGTGGCCCCGGTTCCTTTGCATAGAAGGGGGAGTGCTCTCCCCTACCACTTTTTGCACCTCTGCTGGGACAGCCACCATCCTGCCCAAAATGTTGCTACTCCTATTCACCTTGATAACTTTATGTTTACTTTGAGAGTGAATTTAGTGCTTATGGAAGTGCGGCACTGATAGTACACTGTAATAGTAATAGTACACTAATAAACTGGAAGCTTCTTGGGGCAGGGACCATATTTTTGTTCTGTAGTTGTACAGTGCCTAGCAAAGTGGGGTCCTGGACCATGAATGGGGCGCCTAGGAGATACAGTAATACAAATCGTATTTAAGCTATATAATAGGATTTCAGCATTGTCACCCATTTCTGTCTAAAATGTCTGTTGGGTCAATGTGAAGCAACTGGAAACAGCAACAAGCATGGCTGAAATCTCTTTTTGTTCACAGTATCACCAGATTGAACCATCACTGAGTTTTGTGGCGTATTACTGTCCGATTTTAAGTCCTCGGCCATTTTGACTTTACAAATTACACCTGTCCAGTGTACAGCAGCAATAAGGAATGTGTCTATGCCAAGCCAATAGTCGTAGACTGTTGTGTTATCAGAGGTAACTCAACCAGTCATGACCCTTACTCTACAGCTAATTTTCATACAACAAATATATTGGTTGTATGAAGGAGACTGTACAGATGGTGAATTCCTTGGCTCAACTGCTACACCCATATGCCCAACTTCTACCTGAACAAAGCAACACAAATCTCCCAGCACAAGCCTCCCAAACACAAATCAGCACTATCATCCACACAACAACACAACCAATACACACAATAACCCCAACCACATGCAGCTCCTCACGGCAGCACAACCCCTCATTCATCACCTGCACCAATCCTTAATTTTCCCGGCACAACACAAACCCCCATACAACACCACACACAATAACTTCAGACACATATTGCCCTCACTACAGCACACAATCCTCATTTCTGACCCATACATATATCATAGCACAAAATCCACACAAATCAACACAACCCTGCACACAACAGCACAGCCAGCACACACAATAACCCCAAAGGTCACTCAAAAGCACAGATTGTCTGATGAGTCAGTGTGAAGCAATGGAAACAGCTACAGACATGGCTAAGAGCTTATTTTGTTCAGAATATCACCAGGTTCAATCATTACTGGGATTCATGTCTTTTACTGTCCACATTTAAAGTTCTCATCCATTTCTTTATCTTAAACACACGACTACAAATTATACCTGTTCAAGAGCACAGTCCTTATTACTTATTACCACGAATAATAAATCTAGACATGCCTCAGTACATGTACACAAAGTTCCCCATATAATTCTGCCAGCGCAATCAGATCATAGAATCATAGACTATTAGGGTTAGAAGGGACCTCAGGAGGTCATCTAGTCCAACCCCCTGCTCCAAGCAGGACCATCCCCAGATTTTTACCCCAGTTCCCTTAATGGCCCCCTTAGGGATTGAACTCACCACCCTGGAGTTTCTCTCAATTCATATCCTTGACTTTTCTTGAGCAGCCACTGACTCTCATACTTATTGTGCCAAATCTTAAAGTTATTTTGTGATGTGCCCATAGGGAACAGGATGAAATTATTCAGATCTGACATTTTATTTATTACTTGGAAAAACATGGGACCTTGTTTGTTTATTTGTTTTAACAGAAAACAATTTTAGGACCACAAAAAGTCATCACTTTTAAGTACGTACTTCTAGTTTTTGGTTGCACTGGTTAATGATTTGCTTTAACAAGGAATAAAGTTGCCATAAATTCTAAATGACTGATTACTTGGTCAATAACTATATACAGTGATTCTGCCAAAATATTTTTCACATTCATCCTTAGACCCATGCATTTCAAAATAAAAGAGGCAGTGAGTTTGCTGAGACTCTGGTAGAAGAGAATCAAAGTCACAGCATAGGATACCACTGAGAAAAAGAACATAACAATAAGAAAATAGTCTCAGGAGGAAAAAAAGACAACAACCTGACAGACTGTGCAAGTGGAGGGAAAAAACAGCAGAAAGAAACGGATTATATGTCATCATTCAGCCCTGAGTTAGAATTAAGGAACAAAACCATCAGAGGCCAGAAGGTCGCTTACTCTGATTGGACTTGTCTTCACTAGACTGTTTTAATTCAAGTTAAGTGATTGAGGTGGTAATGTGTGTGAAGGTTAGCGTGGATACTCCTCACCCATTGATCAAGGCTACAAACATTTCTTCTTTACCCTAGATCAGCATTGTTTCCCCCACCCCCTCTAACTTCCCAGAGTAGTGTGGCTGGGTTACCAGACTGGAGCTACAACTAACAGCTCCGCCCAACGACTCAGACTGGAACCATTGCTTCGATTTTAACAAAACACTCAGTTTAACACTGGTTTAAACATACAGTTATCACAGTACTCTACACAAATAAGCACCGGTACCAAAAACATGGCCCCATTTTTCCGTGGCCCTATATGTGCAATGGAAAAACTAATATCCCCTTCGAAAGCACTGGCTGCAGATATCGATCCTTTCTAACCATAGATTATCATCCCTGCTCTGTATTTTAACTATGACCTGCACAATCAGAGGTTTATCTCCCGGATCACCAGCAGGTACAAAGTCTTTTTATCTTTTTCTAGTATGAAAGAGTATTTGTGAAATTAACTCCAATATGGGGAATGCTTGACTGCCTAAATCATCATGATGTCCTCATTATGGCTGCCAGAACTCTTGTGAGAAAAATAGTATGCAATGATGTAATTAAAGACAAATAGCACAATTCATATCCACAGTGTTAAAGCAGTGTTAAGGTTCGATGGCTACTGCAGTGACCGTGCAGAGAGCGGCATGACTTCAAGCCTCAGGTATCCCTCACAGGCACAAGTCATGGGTTAGGACTTGCCCCCTTAGTGCATGGAGCTTAATTTTGTCTTTTTCTGACTTCTGAATGTTTAATTTTGCAATTAAAAAAAAGAAAAATGAAGAAACCATTGTTTACTATGTTCCCATTGTTTGTTAGAAGCAGCAGAATGCTCTGTGCTGCTCAATATGTACAATCAATGCAGTAGATAGAACTTCATTTTATACTCACTTTCCTGTATCATATGGAAAAAGGCAAGACTCCTGCACCACTCTGCTTTTTTCAAATGGCCCCTCTTCCACTAGATGGAAGAAGTCTTGTGTCCTTCCCCATACAGCTTCAGTAATCATAGATATAAAGACATGTGCACAGAATCAATAAAATATTGGCAGACTGTGAAGAGTTCATATTACCAAATCCAGGGAGCTTGCAAAAACCCTTATATCTTTGAAAAATCACAGCCAAGTTCCACCGATCATTGAAAGCAGGGATCTGATTAGTAGGGCCTCGATCTCCAGAATTTCAGGTTTTCACAATTGCACCACTAGGACTGTTCATAAAAATAATCTTTTCCTTTCTTATAATGGGAAATACTTTTCATTCTCTTTATTCTTCAAAGTGCCTGAACCATTTCCCCCCAAAACTTTCACCAAAAAAAACGAAACAAACCCCAAAAAATCACTCCTGTGCTGAGAACACATTTGCCTAATTTCAGTTCAAAAGTTACAAGAATGACAAAATTACAAGTAGATGAAAATGACCCACTAAAGTGGAAATGGTTGCATAAAGTATGGGTGTCATGTATAGTTGTATTTATGCACACACTTCACACATATACACCTCACATATGTGGTGCCAACAGTCAAGTATAAAATGTGGAACCTGAGAAAATACTGTTGAACCATGTGATTAAGGAATTTGTCATGAACTTCTGGCCATCTCACCTGTTCTTTGACCATTAATCCATCTCCCTTCGGATTATATCTGATATTCAAAAACACCTGAACAAATTCAGACCATCATTTTTTTAATCTGCTAGCCAGAAAAATATTTTCTTCTTCCCTCCATATTTCCCAGCTATGATTCAGCCATGCACCAGTGACACTCTTCTATATATAAAAATGTCACAGCTTGGAAGTCTGATAACTCACTTTTTTGCAGTGCTAAAATTAGAATCTTTATATCACTGGAAGGAAAGATTCCCAACTTCCTCACACACTCTACAGCTTACATCTAGTCATGGAGGGACCTATAATAATAGATTTTAAAACTATGGCAGTTCTCTGTACAAAAATCTATTTTAGGCCATTTTAAGAGTTTTTTATGGCTGCTTCTAAGCCCTTTATCTGCCTCATCTACTTCTTGACTAAAATGTGTATCAGGGTTATATACCCACATAATCTGCAGTTTAGTGGTTACTTCAGCATTAAAAATATTTATCTGACAGGTGTCATGCCATGCCATGGATGATCATACACTCTAGCCATAATTTGAAAGTTGGAAGACTGATTTAAAAATTGAGGCAACTGGCTTAACAGTTCATCATTTAAAAAATTGTTATGTGATTCTTAAAACATGTTTAGAAGATAAGAGCACATGTAGTAACCTGCTGTCTGAATGATCTGAGTTTTAAAAATACAAATAAAAAAAAGAAACTGAATCAAAGCAAACCCAATTTAGCTTTTGGGGTTTTTTTTATTAAAATATGGAAATGTAAATTGAAAAGTGTGTCTGAGACACTGGAAGATGCTACCTGAGGGGGTCCTTTGTAGAGAGAAGGAACAATTTTGTGGGGAAAGGAAGAGGAGTTGCTGTTTTTAAAAAAAGAAATCTTAGATTGACATGAGAAAATGCTGCCACATGAAATCGTTCACCTTCTTTGAAGGGTTCTTTTGTCAGTGAGGTCAGGTCAAAGAGGTTTGAAAGGTCCTCATCAAAGGAAGTTGCCTTTCTAGGCCTAGCACACTCCCTTGCTGGAGTAGTCTTAGTTTAGGGAACTACATAGAGACGTGAGAAGCAGGGTGGTGACAGCTGTATAGTTGAGTGACTATGGCTGGCTGATCCATGAATCAACACTGTCACCTGCTGTGGGGAAGACAATCTCCCTGTCACCCTGGCCTGTGGTAAATTGCTGCATGTAGGCAAAATTAAGATGAGGGTGACTAAGTGTAGTATAGTGTTGCTTGATTTATGTATATAGTGAAGAAATAGAAAATGCAATTTCTTAAGACCCAATACCCTTTCCAGTCCTTTCTGGAGCTGAAATGGTGAGAGGAGGGACAAGTGGAGTATCCAAAAGAAAAATAGATTAACATTCACCCTCTCCCCGTCATAACTCTTTTCCAAGCCTCTAAAGCACTTCTGCCCATCCGCGATATGGAAAAGAGAGAATCCAGTTATTTAACTTCATGAAGGAGCTCTTTGCTGAACTCTCAGAATCACAAATTCTTAAAAGACCAAACTGCAGTTGATGGCTTCAGCTATGAATTGTTTGAGAGTTACAAGGGGGTGCTAAATACAAAATAAGTTTTCTGCAGTGTTATCGAGCTTGATCCTCTACCCCTCAGAGTCAATGGCAAAGCTCCCATTGACTTAGATAAGAGCATAAAACTTGTAAAGTTTGCAGATGATACCAAGCTGGGAGGGGTTGCAAGTGCTTTGGAAGATAGGATTTAAATTCAAAATGATCTGGAAAAAAATGGAGAAATGGTCTGAAGTAAATAGGATGAAATTCAATAAGGATAAATGCAAAGTACTCCACTTAGGAAGGAACAATCGCACACATGCAAAATGGGAAATGACTGCCTAGGAAGGAGTACTGCAAAAAGGGATCTGGGGATTATAGTGGATCACAAGCTAAATATGAGTCAACAGTGTAACACTTGCAAAAAAAGCAACCATCATTCTGGGATGTGTCAGCAGGAGTGTAGTAAGAAGACAGTCACCTTAAAGAACAGTCTGGTGGCACCTTAAAGACTAACAGATTTATTTGGGCATAAGCTTTCATGGGTAAAAAAAACCTCACTTCTTCAGATGCATAGAGTGAAAATTACAGATACAGGCATAAATATGTATTGTTATATGAAGAGAAGGGAGTTACCTTACAAGTGGAGAACCAGTGTTGAAGGCCAATTCAGTCAGGGTGGATGTGGTCCACTCCCAATAATTGATGAGGAGGTGTCCATACCAAGAGAGGTAAAATTGCTTTTGTAGTGAGCCAGCTTTTGTAGTATTTCTTCTGAGGTGTTTTCTTCACACATAGCTCTTTTTGTAGCTGTTTCAGGGTTAATTGTCTTTGGCTCAAGAAATTTGTGTGAGGTTGACATAATGGTATTTGATGTTCTGTCCATGAGTCTGTGAATTGTAATTTGGTGATCGTATTAAAGCATTTTGAAGTGTGTTGCAATATTCTAACAATGGGTAAATCCCTTGAATCTGCCAGGTCTCCCCCTCTCTCTCTTTTTTATTTTTTAAATCAAGTTCTTTGTTATTTGTACTAATTTATTTGACTGCAGATAGTAAAGATTTGGTGTGATGTGTTTGAACTAAATATATTGAAAAGAGTTGATGAAGTGAGTCACTTGTGACTTGTGAGTGATTATCTGTTATTAGTTTATCAGCAATGGCATGAGAGAGATGGCTGGAGTGACTGACTATATAGCACCACCTTGTCCATGACAGTGCCCAGTGCTATACCTCTACCACTGTGTGTAGCTTGGGGCCTATCCCCTACTCCCAGCAGTCTCTATGGCTTAGAGCAGCCATCTAGAACTCAAACTACAGGGGTCAGACCTGAGCATCTCCCCTAATTAGCTCACCTACTGTCCCAATGAAAACAGGTGATAGAAACTCTATTGTCTTTGTTTTGCATTGCTCAGAGGCGTGGCAACCTACACAGGACAGGGTAAACTAAATCGAGTTTTATTTCTGAGGCTTTCAAATGTGTGCTCTGCTCTCAGCAGCCATGCCCAGCACACGTACAAAGCCAGTCTATCAGAGTCACTGCCTGTGCCTCTCATAAAGTTATTCAGCTGTGCAGGATACAATACATCCCACCATCAACAAAAGAAGTTTGGTGATGACATTACAAAGCTTCCTGCTTAACAATAGGATTAGGACATATCACAGTCCTTCCACTCTTTGGTTTTAAATCTTGTCCCATATCTGGAATGAGTGTTGTTTATTGTATTTGTGGGCACAATCATGTCATCAGATGATTGTGCTTGTGTTGGTTGTAACTGTGTTTTTTCTTCTCTTTGTCTAGCAGGTGGCTTGTCTGTAACACAGTCAGTGTTCTCTTCGCTTGCCGTTTCAGCATCCTAGTGCAACCACACCTGATGAGGAAAACATGACCTAAGAGGAGCAAACCTCAAGTGCTAGGTATTTAGGTGAAATTGCAGTCCATTCTCTGTCTCTTTTACAGATAACCTGGGTTCTTTTGCTGGTTCAATGACTGTGCCAGGGTAGCACTGACCACTTGAGCGTCACATCCTTATGCTGGAGATTCTTGTGACAGATTTCATTTTCTGGCATTTTTATCATAGTAAGACTTCTGTCTTCTTACATCCATCCAGCTCTGTTTTATTGTGTTGTGATTTGCAACTCAGGGCATTAGAAGAGACTCCTTTGCATGTGTTACTGATTTGAGTCTTCTGCTCATTAGCATCTGTGCGGGTAAAGCTGCTGATTCCATAGGTGTGTTTCTGTAACTCAGTAAACCAAAATAAGGACCTTGACTGTCTTCATATACCTTGGTAAGTATCTGTTTGGCAATGGGACTGTGGGTAATATGGACTGCCAGTGATGTGTATGAAATCCCAGTCCTTTGCAAATCTTTGAAATTTCTCAGATATATATGGTGGTTCATTATCTGAAATGAGCTCACTGCAAATACCAAGTCTGGCAAGTATTGTCTTGGCTTGATTCATGGTACTGGCTACTGTGTTTCTTACTTAAGTGACTTTGAAAAAATGACTGTAATAATCAGCTTTTGGCAGATAGCCGTTTCCTCAGTGTTCAAACAGATCAGTTGCAAATCGCTGCCACGCTCTGCTAGGTGTGTCATGAATTGCCATAGGTTCCTTGCAGTTCTATCTCTAGTACTTTGCACAAATGCATTAGTTGACCATTTCTTCTATTTGTGCATTCATGTTGACAGGGCCACCCGGGGGGGTGGCAAGTGCGGCAATTTGCCCCAGGCCCCACAGGGGCCTCCATGAGAGTTTTTCAGGGGGCCTGGAGTGGGGTCCTTCACTCGCTTGGGGGGCCCCGAAAAACTCTCGCAGGGCCCGGGCCCCTGGAGCTTCTTCCACTCTGGGTCTTCGGCGGCGGGGGGTCCTTCCGTTCCAGGACCCACCACCGAAATGCCCTGAAGTGCCCTGCAGACCTGAAGTGCCGTGAAGTGCCCTGAAGACCTGCAGCAGAGGGTCCTTCCACCCCAGGACCTGCCGCTGAAGTGCCGGGTCTTCGGCGGCAATTCGGCGATGGGGGGTCTCCGCCGCCGAAGACCCCAGGCCCCCTGAATCCTCTGGGCGGCCTTTCATGTTGAGCCAATAAAGTGTATCTCTTGTCCATCTTTTGCATAGTCATATACAGAGATGTCCTTCATTAATCTTTCTGAGAAATTCTGGGTGCATTTTCTTTGGAATTGCTGTTTTTTCCCCCTTTTCAGCACTTCCTCCATAGTCAACTCTGCTTTTTCATTTAAAAAGTCTCTAATAGTAAAAGGAACTTGCTGTTCTTGTGCAGGCCACTCTGACCTCATTGTTTCTTTCAAAATGTTCATTGCATCATCACTGTCTGTTTCGCTATTTCCAAGTGAATATTTCCAAGCTTATTTGTGGACACTGGTAAGTGCTATAGTATCATGTGTAGCTTTTCCTCCAAGTCTTCCTCCTCTTTTGCATCTTGTCCTATAAAATTGAGTGAGAGAAGATCTACATCAATTTCTTTTCGGGGCTTGTATTCCACTTTCAAATTGTACCTTTGTAGC
The DNA here is from genome assembly GCF_007399415.2 of Gopherus evgoodei. Classification (NCBI taxonomy): domain Eukaryota; kingdom Metazoa; phylum Chordata; order Testudines; family Testudinidae; genus Gopherus; species Gopherus evgoodei. The sequence goes on from NC_044324.1 coordinate 85,114,950, forward strand.
TTTAAGATGATGTGCTGAAATATTGATGGTGCAGAGGCCAGAGGCTTGTCAAGAAGGTTTTCAAGGAGTTTTTGATCTGTTTCAACTGTTACTGTGCAGCCATATATGTATTAATGAAATTGCTGACATCTAGTAATAACGGCAAATAATTCTTTTTCTATTTGAGCACAATTTTGCTGCACTGGTGTCAGCGCTCAAGATGCGTACACTGTTGGAGCACCTTCCTGCAACAATAGGGCTCCAACTGTTGCTTGCGAAGCATTTACTTGTAGTTTTATCTCTTTGTTTTCCTTAGAACATTTTAGTTTTGTTTTGAGGCTGATGGCATTCTTCGTGTTTTGGAAGGTCTTGTCCAGGTTGCTGTCCCAATACCACTTGCTATGTGTTTCCCCAGTTGTCATAGAGGCGCTTTCATGTCTACTAATCTTGGTATACATCATGATAGGTAGGTCACGATCTTTAGTATGATTTCTAATTCCTTTTGGGAATTCTTTCACTTCTCTACACTGATTTCCATTTTGCTATGATTCAGTTTTAGGCTGCACTCTCTGCATCTTTTGAGTAGTGCTATTAGGTGGTGGTGGTTCTCCTGCTGGTACTGTCAGGCACTAGTATATCATTAATGATGACTAGGATCAGTGTTTTCCAGAAATTGCTGCTATTACTGTGGTTTTTTTCTGAAATGACTCTTCAGTTCCGGAATCGCCATTCAGAGGGTGGGCAGGGCACATGGGGGTCACGTGCCCGCCAGATTTCTGCCCAGAGACCCCTGATGCTCCCCAGGGTGCTGGGCAGAGGCTGGGGGCTGGCTGCTGTTGAGATTCGCTGCCAACTTCTCCCTTCCTCACACCGGTCTGGGCTTGGCAAAACCACTGCAGAGCTTCCCCTAGGCAAGCAGGGCACTTGGCAGTGGGGAGCTGGGCTCCTTGCCATGCTGCAGAGCATACGGCACTTCCACCTCATTTCGGCAGTGTCCATAGTTCCTCGCCCGCACACAGCTGGCTCCTGGACCCCAGCACACCGCTGGTTCTAGCCCTCAGTGGCCAGCATTTTTAGGCTAATGTTTATTTTTTGCTGATATTTATTGCTCATGTTTGTCACTACATGTTTTTTTTGTATTTATATAACACATATCCGAAATACACAGCTTTGAAAATCCAAAATTACTCTGTTTTCATTGCTGGAAAACACTGGTCCTAATGATGACTTTGACTCCTGTCAATATTAGTATTTAATGGATTTTTTTCTGGAATATCTCTTGTGCAGATGATGTACTTAAAAGGCATTATTTTGAACCATTAACTTCTAAATGGAGTGTGGAAAGTGATTAACTTGCTCCTGTCTTTATCCAGTCTGATCTGCCAGTATCCAGATATCATTGAAGGTGGATAGGCTGCAGTGTTCCTGCACTGTTGCTTTTTAAGTCTTGAGGGTCTATGTATGGCGCCAGTGTTATTCTTTTCTGCTGCAGCCATTGAGCTAACCCATTCCAATGGTTCCTTCACTTTTTCAATTATATACTACTGTTCCGTACACTAGGTTTCCTGCTCCACTTTGGGTTTATGATTAATGGCAATCATGGTGTTTGTATAGTTGCAACTGCACTTGTAGCTAGCTTGAGTTTACAATATCCTAGTAGACGTCCCCATGCCTTCAAATACATCAGAAAATCTTTTCTTCATTTCCTCTGCCTTGATATGCTCTTTTATAGACTCCACTTCCATCAGATTTTTTATCAAGTTTAATGATTTTAAAGCTATCAGTCCCAATAGTGGTTTTGCTGGTGTGTTTATTACATATATTGACATTTTTCCTTCTACTTGCATTGAAAATTGCATTTCCCCACTATGTGGAGTGGATACCGTCCATCTCCTGCTAGTGTCACTGACACAGATGATGTTAGTGTCAAGGTGTGGGCTAGACTTTTCCTGTAGTGAGTCCTGTAGGGATGAAAATTCCTTATTCTATGTTGTAGCCAAAAAGAACGCTGTGCCCTTGTTGTGAAAATCTTCTCCTTGGAAGTGTTCTCCAATTGCATGCGCTGTACATCCTTCACTGTTCTGTTTCCCACTGCAGTATGCTCATGCAAAATGGTTTGTCTTCATGCACATTTTCCCTAGGGCAGGGCATTCCTCTTGTTTTGCATGATGCCATCCACATCTGTTGCAAACCTGCTATGTCTATGCCTTTGCTCTTTTAATGATGCATAAGGCTGGTGCCCAGCTGGTGAGCCCCTATTTCTTTGTTGGGTGCATGTCTGATTGCTGGTCATCTCTCTCTCTTTTATTTCATGCATGTTGTGACTGGTGTTAGTGAGTACTACCATTTGCTCGTTGGATATCTCATGTGCTCTGGCTAGCCTACTGACTTTTTCTAGCATTAATCTGTCGTCCATTAGTAATTTTTCTTGCATTTCTTTTGCATTTCATCCCTTTAACATTCTGTATGTCAGCACACCATCCCCGTCTGTAAAAGCACAGTCTTTTATTAGCAACTGTTTCATCATTTGTTCCAGTAGGTCCCTGATTTCTCTGTCAGAAAATTTTTCTTTGTTTGGAGATATTGTATGATGGGGAATCTCTGCTCCAGATGGTAATGAACCTACATCTGCACACATCCAACTCAGTAGTTATCAGAACAAATCTAGTAATAAATCCTTTGTTGGTATCCAAAATACTGCAGCTCCCTAACTGCTTTGTGAGCTTCCTCCAAGGAACACTGCCGATAGTCAGGAATGATCAATTCCTATTGTCTAAACAAAACAACGTTGGTATACTCCCTTGAGCCATCAGTTTACCCATATAGAAATCTAATGTTCTCCCTTGAACCATTGTTGTTTCCCTACAAAACCCCCTACCCACGCTCAAGTAAGTGTTCTGATGCCTGGATCCAAAATCTGCATCAATTCCATTGGGACTTCATCTTCTCCTTACTGATTATGCTGAGGGCTTTGCCTGTCTCCAGCACTCTGGACCCTCAGCTACCACTACTACCTGGGACTCCCAGTCGATTCAAGTTTCATGGAGTGGTGGGAACCCAGCTCTCTTTCTCTCTCTCTAGGTACAGCCTTCTGACTCTGACTTGTGTGATAAGTTATAGTTTTCTAAACCTGACTTTTATAATCAAATTTAAGTTAGATTTAATATTATAACTGTTCTGTTTGTTTGGCTCTCTTTGTATGGTTATTACCTGGCAATAAATAACTTTCATGGGTAAGCTGGTTGCTTCTCTTGCTCTCTCTCCCTCCTCCTCCCACCCTACGCCACTCCCTCACTGTGGATGTTTTTTTACTTCCTCATTCACTCTGCAGCCACGCTCCTTGTACCTAAGCTAAAGGTCCCTGCAGCACCCAAAAATCTTGTGGGGTTTGCTCATCAAGTGGGTAACTACCAGAACAATTGTAACATGAAAGTGGGGATAGTGACTTGCTGAATTTGGGGCATATGAGGGTGGCAGCTTGGAAGTGCTGCTCGACCCAACCTGCTGAGTCCAGGGGCATATAAGGGTGGAAGATAGAAAGTGCTGTTTGACCCAGCTTGCTCAGGCATACTCTATTCCAGTGCGTTGCCCATGGCATATAGGGGTGACAGCTTGGACGTGCTGCTCGACCCAGCCGACTGAGTCCAGGGACATAAGGGGTCAGCTTGGAAGTGCTGATTAACCCAGTCCACTCAGCTGCGCTCTGTTAATGGGTGTGTGTGTGTGTCCGCCTGATTCTGGGGCTGGAAGAACCCAATCCTGGGGAACCTAGGTCCTGCAGGATAGCTCCATTGGTAGGGAACTTGCAGAAGTGAGAAGTAGAGCTCCATATAAGAACACAAGTGACACAAGCAGTACATTGATAGAATTACAGACCAGCCCCCCAGAAGAGTAACCCTAAGAAATGAGCATACCTCAAAATACTGGGAAAATCTGATAACACTGTACTGACAGTCCACCGTGTGCAGCTGCTCTGTGAATGCCAGCAGCAATCTTGAATTGTTTCTTTTCATGGTACACAGCAGAGCAGGCACCACAGATTCACTTTCTGTTTCCCAGCTCATGAAATACTCCAGGACCAGCCACATTGTGTTCATAATGCCCATCACCAGACTGGTTAGCACAAGGGTTGGCAACCTGTGGCACATGTGCCAATGGCGGCATGCGGGCTGATTTTTAGTGGCACTCTGCTGCCAGCTCGGGTCCCGGACGCCAGCCCCACTCATCCCACTGCTGGCCTGGATTACAGAACCCCAGACCAGTAACGGGATGAGCAGTCAGCTCCCTGTTGGTCTGGGATTCTGTCTGCTGCCCATGCTGCCGGTCTGGCACGTGAAACCTTTTACTGGCATGCGAAACCTTCAATTAATGAAGACTTGGCTCACCACTTCCCAAAGGTTGCCAACCCCTGGGTTAGCAGTTCAGGATCCATGCTTTCAGGCAGAGATGGCAGGCACACAATTTACAAGAGCTGTTGAAAAATGGCACAAAACAAAGTTGGCAGCCCATCGAATGATGGGATGGAAAGAACTGCATTGTGAGATGGTGAGCACACCCCCATAATGTCCCGTGATCCACTCCCAGAGTTCCCGGTGGCAGATGGTGGTGAGTTGAACAGAGGGATAGCTACCCATGATGCAACGCTCTCTCTGTCGATGCAAGACCACTGACTGTGGAAGCGCTCTGCCAACGCAGGGAACGTTGTGTGGACATGCAGAACCAATGTAATTAAAGCATCTTATGATCATCAACATAACTTAATTTAACTCTGTAGCGTAGACAGTGCCTGTGTAGACAGTGCTAGGTTGACAGACAAATTCTTCTAGATCTAGCTGCTGCCTTTTTGGAAGGTGGATTACCTATGCTGATAAGAGAATCCCTTTCATTGCCATAGGTAGTGTCTACACTGAAGCACTACAGTGCGCAGCTGTGCCGCTGCAACATTTTAAGTGTTGACAAGCCCTTAATTTTTTAAATGAATGCTGAGATTATGATGCAATCATATGATTCTAGGAGTTTAAGTCGATGGCTTAATCCAGCCCTGCCCAAGATTTACCAGATTGACTGAAAACAGGTTTAATTATTTGTCATTTAAATGGTTGTCATGTTAAGTTAAGTTTTTTGATTGGGGTGAGCTTCCTTCCTGAATTACACTGCCCTATTTACAATGGGCTGAATTCTTGAAAGAGACAGTCAGGGAGAGAGTTTTTTGTTTTGTTTCTAGAATTTTACTGATTACATGACATTCCTCTTCCTTATTTATCTGCTTTCACATTTTAACAAATAGTTCTAGTAGTAATTACCAAATTTATATAGTCATTGCAAACTAGCTCGTGTGCGCGATAATAGCACAATTTGATGTTTATGAAGTGCCACTTTTCTATAAATGTAGAAATTCTGTTAATTATCACTGGAGCTGTTCATTAATACTTGGAAGTAGAAAAATAATGAATGAGAATGCCATTTATTCATTAAAATTCTACTGATCAGTCATCCCATTCATAAATTAGCCTTGTGCTTAATTTCGACAGAGCTCTGCGTATGCTGTGAGTTTTGAAGGTCAATGGTACTTTAACCCACATCTGTCTCCAAGATGAAAACGTGTTGCCTTCGACTGTGTGTTAGTGATGCTACATTTGATGCTGCCTTTGCATGAGATATAAAATAGAGCTTTTCCCTGAATACTTGTGGTCATTAAAAATCATAAAGCATTTTCTGCAAGAGGGGGGTTAGCTCTGGTGTCAGTTTAAAATAGGTAATTTCATTCTGCCTCCCCAAAATTTCCCCATATCTACAACTGGATATACTCTACATTTTGTCCTGAGGTGTTATATAGTGTTGCTGTGTGCTCTTTAGAGACTGGTGATGATTTCTATCTCAGGGGTAGCTACCTATTCTTTATAAAGTTTGCTGAGCACTTTGGTTTCTTTGGCAGAAAGGTGCTATATAAATGTCAGCTATTATTAAAATTATGCTTTACAGATATGTTAAACATGACAAAAATGATAAAATAGTTTTGAAATATTTTATGAAGTTTAAATGCATGAAATGTCTCTGAAGCTGTCTTGAGCTGATGTCTATTTCTGATCATTTTGTGTAATTCTACAGCTCCAGCTAGAGGTTGAGAGAGTCACAAAGTATAAAACAGTGCAATGAATAAGTAGTAATGGTCGTTTCCAGAACAATATCTATATATAATGAAGCTATCCAAGTCTTAAAAAGCTGTGGTTGCTGGTATAGCAGTAAGCAGATCTATTAAAAGGAAAGATCAGAATGTCACTTATGTCTCCCCTCAAAACAAAAACAAAAAACACTGAACTCCAGTGTGATAATTTGCTTCGCAACCCATGAGAAAGAAAGCTAATGCAAATTAGCACCAATTTCTAATGCTTAACAGCTCCCACTTCTTGAGAATACCCATCCTCCGCTGTGCTTGGGCCAAATTCTACCAACACTAACCCAAACAAACATACTTTCAGAGATGTGTGTTATCCATGTTTTTACTGGCAATGACTAAAAGTTCAGCTCTAGGGTTCCTGGATTTTTGAATAGAATAATGATTATTCTCCAGATTATACCATATCTTGTTCATTGGGTGATTATCCCTTCTATTGCAGGTAAAGAAATGACCAGGAAGCACATACTGTACTACTAGAAAATCAGAAAAATTCATATCGGAGAAACAAAAAAATACAAAGAACCTCAATAAAGATGTATTAAACATTATCATATTTGATTTGATTATCAAAACATGCAGAGAACAAAACCAGGTAATCCAGTGTGGATTTTCTGTAAAGGAAGTGCATTAAACCAAAAAAATTGTGATGACCTAATGTCACTGTGCCACAGTGGGTCACAGCTGAGGATGCCAGCTTCAGGACAAACTATTGAAAAATCGAGTAGACTCATCCCACACTGGTTATTCTTCCATAAGTTGTACCAGCCAGTAACAAAAGTAAACTTCTGTCTCATCACACTGGTTAACAAGAAGTCCAAACTGCAGTCTCTTTAGGCATTCCAGTACTTACTTCACTACCCAGACACTAGACTTTATGATGAGTGGTTCATCATACAAAGAGTTCTACTGATCCTAAGAGATCAGCCATATAACCAGGCCAATATATAACTCAGATCTTACACAATAATCATGCTGTTGCCAATCCTTTAGTAACTAATACCTAAAGCTTTATTTATAAGAGAAAAGAAAGGGGAGAGAGTTATAATGGTCAAGGAAAACAAACATATACAATCGTATACAAGTTTTTGGATCAGGTTTGGAGCTGTGATGAAATAAACTGCTGGCTTATAAAGTCTCTGGTAACTTCCGAAAGATTGGAAGGTCCTCAGTCTATTGGTTGGAATGCTCCTTTTAATGTAAGTCCATAGTCCAGAGATCAGAGCAGGAAAGAGGCAAAATGGAGATGCTTCCAGGGCCTTTTATATTCTCTCTCTTGTGGAGGGGATGCTCTCAGTCTTCATTTGTGGAAAATTACAGGCACAGGATGGAATGCAGGGTCACATGAGCAAGTCACATGCCATTGCATGCTTTGATGAGTCTTAGGTAGGGACCTACCAAATTCACGGCCGTGACAAACACGTCACGAAATCTGATCTCCCCTGTGAAATCTAGTCTTTTGTGTTCTTTTACCCTATACTGTACAGATTTCACAGGGAAGACCAGTGGAGACTGTTGACTGGACACCCAGCCCTGAAGGCAGTGTCCCACCAGCAGCAGCACAGAAGTAAGGATGTCAATACCATACCATGCCACCCTTACTTCTGCACTGCTTCCTTCAGAGCTGGGTGACCAGAGAATGGCAGCTGGTGGCCAAGGACCCAGCTCTGCAGGCAGCAGCACAGATGTAAGGGAGGCAATACCATACCATGCCATCCTTACTTCTGCACTGCTGCTGGCGGTGGCTCTGCCTTCAGAGCTGGGCTTCTGACCAGCAGCCACTGCTCTCCAGCTGCCCAGCTCTGAAGGCAACGCTGCCAGCAGCAGCAGCAGCACAGAAGTAAGGGTGGACATACTGCAACCCCCCTACAGTAACCTTGCAAACGCCCCACGATCCCCTTTTGGATCAGAACAGTTACATCACTGTGAAATTTCAGATTTAAATATCTGAAATAACAAAATTTACTATTTAAAAACTCCTATAACCATGAAATTGACCAAAATGGATGATGAATTTGGTAGGGCCTTAGTCATAGGAGCAGCAGTTCCCCGTATTCTGGCTAAGGTGTCCACAGGAAGGCTCACCAGGAAGGAATAAACTTCTTCTATGGTCTATTGTGAGAGCTAAATGTCCTTTAATGGGCCATCAACTTGAATAGTCCATTCACAATGTGCTGGCCAGACTGGATGTAAACTACTTTGTGGGAGTTACCCTAGGAGCAAACACATTTAAAAGACTGGTACACGGTCAATATTCATAACTTTAGATACAAAGATGCTTCATGCATACAAACAGGATAATCATATTTGATTGATTGTAACTTTTCCATTGATACCTTAAATGACATACTTTGTACAAGATTTGTTGCAATTGCATAACAGTGGAAATATTAAGGATATAACTGCTGTTTGAATCATACTGTGTCACACCTAAGATATGGCAGATATTCCTCAAATTTCCTCCTTTTACAAGCAGATCCTTCAAAAGGTAAATTTGGGCTACTGGTTTTTGTTTCCGAAGGTAGTTTATTAGGTTAGTTATCAAATGACACATCTGAAAGAATGCAGTATTCAATCAGATTCAAATTCTTTTTAATCCTATTTATCAATGTGTAAAGCTGTTCTCCAAGTATCTGTTGTTGGGCTTTTGTTGTTTATTTTACATTAAGAAGTTCATACCCGCCTGTTGCAACAGATGGAGGGCTCTACTCCAAGGATGTAGGATGTGCCCAGGTTCTGGTTTTATGCTACTCTGAGTATTTCTTTGGTTCCCTCTTTAAAAAACATCCTATGAATCCTCCTTGCAAGATCCCTTTAATAAAATTTTGTCTGGTTTCATGAATAGCAGTTACTTATAAAGTGCAATTATATTTTGTATAAGTAGAGAATCAGTTCCTGCAAAATACTTCACCTTTTTTATTGATTTGGGAGATATAGTGTATAAAGCTATTGCCTCTAACACTCTACAGTAATTAAATGTACTTTACCATGCAGCTTTGAGACACATTTTAAATGCACAAAATATGTTTCTTATTGTGAGCCACATTCATTTACTGGTCTAATTTCTGCAGAGACCAGCAGACACATATATTGACTCAGATTTATCTATAAAGCCACTATTTGAATTACCAAGCTATTTACATTGTTATTGTCTGTATCAGTTAGTAACTATTTTTAAAAACTTCACAGTAATGTAAGCAAAAGTAAAACCACTTATGGCAAAAAGTTATTAGGACCTGCTCAAGCCTTTTTCATAGGAACAGTCCCTTTAATCATACAGTTATGTTAATGGAAATATTTGCATGGGTTAAATTTGAAGGATTGGGCCCTAAATTATCTTCCCGTTAATTATCATCACAAAACAAGGGATGGATAATGTTGAATTCATGGAACTATGGACCCTGATCCTAGGCTAGGAAGGGACCCAATTACCTCCAATATTTGTATCTCAGGATCTGTGGGTGGGAGCCCAGTACAAGATTTTTGTTTGGTCTGCCATGGAGACTAGGGAGTGGGAGTTAACAATAGCAAGGTGGTAGCCAGGAGTGCTATGAGCACTTTAACTTATTTTGGGGAGCACTTAAATTGGGCTGGATATGGGCCCTATTTAGTCTTAATCCACCACTGGTACATGTGACTGATCATGGCACAAGTATAGCTGCAGAGATGACTCAGAAAATATACTCAAACTGTTTTAAAAGTAATGGAAATAATTAGCTATTATATGGATATTTTTATTCCTAGGGTGGTAAGGACATCAACTATACCTTATCTTTATTACTACCAACATCTTTTTTTTACATGTAGATCCAAGTCTGAAGTATGCAGTATACTAAGTATGTAATCAGTTTATTTTCTCAGTTTTGTTTCTCTATTTTCTGTTTTTGTGTGTGTAGGTGGCTGAGAATAAATGTAATTATTTTATTATATAACACCTGGGTATTTGTCAAAGGGCCACTCTAAGTATATCTAACCAAGAGAAAATGCTCCTTGACAGAATCATGACAAAAAAAAAATACCCTGTAGGTCTCTGAAGGAAAATAAACTCAGAGTGCCATTATTTCAAACTCTGCAATCTAAAGTCTTTACTTTAAACAAAGGAGGACAGGTTAAGTGTCCAGGAAAGTTAGACATAGCTAGTGCCAACAGGAGATAGTTGGTGAATGTGACAAAGATTGTGACACCATATAAAAAGTGTTTCAGCAAGGATAGATGGAATTACACTGAAGTGTTTGTTGGGGGCATTAAATGCTGTCAGAGTTTAAATAATTGTTTATGGGATTGTATTGAAAAGATGAATAATATTCTTACCAAAGATTAACTTCAGGTGCCAAAGTGAGTAGGAGCCTCGTCTTGAAGAAGCACCACAGATTCTAAGCAGATCTAAAGTATGGCTTATATTTCCAACAAAAACAAACAAACAAACAGAGTCAAGTTACCAACGGAAAAAATCATTAGCGTTTGCTAGCATTAAGATTTTTTGGCTTTTAGATATCAATCATTCTAAATAGGATAGGAGGTGACAATTCCGTTCTGAAGGAAGAATTCATAGAGAGAGGGAGGCTTTTTTCTTGTTTTATCTTTCCAAATAATAAATTCAACATGAGAAGCAAAATCATTTCTATTTAGCCACCCAGACCAGGCATTAAGGGCCTGAAGCAAAGCAAACTTTGAAGTCAGGAGGACTCCTTCCATTAGCTTTAATTGACAGCAGATCATAGTTATTGGTGAACCTCAAAAGGTTCAGAGGTGTTGGTATTTTCCAGATGAAGAGTATCAGAGGGGTAGCCGTGTTAGTCTGGATCTGTAAAAGCAGCAAAGAATCCTGTGGCACCTTATAGACTAACATTGTTAGTCTATAAGGTGCCACAGGATTCTTTGCTGCTTTCCAGATGAAGTCACTTTGGTATAGAAAACTACAAGGCTATTATTTCTTACAAGATTTCTAATATATCTTCACCTCAGAATATTGTTAAAAATGTAATGGAAAGTCACATGTAACCCCTCTGCCAGGTGGAGTTGGCAGCAACAAGGACCAGGTTCGATATCTAGAGGTTTCACTTAACAATACAAAATAGTAATCTGGGAAAACTAAACACCAGCCTGTGCACCTGTACAAGGTAATACTTCCCTTCTTACAAGCAGTGATACTGTGTATCACAAAAGATCATTTTTATTCAAAGGGAAAAAGAGAGCACAGCATTAATTTGAGCAAACACCACCACAATTCAAAAGCATGTGACCATAAGAAAATGCCACCCTACAGTCCATTGGGCAGTATCCTTTGCCTCAGTTTCCTGTGATGCAATGTGAAAGTCTGATGAACCAACATTCCTTTAACTTGCCATTCCCCTCTTCCTCTGTTACACTCCACTCACAGTTGGCTGCCCTTGTTTAGTGAAGACCGAGAGTTCATAGATATGTTCACAGGAGTTTGCCTCTGCTGCTGCTGTTACCATCACCGGCTTGCAGTGGTTGTTGTTAACTCTGTTGCTGCTGTTTTCTCTGCCACCATTATCACTGCTACTGCTGCTTATTGTCACTTCTGCAATGGCATGTTCTGAGGTTCCACCATTTAACCCAGCTGTCAGTGATTTCAGCAGCCTCTGCATTGTCTTTCACTGCAACTCTGTCCCCACACCAAGTCTAAGGATATGTCCAGACTGCCCACCGTATTGGTGGGTAGCGATCAATTTATCGGGGATCAATATATCGTGTCTTGTCTAGACGCGATATATCGATCCTCGAATGCGCTCCCCGTCAACTCCAGAACTCTACCAGAGTGAACGGCGGTAGCGGAGTCGACAGGGGAGCCGCGGCCATCGATCCCACACCATGAGGACAGGAGGTAAGTTGGAATAAGATACGTTGACTTCAGCTACGGTATTCCCGTAGCTGAAGTTGGGTATCTTACATCGACACTCCCCTCCCAGTGTGGACTAGGCCTAAGGCTTAGCCCCTAGACCTGTTCAGTGATGTTAACTTCAGTAATCACTGAACAGAAACAAGAACTCTTAACTGAACCTAATCATCTTTGTCTGAAGAGAAGAGGCTCAAATGATGCTTAGGACTCTTTAGGCAGAGTTCACAGCACCTCATTATAACACCTATCCCCTCCCCCTTCTAATTTTCACTGGGATTTGGCATCCCTACCCCTTGCTTAGCAAATGAGGTTAAGTTTAGGATGACCCTCTCAATCAGGGCTTGTTGCATACAGTTCTGCTGCCCTTTACTCATTCAATCAGGATAACAACATTTCATTATCTCTGCATTCAATACTAAAGTGATTTGTAACTCAAAACCAGCCAAAATCGATCACTTTGGCAAAGCAGCTCCATCTGCTGAGAACCTAGGCAGAGTAGATACATCTATGCAAATATGAAGTCTTCCCCCCAGCTCTTCACTAGATGTCAGGGGACAGCTAATTCTGCTTACACATACTGTGCATATCACGGTCTGTGTTTTTTCAATGCTTATAATTTTGCTATTCCTAAACCAGATTTCTTGTCATCAGAAACATTGTTACCCCAGAAACAAAATTAGGGTACCCCAGAATAGCTCAGCTATTGCCCCCTCCCAGGTTTTGCTTGATTAAAATGTGATGTCCTGTCCCTTTAAATGTTTGTGCTCTCTCCAGTGCAAAGCCTCAGTTTCCTGTTGGTTTCACTTTTGCAGCTAGAATAGTAAAGCCACCACAGCCCACCAGTGTGTACCTATCAGGTCCCTCTGCATCTATCATAGAATATTATTAGGGTTGGGAGGGACCTCAGGAGATCACCTAATCCAACCCTGTGCTCAAAGCATGACCAATTCCCAGACAGATTTTTACCCCAGTTCCCTAAATGGCCCCCTCAAGGATTGAACTCACAACCCTGGGTTTAGCAGGCCAATGCATCTGTCTGTCTCCTTCTCTAGTGGCTCCAGAAATATAATATTGGCAATGCAGGACTTCTATCCCACGAATGTCCAGTGCTCCCATTGCCCAAACAAGAAAAAGTAAGCAAATAATACTATAAAATGGGGGACAAAAGTTCACCTAGATGCACAGTGTGGCCAGGGCCATCCTTAGCCATAGGCAGAATAGGCAGCTGCCTAGGGCACCACTAGATCTGGGGGCACCACTCTGCTGCGAGCCCGGACAGACGGGAAGCAGTGGAGCATGTAAGAGCAGGGCTGCTGGGTCCTAGAGAGAGCCAAATGCAGCACAGTCTGAGGGAGGGGATTGGCTGCTGGGGTCTCTGGGAAGGGGTGGGGAAAGGAACTCATCTGTAGGGTGACCAGATGTCCCGATTTTATAGGGACTGTCCCGATTTTTGAGTTTTTTTCCTATATAGGCTCCTATTCCTCCCACCGTCGTCCTGATTTTTCACACTTGCTGTCTGGTCACCCTAGGTGGGGGTAATTGGTACCTATATGAGACAAAGACCCAAATATCAGGACTGGCCCTATAAAATCAGGATATCTGGATCTGGTCACCCTAGCTAGGGAGCGTGTCTCTTCCCCGAGCTGGCAGCGATCCATCTCATCCAGGGGGGAGCTGCACAGGGCAGGATGAGCTGCTGTGGCTCCATGGGTGCCCCATCTCTGAGATCAGATGCTGTGCTAACTTCACTATGGTCTGCTGGGCTGGCAGTGGTGCGCAGCTGTTGTCACTCTGCACCCCAAGAGGTGGATTTTGGGGTCCTGCAGTTTTCCACCTATCTCCTCCTCTACTGCATCTGTTGGACCAGCAGGCTAGGGGGTGAGCCAAGCATGAAAGCAGTACCGTGTTCCCATTTAGATTGTCATTTAACAAATTTGTTCGCCAAAAATGCTTGCTAACAATCCTGAATTCAATTTCAATATTTTTTTTTAAAAAATCAATATCTTAGCCAAAAACAGAAAATTAAGTTGTTGACAATTATGTGTGACAACTTATTTGTGTTTGGTATGGGGAAGGGAGTGGGCCAGTTTTCATCAGAGAAACAAAAACTGTTGACTGACTTTCCTACAGCCCTGTTACTGCTAAATAGAGCCTTCCAACAACTGTAATATGCTCATCTCCATACTAATGTATGGAGCAGGGATCAGCAACCTATGGCACATGTGCCAAAGGTGGCACGCAAGCTGATTTTTGGTGGCATGTAGCGGTGGGCTGAGCAGCTCAGCCCACCACTGCTCTGGGGTTTCAGCTGCTGCCCCATTGCCACCCGGGGTCCTGGCCACCGGCCCCACTCAGCACCCACTGCTGGCCTGGGGACCCCCAAGGAACCCCAGGCTGGCAGTGGGCTGAGCAGGCCGGCGGCTGATACCCTAGCTGAGCCACTCAACCCGCTATCGGCCTGGGGTTCCATTCACTCAGCTGGTAGGTGGGCTGAGCAGGACTAAATTCAACAAAATAGGAAAACAAGAGCAACTAATGACAAAGTGCAAGAACCTAGAGCAGTGGTCCCCAAACTTTTTCGTCTGGTGTGCGCCAGATGAAGGACTGTGGGGGTGGACGAGCATCTGCCAAAATGCCACCAAAATTCAGTGGCAGCAAGCGGCGTCATCCAGAGGCGTTGCTGCCAAAATGCCGCCGAATTTTGGTGGCATTTCAGTGGATGCTCGTCCGCCGGCCAGTATGCGGGTGCACTGAGAGGCCCCAGTGGGGGCCATGGCACCCACAGGCACCGCGTTGGGAACCCCTGACCTAGAGAGCCTCCTGAAGCACGGCGATCGTTTTGATTTAAATGGACTTGAACTGTATGAAGAATTGAGTACACTGTCATCAATAGTGCCACATGCAAAATCGATGATGGACATTGTACAGTTTACTCATACCAGCAAACTTGTTGACATATATCCTAATGTGTACATTGCCACTCGTATTCTACTGACAATTCCTGTAACAGCAGTATCAGGAGAAAGGAGTTTCTCAAAACTAAAGCTCATTAAAAACTATCCCCGCTCTACAAGGAGTCAGGAACACTTGACTGGTCTTGCTGTTCTTGCAATCAAACAAGACATCACTTTGTCTTTGTCATACAATGACATTATTACTGATTTTGCAGCCAAACAAGCCAGAAAGATTGCTTTTAATTAAAAACAAATCCTTGTTTCAATACCTCTTCATATAAATTTCCAATAAAATGTTGACAAATTAAAAAAAAATTATATTATTTGCATCATTCTGTCAAATCAGAATTTTTTCTATAGTGCTACCTCTTTAGTGCTAGTCCATCAGCATTACAGTGGCTTAATTAAGTTAAACTGGTTTTAATAACATGCATGTGGCAAGTTTTCCAATAGTGTAAGCTTATGTTTGTGTTGCTAAGAGCAAGACAGGCACAGGGGCACCAGCTTAATAAACCCGCCTAAGGCACCATAAATCCTAAGGATGGCCCTGAGTGTGGCAGACTACTGTTTTTGCTGCTGGGACAGCATGAGCCAGCTAGTTGGAGAGGGAGAAGTAAGCAAATACAGATAGAACAAAGGAATAGGCTGCAGCCCAAAGCTTCTGCAAACAAAGTGAAGTGGAAGCAAGCAGCCATATTGTTGACCACATGCTAGCAGGCAGGCACTGAAGCTTTGTAGCCAGCAGAGAAAGTCCAAGAACAGCCAAAGACCTTATAGGCACACAGCCAGCAGAAGGTGACTGAGTGCAGATTGTACAGCAACAAACAAACAGAAGGCATCCAAGAACTGTGATATCCAACAGGAAAGCAGAGAAATGGCACCTTTTGTGGACACTGTTTGTGAGTCTGATAACAATCATGAAACCTGGGTGGTGTACCTCAAACGTTTTGAGCAATTTGCAACTTGCAGCAGCATTCCAGATGGACAATGAGTTTCAACCTTTCTGATAGTGATGGGTCTGAAGACCTATGGACTGTTGCATGACCTTTTGTCTCTAGCTGTGTCTGGAACTGCATATACCACAATTACTGTAGCTATACAGGAACATTTTTCTCCTGCCCCACCAATGATAGCCGAATGGTAATGGTTCCATCAGTGACATCAGGAAAGTGGAAAATTGGTACCACATTTCATTGCTGCTTTAAAGAAATTATCAGTGCATTGTCAGCTCAGACAAACATTAAGTGATGCCCTGTGCAACCACTTACATTCTGGATTACAAAATGACCAGGTCTGGAAGAAGTTATTGACTGTATCAGAGCTTATATTAATAAAGGCTGCTGAAATGGCAGTTGCAATGGAGATCACAGAGAAGGATTCTCTGGAATTTAATGTGAATTGAGAAATTCATCTCCTGCATTGGTGACACAGAAGACTATGGGAGCATAAAGAATTTCCATGTGGCTGTTGTGCGCAAATTACACAAACCGAGAAGGATTGCTGGGCATGCCAGGTTATTTGCAGAAAGTGCCAGAAGAAAGGACACATCGCTGTGACCTGTCACACAATTCAATCACCAGCAACACAGAGTAACCCTACCTCTAAAACAAGGCACCTATGAAGACTGAACTTTAGAAAGGATTTAAATCAAGAATTCATAATGTGGAAAAAAACAAAAGCTCTAATGATATTGACCAAGACCTAGCACTACACATGTTATCAGAAGCTGGAGACAGAGGAGGCATCTCAGTCACACCCTTGATTGAAAGAGTTCCTACAAGAATGGAGCTTGATATTGGAGTGGCTGTTTCACCGATTTATGTATCTCACTATCATCAGCCTTTGTTACATGTTCCCCCAGAAGGAATCTCCATGGTTTTGAAGACTTACACTGGAGAAAAATTAGTTCCAAAAGGAACACACCAGGTGAAAGTTCAACTAGATGGTCAATCAGTTTTTTTATCCTTGTATGTTATTTAAGGGAAGTATCCACCATTATTTGGTAGATCTTGGCTTGGGAGGCCATTTGGACCAAGATCAAGATGATCACGAAGGCACCTCAAATATCTTCAAGAAATATTGGGCAGATGCTCCAAAGTTTTTGAAAGAGAGCTTGGACAGATGAGTAACTTGTCAATGAAGCTCACTGTTAAGTTTGACAGTCAGCCGAAATATAGCAATCATAGAATTGTGCTTTGTGCTCTGAAGCCTCTGGTAGAAGCTGATTTGGACTGTTTAGTGAACATTGGAGTCTTGTCACTCATTTCACACAATGAGTGGGCAACACCCATCATACCAGCCTTTAAGAAGAATGGTTCAGTCTGAATTTGTTGAGATTTCAAAGTGCACTGAATCCAGTTTTATGTGCAGACCAGTATCCAATACTTTGTATTGAAGGTTTGTTTGCTAATCTTAGTGATAGACGGTGTTTCAGGAAATTGGATTTGCTCAATGAATATCTACAAATGGAGCCTGATCAGGCATCTCACAATCAACACATAAAGAGTCTTATTTTGTTGCAACAGGTTGCCTTTCGGTATTACATTGGTACCTGCTCTATTCCAGAGAGCCAGAGATGAGATTCTGAAGGGATTGAATGAAGTTCAGTGTTATTTGGATGACAATCCTTGTTAAAGGAGAGAATCATCTTTGAAATGTGGATGCTATCTTACTTTTGGAAGACCATGGACTGAGCGTATGTTGAGACAAATGTGATCTTTTTTTAAACCTTCAGTGGATGTGTAATTGATGCCATGGGCTTAGGGAAATTGCTAGAGAAAGAGAAGACAGTTCCTTCAAGCGCCACCACCAGAGCATGTATCCCAGTTATGTTCATTCTTAGGACTGTTTACCTACTATGGTAAATTTCTGCTTAATCTGGCAACAGTATGAGGCATCTTTACATGAAATGTTACAAACAAAGAAAATGGAAATGGACGAAACAGTATGTGTGCGCTTTTAAAGAAGAAAAAACAAACAAAAAAAAACTGTTGACATCAGCCAAAGTTCTTTCACCTTTTGATGCTTCATTACCATTGCAGTTGGCTTGTGATGCTTCACCATATGGGTGGGTGCCGTTCTTGCCCATGTTTTTTCCTAATGGCATGGAGAAACCAGCTGCCTTTCCATCACGAACCCTCACTACTCCTGAGAAGAACTATGCGCAATTAGAATGAGAAGCTGTCAGTATTATCTTCAGAATTCGGAAATTCCAGACCTATCTGTATGGTAGATATTTTACCTTGCTGATGGATCATAACCCATTACTTTCAATTTTTGGACTGAAATATGGAATTCTGTCATTAAACAGAAGATATTGAGAAGAAGGCGAAGTGCTTGACTATATGTCAGCAAATTCAGCATGATCCTGGTCCAGCTCATCTACACCCTTGGTCATGGCCTCAAACTCCTTGGACACATGTTCACATGGATTTTGCTGAGTCATTAGAATGTTATATGTTTTGGTCATAGCTGACACCCATTCAAAATGGCCAGATGTTTTTAGAATGTCTTCTACTGTAGCTACTAAGATTATTGGACATCTTTGTATTTTGTTTAATCAGTTTGGTTTACTGTTGCAGTTGGTGAGTGATGATTGACCTTACTTCTGTTCTGAAGAATTTCAGGAGGTTCCTAGCTTCAAATGGAATTCAGCACATTTGCTCATCGGAATTCAGCACATATGCTCATCTCTTTACCATCATGCTATAAATGGACTAGCAGAACACTTGGTACAAACACTTAAGCATGTCGTAAAAGCTAACAAGTCTATTCTGAGTCATCAGCAGAACATGGATCATTTCTTGCTTGTCTACAGGAACACACTATTTGCTGCTACTCAGAAGTCACCTGCAACTCTTTTCTTGAAACGATCTTCGCATATCTATTTTGAGCTGCTATATCCTGATAGTGTACCCAAATCCCAAGCTATGTGAGCTGATTGACAAAATGAGACTTGTGATTGTTCTTTTCAAGTCACAGACTTAGTGTGGATTTTCAGCTATAGTTATAGAATTAAATGCGTACCTGGAGAACTTGTAAAATGCCTGGGATCTGTTTCATTTGTGGTGAAACAATCCAATGGTATTTTATGGAAACAACATATGGATCAGTTGCAGCCTCAACTAGCACTAGAGTCTAAGGAGGTTCCAGTAGACTTTGTTTCTCTAATTGAACCTTCTTCCATCACAACTCCTAATTTTTATGACTTGGTGGAAGAAATTTTGGTAACAGATTCTGTTGATTCCATACCAGATCCAGTTGATTCCTTACCAACAACTGTTCCTGTTGTTCAGGACACTATCACACATTATCCTAAGAGTGTGAAAACCACTTGTGCGCTTGAACTTATAAATTGTTTAGTTAGTGAGTTGCTAATAATAATAATAAGAATAATTCCTTGCAATTTAAGAGTTTGGAGTAGTCCACCAAAACTCTTAGTTAGGCTTATATAGTGTTTATTGTGAGACATGTAAATGATAATCTGTATGTGTTTGGAAAGTTTTTTTAAGTAGGGGGGAGGAACGTGTTGTCTTGTCCCTTTAATTGTCTGAGCTCTCCCACTGCCAATGCAAAGCCTCAGTTTCATGTTAGTTTCCATTTTACAGCTAGAACAATAAAACCACCACAGCAAGTGTCCCAAAGCTCCCTCTGTCTCTCTCTCCGTATATGCTGGCTGCAGCAGTAGAATAAAGATTGAGTAAAACCTGACCTCAGTGGGGAATTCTGCTTAAAAATAGCATGTATGTTATAGCCCTGAATTAAAAACCACAGGATATGGCTATTGAATAAATTACTAGATGAGCCTGTTCCTACTGGATGTATTTAATTACACCTCTACCCCAATATAACACTGTCCTCGGGAGCCAAAAAATCTTACCGCTTTATAGATGAAACCACATTATATCAAACTTGCTTTGTGCGTAGCCCCGCCGGAGTGCATAGCCCCGCCCTCCCCAGAGCACTGCTTTACCACATTATGTTCGAATTTGTGTGATATCGGGTCGCGTTATATCAGGGTAGAGGTGTATCTTCAAAGCCGTTTCTTGAGAAACTTGATATTATCTTTCATAGAAAAATTATATTTAGTTGCAATTTTTTAAATGAATTTAATTTGTGATTGTGTGCAACAGAAGGAAAAGCTACCAATGTCTTCAAGATTTGGCAAGTGAGATATTTGATTTATAATGTTTCTTTGACTACAGTCTATCATGTTTTCATCACTTGGATAGCATGGGTACACAGACCACTCTAGCTTTGTCAGAGAGTAGGTAGCTTTTATTGCTGCTATGGAGAGTGTTTACCATTCTGCCAGAATAGAGTATTTTAATTCACTTATGATTTTTGTGAATATTTGGAAAGCATAGAGATGTTACTGTTTATGGGTTGACATCTACATACTTTCTTTTGTATACTATTTAAATAATGTTTGTGCGTGAACTTGTAATGTTTCCTTTTTTCTGGATGTATATATGAATTATGTATTATATATTTAAAATATTCTGAATATCTTGTAAATAAAATAAATTCAATTTTAGTAAAAGGGTATTTTTTTATATAATAAGGCTAACAAGGACAATGCCAACATGCATTTGGTGCCCCACTGACATTAATCCGTACAACAGGAAGCTGAGTATTCAACCATCAAGAGTCTTAGATAATTCCCAGCAGTGATTTGGGTGTTGGCTGGCCCATGGAACCTTGACATATATTCTCTCCTGGATCATGTTAAAGAGAGATATGAGAAAATTTACCCATCTGTATTTGATACTTTGTATCCACAGTTCTGTACGTACATGTGTTAAGTGTAAATTTGTTTCTGCAAACCCTTTTCATACAATTAGTCTCATTGACATTAATGTATGTTATGTTTGCAAAATCTAGCCCCATGTTACTTCTTTTTTTAACATAACTTTTCTCTTTCTCTACTATCTGCACCATGTATTGCAGGTAGAATATTGTTTCAGTGGTGTTGTAGCTGTGTCAGCCCCAGGATATGAGAGACACAAGGTGAGTGAGGTAACATCTTTTATTGGACCAACTACTGTTTGTGAGAGAGAGACAAACTTTCAAGCTACACAGAGGTTTTCCTGATAGCTCTCACCAACAGAAGTTGGTCCAATACAAGACATTACCTCACTCACCTTTTCGGTCAGGTAGAATATTGACAGTTGGAGACTGAAATCTTATATGCAGTAGTAGTGCAAGGTTCCCTACATTACCCAGCCTCAAGCGATGAGAGAATAAATCAGTCACCATGGCTTAGCTTCTCTGCTGAGACACGCAATAAATGAGTGCCAAGTGGGGTGATAGATTCTGTGATGAAGACACATGTCCATGGGAATAGAACTGAGACTACCAATTTATGTCACGTAGATCACCGAACAGCCTTTGGATTGCAAACTCACTGCCTATCGGGGCAGATTTCAACTGGTGATCTAGAAATAGAAGGCTTCATATCATATATCTTATCTCCTGAGTAAGCAGTCACTTAACACAATATTAATATTTTGGGTCCTTAGCTTTAAAAAAAACACTTCAAAATCTCTTTATTCACAATCTGGTCTTTGGTATTTACTCCCTTCCAGCATTGGTAAACTATCATCATGATCCCTGTAGCTGTCTCTACTCATGATCATAGTGTCTCCTTGTGTCAGGAGCCAATGTTGCACTTATCTGTACCTCTAGCTCCTGCTTTAGCTGCTTATTTTGTGCCTCCAGCTTGTCCTTTACCTTTGTGCTCTGAGGCATAATCCTCCCACTAAGACACTTCTACAGGCTTGTCCCTTCCATGATATCAAAAGTCCAATATCACAAGTTCTAATCAACTGTAAACAAAAGGCCCTTCTGACCCTCCACAGAGCGACAACTTCCTTAGCTATCCTCTCTCAGAGGGTCATCCCTCACAAGAGCCTTGCTTCTTTCTTGCAATTCTCTCCTGCAGAAAAATCCTGCTATCTGCAGTCTCTCCCCAACTGGACTCACTCAGGCAAATTATAAGTCCCCGATATCTAATGGCTCACCACCTAGCTCCACCCACTCTGTCCAAGAGGTAATCAATCAGTCAATCACCCCACAAGTGGAGCATCTCGCTAATTATTTCCCTTCTCTAGCAGGTGATGGGGATTCACCCCATCATGATCCTTCCTTAATCCTCACCTACCAAAGCCTTATTTAACTAGTTCTGTGTCCTCTCTTAAATCACTACCTCCAGACCCCTCATTATTTTTGAAGCTCCTGTCTGAACTCCCTCCAAAAAGCCACTATTTTTTCAACCATAAGGTGATGAGAACTGAATTCAGCAGTTTGGGCATGTCCTTACCAGAACTCTATTACTTTCCATTCTATGATGTGACACTTCTATCTGGTGTATGCAGTTCAGAATTCCACAGGCCTTTTTATTGTCATATAGTATTTCAAAGTAATTTGCCCTCCACTATTGCAACTAGATCTTTTTCAGCATCACTCCTTTCTAGGTTTCTCCGTCTCATTGAATATCCTTGTGATGGATAACTTTTCCTCAAATACATTTTTGCCAAGCTGAATCTATGTTTTTGGTTTTCTGCCCATCATTCTAACCCAGTGGTCCCCAGCGTGGTGCCCGTGGGTGCCATGGCGCCCGCCAGGGCATTTATGTGTGCCTGCCTAGTGCATAGCAGGGGAGAGAAGCCACAGCCCTGTGCCTTCCGGGGACAGAGAACTGAGGCTGCGGGCACAGTGTTCTCTGTTCCCAGCAGGTGCTGGGCCTGCCTAGTGCCCAGCAGGGGAGAGAAGCTGCTGTCGGGCTCCTTCCAGGGACAGAGAACTCTGGGGCTGCAGGCACCAGTGTTCTTGGTCCCCAGCAGGCGTGGGGCCCGCCTAGTGCCGAGCAGGGGAGAGAAGCTGGGGCCCTGCGCCTGCTGGGGACAGAGTACTCCGGGGCTGCGGGCACTGGTGTTCTCTGTCCTCGCGGCTTCTCTCTGGATTAATATATAATATTAAATATGATGTTTTTTGTATTATTTAATGTACAAATAAAAATAAGCCTTGAAAAATTGTTGGCGCTCGCCACACTCTTCTGAAAACATGAATGTGCTACTGGCCACAAAAAGATTGGGGACCACTGTTCTAACCTCTTCATTTCCCACATAATTATTTCTCTGTCCTTACTGATGTTCACCACATTTTCCTATTTAGTATCATCTGTAAATTTGCTCTTTACCCCTCTTTCCAGATCATTATGAAGATATTGAATAAGGCAGCGCCTGCAATAGCCCACTAGATGCTTCTCCTAATCCAATATGTTGCCCTTTTTCCATTACCTTTTGTTTATGTCACTTCAGCCAGTTTTCTGAGCATGTGACACAGTTCATACGCAAGCTAGTTTCACTGGTTTTTTTGTTTACAAGTTTGAGATACACAACATCAAATACAACTAGGTTACATCTACTGCATTCCTCTTCATTCACGATATCTGTAATTCTTTTTTTTTAAATCAAGTTTGTAGGGCAAGATATATTCACATCCCTATTTAGTACTTTGTAGAAGGCTGATGGTTATTTTCTAGGCTTTCCAGTACTGCTTAAGTGACAATTTTATTGCTTTGTAGTGTATGAAGCAATAAATGGCTGCAGAAAATTATTAAACAAAGTGAAGTTTCAGCATTAAATCTATCTCAAAAGCTGTATTTGTGGGTATACTACAAAGCACTAGAAAGTATTGTTATTCAAAAAACAAACATAAAAAAGAAAAATACATTGTTTTCTTTTGAAAGTACTGTGCTACAGCTGGCATTGCTGACCTACAAGCTAACTGTAGAAAGAAATGCAACGTGGTAGTTAATTATTAGAGTGCAAATTAAAAAGGAAATACTCTATCAACTTGACCCCTATTGTTTGTGATCAGTTTCAGCTAAAGGTTTTCTCCCTGAACCTTCCAAGATAAACACAATTAGACTTCTTTCCTTCTGGGAGAAATTCCAGTCACTGTTCGTGGCCCAAGTACTCAGGCAGCAAACACTGGAGTTACAGTAGCGTCAGGAGAAGGATGGGCTCCTCCCTTCACATTGTGGAGAAAGGAGAACTGCTTCCTGCCTTAGGGCTGGAGTAACTTCCCCAACTTATTTCCCACTGCAGGGAAGCCTGAGTGGGTCACACTTTTTTTTAACTGAGTTCCAGATTCACCAACTGCATCTTCACTCACACCTGCAATACTCAACTGTCTTCCTTCATTGAAGTGTACTGAAGAAAGAATGGTGTTCAAGAGCAAATTAGCTAAGCAATCTAATCATATGATTAGATATATTAGACTGAAGGGAAAGAGTAAAAGGAAAAGATAAACCAAGATATAGTTTAAAAGGAAAAAAACATGAAATGGAAGAAGAAAAAACAGAGCAAGAGAGAAAAACAAAAACAAAGTAGAGATATTACATTGAATATTATTGTGTACAACATTTTAAAACTGTTTATGATTTATAGAGATAGTTATTAGTAATTGCATAGAACAGTTTTACAGGAAGTTTGATTCCAAAATGTTACAAAAATATGCACATAAAGGGATCTGGGATTTCCTGGATCCAGCCTACCTGTTGATCTTGCCCAAATAGAGAGAGCAAGAGTGAGAGAGAGGTTACATTAGATAAATATTTTACCTATCTCATTGGGTATGTGAGAGAATTAGCTAATGTTGGTAATACATTGAGATCCTCAGTAAAAGGCACTGCAGAAGTATTGTACTGTCATTTATTTCTTTGACATTGAGATTGCCTTTCTTATTCTGAGTGTTATAGTGCCTATTACAATTAAGACTATGAAACTTATTCTAAATGCATGAAAACAAAAGGTTATAACTTTTTTCTAATGTACCCTTTGAGCCAAAATTTTCTATGCTTGGCCTCTTCCTAAAGGGAATATGTATACAAACAATAATTTAGGAAGAGACTAAGCATAGAAAGTTTCAGCTTAAAGGGTACATTAAAAAAAGAGTTATAACCTTTTGTTTTCATGCATATAATTATTGTTTTTGAAAGTGTGAACTAAGCCCTATCAAGCTACTCTTAGCTATCAGAAAGTAAAAAAAAGATTTTAGCTGTTGGAGGGGAAAATCCTCACATGCTTCTTGAAAAGAGTTACAACAAAAATTACCAGCATTTGAAATTGGAAACCTTGCATGAACATAGCGCTCACCACAGAATGGGATCATCCATGTATTTGGGGGAAAACATTGGTTTTAATTAAGTTAAGAGCATCTGAATTTATGCAGGATCAGGACTTCAAAGACTGATGTAGTAATCATGTGAGCACACTTTTCAAAACTGGCTAAGCGGCAGTGGTTAACTCAAAGCAAGATTTTTGTAAAAAGCTTAATTGCTTTTGGTCTGTTGGGAAAACATCCCCCAGCCAATTCAGATAAACTTACACACATTTCAAATTTGTAATTAATATTTGTAATTAATTACCAAAATATAAATAGACACTAAGTAACCCTTTCTAATGGAAAATGGCATGTGTTTCAAAAATATCTTCAGTATTGTAATGTTTACCATAAAACTCTAGTGATTCTGGGGTGTTTAGCCTGCCTCATGAAAACATGAAAAGAATTTTCCCTGATTCAAAATAGCCACCATTTTCTGTTACTCTTAATGAGACTGAAGCCAACAAGATAAACTGTAGGGAAATGATAACAATCCATAGGTGGAAGTGAGTCTGCCTTTAAAAGAGTTGGCTGCCACCTCCCACTGTTTTCAGTGAGGCTGAAGCCACGCCCACAGACTGAAGTGCAGTCACTATATGGTTTAGGGGGCTAGATGGGACCGAGCGACTGTGAGGAGCAGCAAGAACTCTGTGAAAAGTAGATGTGGAGAATGAGAAGGATCAGGGGGATGAGAGGTCAAGGAGGCAGATTTAGGGGTTGTGCAGAATGTGGGGCAAAGGAATGTGGAGGAAGAAGAGAAACTGAGGGGGGTGTGCAGGACAGTGTTAGGGGTGGGAGTGGGAGAGGTTAGAATGGCAGCTCTGCCAGCCTGGGGCTAGGGTTGCCACCTGTCTGGGTGTTCCCAGGATTATCCCTTTCTTATCTGAGGTAACTGTCCTGAGAAAATCTGTAAGGGTGCTCAGTACATACCACCAGCCATTCAGTTTTATGAGGTCAGGCTCATCCTGGATGTTCCAAGGGATTTTTTTTAATCCCAGAGATGGCAAGCCTAACCTGGGCCATAGCAGTAGGGAGTGTTGCTGCTGCATCAAGACTATACTAGGAAATAGATGGCAGTTCCCGTCTCTTAGGGGTGAGGCGGGTAAGTGAAGTTTCCCTCTGAGCAGCCAGGGAGAGGCTGGCATGTTTGTGTGCATTGTGTGCATGTTGACTTTAAACCTGAAATTATTTCACACACAAATTGGCAGAAGAGGAGTAGATAGGAGTTAAAATGTCAAAAGATAGACTAAAGGATATGATTTAATTTAAAATACTGGGTTTTTTTGGCCAATCTCTTGTTTTCTAGCAATCTGACTCATGATTTTTGAACTCTTGATATTGCCAATACTGCTTCTTACCTGGAGAGTTGCTCATAAAGGCCCAATATGGGTATAAGCACAAACAACATACATGGTTGTTACACTGTTGCATGGTTCTTGTATATACCTGTGTGTACTGTATAATGCTTCCTTTTTGGTTCTGCAATGAGCCAGCATGAAATGAGGTATTAGCACAGACTATTGCACATGGGGTTTTATAACTTAGGGAGTCTGCAAACAGAGATGAGAGGAACGCAGTGCATGGAGTTATGGGACCAATTATCAAGATCTAAATCCAAGTATACTATACACATAGGAGATTTTAATTATCCATAATTTTGTTTGGATGGTAAAGAGAAAAAAACACAGGTAATCAAGGAGACATTAAAACACATTAACACACAGGGTGAGAAAAGCAATAAGGAGAAGACATGTTAATAGGCTGACAATGGATGAATAGCAAGAAGTTCTGATGAAATAAGGCAATGAAGCTTCCTGGATTTGCTTAAAAACTTGTAAATGGGCAGTAGAGACCAATCCTGCATGTGGCCTGGAAAAGGCTAAATTTCCTAACATATATTTAATCTCAAATAACTAGCTATGACATATTCTAGCTAAAACAAGCATTTTTTAGGGAGGGTTATATTCTCTGGCATCATTCTGTACTGATTAGATCAAATTTCCTGTTACTTTGTAACAATTCTGGCAGACCATCACATTACTGAGGTTTGCTGTTATCTTCACCTGAACAGTACCAAAGTGCTCTATAACAAAGGATGCTAACATTACCAAAGTACTCTGTCATCGCCAGCTACATTATTTTAAATTATATGTCATGCACTCACAACAATCATATCAACAATTTGAAGTTTCATGAGAGGAAGCTTTTATGTAGCAAAAAAGCAGACAAAAATAGTTCTGACAATTGCCATCAGAATGAAATAGCATGTACATTTTACAAAATTAAACAATCAGTGTAATCACAAATGCATTTTTGTCTACAAAGAAGATGAATAAATTTGGATGCAGAAAATGAATACAGCTTAATTATTATATTGTAATATACCATTACTCACAATACATTGGATTACTATAACTCAGATTTATGGGGCACTATTTACTGGATAACTAGCAAATGTTGAGAATGCAACCTGTGTTATCAAGAAACAATTTCAAAATAATACTACTAGTAGAAAATATTTCTGGCAAAGACCACAGAACCAGATGACTATGATTGATTATTGTAAGTTTCCCCTTTATGTATACATTTTCCCAAAAAGAGATGGTTTCCTTTCAAAAAGTATGATAATTTGAATAATCTGTACATTAGCAAGATCTAATTATCTCTATAGACCAGTGGTTCTCAAAATTTTGTACTGGTGACCCTTTTCACATACAAAGCCTTTGAGTGCGACCCCCCCTCCTTATAAATTAAAAACATTATATATATTTAATACCATTATAAATGCTGGAGGCAAAGCGAGGTTTGGGGTGGAGGCTGACAGCTCACAACCCCCCATGTAAGAACCTTGTGACCCCCTGAGGGGTCCCAACCCCCAGTTTGAGAACCCCTGCTATAGACGCACCCTTCTAGGGGCCCAAACAGACAAAGGATAACATGCCAAAGATTGTCTGGTTTTGCAGAATCAGCATTAAGAGTTTATATTCAAGACTGTTAATTTTGCTAACAATAAGATAAATAATCAATGTACAACACTCTTAAATATGACTGGAAACATTTTTGCTATAAACAGAAAAGTGATGCTGAGTAGATCTGGCACCTGAAACATATACAAGTTGTACTTTAATCCTATTACATCACATAATAAGCCGTGTATATTAATTAATTATACATCAGTGTTGGCCCAAGCATGCTTCCACTGACACCTATTTGGGGGAGGCACTTTTCACAGCATAGGGGTTTCTCTTTTGATGCAAATATTTTTTGTATTTGACTCACCTTGATTCACATAATTTTAAAATCACTGGATGGGGACATAAGGGAGAAGAGTTTTCAAACTCAATATAGATTGCGAAAGGAAGCTTAAGAGTAGGAATTCTGTGAGTTCACCCACACCTAGTATATAGTTTGTAATGTGCTTTTGGATCTACTGGGATGAAAATCCATGTAGAAATCTTGAAGAATGTTATTAGTGAACTTTCCCTTCTATCATTTTCTGGCAATTCATGGACACATTGGTATGAGTGAGGATAATGTGGCTAGGCTAATGAGTTCCAAAGAATGCAATTGTACTAATAATAAGATATATGCACAAAGGTTGGACTCTTTGTCGGCTGCTGCAATTGCTCACCTCTATCCAAGGCATTTTATAAAATATGGTAATTAAACATGCTGACTTTAGACATTCTAAATGTATTGTGATGCACATGTTCAGGAGTGGCAGTAAAAGGCCACGGCTGGCATTTCTTTAACTAATAATTATTGTGTTTTATTGTCATGGTTCTCTAATGCATTAACAAGCTAGGACTCAGCTTTATTAGAATTCACTTGGCCCCACTGTTCCTATTCTCTCACATAATAAATATGCATGGATTATTTTCCTCTAGCCTTCACTAATTTAAAAGAAGATATCCTCAATGAAATGTATTCAAATATTTTGACATTTTGCTTCACCTCACTTACAGAGCAGAAATTGTTTCTGACAGTTATTATACAGTACGGGAATCCTGCTGTTACACTCTGCTGAAGCACAGGTTGAAGAGAGACAGCAATTGCATTTTGTTCAAAGAGTGATTCTCTGGCCTAGAAATAGTAACATGGTGAGCTGTGATTCGCTGGAAGTTCAGATAATATCCACTCTGTACACCTCTAACAGGAACATGGATTTGTTTGTTCATTTGTTTGTTTTTCTTCTTAAAACAGAAGAAAATGAATCAGTGTTGGAAGTTTAGCACCTTCAACTTTGGAGAGAGGTTCGGATTGTAAAATACAAGTGGGACTTGGGAGAAATGGAAGTTAGGGAAATTGAGCAGGATTTTCTTCCTTCTCAACTTTCACTTAGAGTGAACATAACAACATAGTCAATTTTGAAAATATATGAACCTATTTATGCAAATCATGCAGTAGCAAAGGTTACATAGCCTCGTGTTTATATTTCCAAAAATGCATAACCCCTCTGCCAGGTGGAGTCGGCAACAACAAGGGCCAAGTTCAATATCTAGGGGTTCATCTTAACAAAACAAAACCGGCTTGATTCCCTGTTTAGTAACTTGGGAAAACTTAAAACCACCCCAGATGCCCCTAAGAAGCAATACTTCCCCACTCACAAACACTGAATCTGTGTATAAACAAAAGAGAACTTTTATTAGAAGTGAAAGGGAACCCAGTAATAATTTGGACAAATGCTACCATAATGATTCAAAAGCATATCACTGTAAGCAAACACTCACCCAGAGTCTGTTGGGCAGTGTCTTTTGCCTCAGTTTCCCACTTTGCAGTGTGAAAGTCTGACAAACAAACATTCCTTTAACACACCACTCCCCTCTGCTGCACCCCAGTCACAGTTGGTTGTCCTTAGTCAGCAAAGACCCGGAGTTCAAAGGTGCATTCACATGGATCAACCTCCCACCTCTAAAAGGGAGAGGAGGTTGAGCAATGCATTCACTGCGCATGGTTATCTTTGCCACTGCTTGTCTCTGCTGCTGCTATCACTGCTGCTGCTGGCCACATCACTTCTGTGACATTGCGTTCTGAGGGTCCCCCACTAACTCAGTTCTCAGTGATTTCACTGAGTAGTGGGGAACTGCTGTGCTGCTGCCTCAAAATTGTCTTTTACTGTCAAACTGTCCCTGCCCCAGCTCTAAGGCTTAGCCCCTAGACGGCTCTCAGGGATGTCAGCTCTAGTAATCAGTGAACACAAACAGGGACTCTCCATTGTGTCCAATCAGCTCTGTCTTTAAACACTAGAAAAGGGAGGGTCAAATGACGACTAGGACTCTTTAGGCAGAATCCACACCATCAGATAGGAACACCTGTCCCCATCTTCCTCTCAGCCTCAGTGGGTTTTGGCATCTGTACCCCCTGCTTAGCAAGTGAGGTTCAGTTGAGGGACCTCCTCAATCAGGGCATGCTAAGTACCGTTCTATTGCCCTTTACTCATACAATAAGGAAAACATTTCATTACCCCTGAATTCAATTTAAAAAAATTATTAAAGCTTACATTAAAATTGCCTAAGGGTCCGCAGGTGACAGCTCGAATGAGTGGCTCCATGGCTAATTTGAAGACGGTGGAGCTGAGTGCACAGCCTTGCTTCACACAACTATGGATTGGGATTTCAGGGGTCTCCCCTTCCATGGAGTGGATGGTGGTGGTGCTGCCTTTGTAAAGTTCCCGGACCAGTTGAAGGAAATTTTCAGGCATCCCATAATCTCAAAGCATGGCAAAAATGTGCGGATGGGGCATGGAACTGAAAGCATTAGCCAGGTCAAAGCATTCCATGGCACATTTCCTACATGCCCTCCTGTCCATGTCGATGGCAGTTCAAAGGACAAATTTGTGTTTGTAACAGGCTTTGCATGACATGAAGCCCTTCTGGATGGAACTGATGGACTCTTCATTCACTGACCAGTCTGTAATCCTAGCTGCAATGCAGCTGGCATAAAGTTTGTACCTGGTGGAGCAAAGAGAGGTGTGTCTCCAGTTACTGGAGTTGTCTTGCTTGACCTTCTTGCTGATGAGTACAGTCAGACTTCTTCCAGGAGCTGGGAGTATGGCAGAACTGTTTGCACTCGAAGATATCAGTTAGTACCAGGCAACTGGGATCTTGTCTTTTCAGGATATCGTAGCTAATGCCATATTTTCCTGGGTCTGTGGTTTTTGTCTTCATGAGTCTGGTCATTATTTCCTATGGTGTAAAGTCTTCTTCCAGCCTCCTTTCTTACCTCAGCCGGGACAGATGAAGGCATCCTGGATTCTACATATCATTCTGGACAACACAGTTAAACACATCCTTGTGTTACCCGGGGTTCTTTCAACCCAAAGCTCTTGGTAATTTTAATCTGTGCGAGGAGGTGTCAGGAAGTAAATCAAGGGAGACACAGCCGTCTGACCGATAGATAGCGGGCACAAACAGGACAACACAAGAGTGCTTTCACTTAAAGCTAAACTTTAGTCTCAAGCACTTACACCTGTCTGCAACAAGTTAGTAAAACACCCCCAACCCTTGATAATTACCAAAGCTGAATGTGGCTCTTGAGAGTGACACAGCGGCTGGCTTCTGGTGGCCAAATCTTCCTTCTGCTGGTGGGGACTGCAAGATGTATCCAGAGAGAGAGTCCAAAAAAGTCCCCAAATGAGTCCAACTATCTCAAGCTTTTTCCCCTTATTTATACATTAGTCATAGAATGACATGTCCCTTAAAGAAATCTTGTTAAGTAAGCAGTTTCAAGCAAGAGGTTCCTTCTGGCTATTGATTAACCAGGTGTGGGTTTTCCAGAGTCTGCAGCTCTGAGACCCCAATAAACATTCCTGCTCTTTTTAAAATGCATCTAACAACTTCAACACAATTCTTATCAGGAAGGATGCGGGGTCAAGCTACCCTTTCCATGGCACCCAAAACCCGCTCCCCTCCTGCCTTGGTCAAGCCAAGATTGCTGAATGATCAATTTACAGCTTGCTGACTAGGTTCCTTTTTAATAATAAACCATAGTGGTTTTAGACACTTTACTGGTTTGCCAAAGTCTCCCTGCACACTTGAAGTGCAAGAATAGTCTTTCAGATGGGATGATGAGGGTCCATTGAGGATTTCCCTTATAGCTGTAGGGCAGTTTGACCAGTACAGCTTCTCAATCCAAGATGCTACTGCCAGTTTATAGCAGCAATTGGTATTTCTTCTCATGGCTTCCTTGCTGTAGTAGTTATAGCTAGACTCAGGGATTCTATGAAAAATCAGTGTGCTCTCCTGATTTCCATCCCTCCCCTGATGCAATTTCTGCACCCAAGTCTTCAGTGACTTTGTCTACAGAGAGGTTAAAGTCATTGAAGGAGTCTGTCCTCGCCAACTCCTCCATCCAAGCTTGCCATCTAAGCTGCTGCTCCTTTGGCTGCTCCATCACAGCAGGCATAGGCTGTAAGATTGTTATGGGATTATCCTGTGGCCTCTTTTCCTCCCAGAACACAGGATTCCATTGCACCAGATTTTGAGGGGAGATTTCAGGTCTGATGCCAATGCCACTGGTGACAGGATCCTCCCTTACAGACTTTGGGCAGGTGTCATAACTCTAGTCCCAGATTTGGACCTTAGCGTCCAAAATATGGGGGTTAGCATGAAAACCTCCAAGCTTAGTTATCAGCTTGGACCTGGTACTTGCTGCCACCACCCAAAAAATTAGAGTGTTTTGGGGCACTCTGGTCCCCCTGAAAAACCTTCCCTGGGGACCCCAAGACCCAAATCCCTTGAGTCTCACAACAAAGGGAAATAATCCTTTTTCCCTTCCCCCCTCCAGGTGCTCCTGGAGAGATACACAGAAACAAGCTCTGTGAATCCAAACAGAGTGACTCCCCCTCTCCGTTCCCAGTCCTGGAAACAAAAGCACTTTCCTCTTCACCCAGAAGGAATGCAAAATCAGGCTAGCAAATCCAACACACACAGATCTCCCCCTGATTTCTTCCTCCCACCAATTCCCTGGTGAGTACAGACTCAATTTCCCTGAAATTTCCCAGTAAAGAAAACTTTAACAGGTTCTAAAAAGAAAGCTTTATATAAAAAAGAAAGAAAAATACATACAAATGGTCTCTCTGTATTAAGGTGACAAATACAGGGTTAATTGCTTAAAAGAAATATGAATAAACAGCCATATTCAAAAAGAATACAAATCAAAGTACTCCAGCACTTATATTCATGCAAATACCAAAGAAAAGAAACCATATAACTTACTATCTGATCTCTTTGTCCTTACACTTAGAAACAGAAGATTAGAAAGCAGAAACTACTTCTCCAAAGCTCAGAGAAAGCAGGCAGGCAGACAAAGACCTCAGACACAAAATTCCCTCCACCCAAAGTTGAAAAAATCCGGTTTCCTGATTGGTCCTCTGGTCAGGTGCTTCAGGTGAAAGAGACATTAACCCTTAGCTATCTGTTTATGACACGCCCCCCAAATTGCAGACAGTGGGGAAGCTCACTGGCGGCAATTTCCTTCTAGAACTTGAAAATAAACAGATTAATACAACACATGCACCTTTACATATACCACTAAGTATATAACTAACAGACTTCTACATTTTAAGAACACTTTTTAACTACTGAATTCTGGGAAACTCTCACGGGAGAGAGCATCAGCAACTTTGTTAGAAGCTCCTGTGATGTGTTGAATTTCAAAATCAAAATCTTGGAGAGCTAAACTCCAACAAAGAAGTTTCTTGTTGTTCCCCTTGGCAGTATGAAGCCACTTTAGTGCAGCATGGTCAGTTTGTAGTTGGAACCGCCGTCCCCAAACAGATGGGCGTAGCTTTTCCAGGGCGTACACAATGGCATAGCATTCCTTTTCACTGACTGACCAGTGACTTTCCCTCTCAGACAGTTTCTTGCTGAGAAACATGACAGGATGGAAGTTGTGATCTGTTGCTTCCTGCATGAGCACTGCTCCTATACCACGCTCAGATGCATCCGTGGTTACTAGGAATGGCTTGTCAAAGTCCGGGGCCCTGAGCACAGGGTCAGACATGAGTGTCGTCTTAAGCTGGGTAAAGGCCTTTTGACACTGATCAGTCCACTTAATTGCATTTGGCTGGGTCTTTTTGGTCAGGTCGGTCAGTGGGGCAGCGATTTGGCTGTAGCATGGTACAAATCGCCTGTAGTATCCGGCCAAGCCTAAGAAGGATTGGACCTGCTTCTTGGACCGTGGGACAGGCCACTTTTGGATAGCATCCACCTTGGCCTGTAGGGGGTTTATGGTTCCTCGACCCACCTGGTGCCCCAGGTAAGTCACTCTGTTTTGGCCTATTTGACACTTTTTGGCCTTAACAGTTAGTCCGGCCTGCCTGATGCGCTCAAAGACCTTTTCCAGGTGTAGTAGGTGTTCGGGCCAGGAGTCTGAAAAAATGGCCACATCATCGAGGTAGGCAACTGCAAATTCTCCCAATCCAACTAGTAGACCATCTACCAGCCTCTGGAAGGTGGCGGATGCATTTCGAAGGCCGAAAGGAAGGACATTGAATTCATACATGCCCGCATGGGTGACGAATGCTGACCTCTCCTTGGTAGGTTCATCTAGCGGTACTTGCCAGTACCCCTTGGTTAAGTCTATGGTAGAGATGAACTGGGCACGTCCCAACTTCTCCAATAGCTGATCGATGCGTGGCATTGGATAGTTGTCTGGACGAGTTACCGCATTTAGCTGACGGTAGTCCACGCAAAAGCTTATTTCCCCATCTGGTTTGGGTACCAGAACCACTGGAGATGCCCATGCACTGGTAGATGGGCAGATTATACACATCTGTAGCATGTTCTGGATCTCCCGTTCTATAGCAGCTTGGGCATGAGGAGACACCCGGTAGGGTGGGGTTCTGATTGGGTGATCATTACCTGTGTCAATGGAGTGGTATGCCCATTAAGTCCATCCTGGGGTGGCTGAGAACAATGGGGCAAAGCTAGTGCACAGCTCCTTGATTTGTCGCCGCTGCAGACGTTCCAGGGTGGTTGAGAGGTTCACCTCTTCCACGCCACCGTCTTTTTTTCCATCATAGTAGACACCGTCAGGCCACTCAGCATCATCTCCCTGGACTGCAAACTGACAAACCTGTAAGTCTCTGGAATAGAAAGGCTTGAGAGAATTAACATGGTACACTCTAGGCTTTAGTGAGGAATTGGGAAATGCTATGAGGTAGTTTACAGTTCCCAGGCACTCTTGGACCGTGAATGGCCCTTCCCATGATGCTTCCATCTTATGGGCCTGTTGCGCCTTCAAGACCATAACCTGGTCTCCTACCTTGAAGGAACGTTCTCTGGCATGTCTGTCATACCAGGCCTTTTGCTCTTCCTGAGCATCCTTTAGGTTCTCTCTAGAAAGGGCTAAAGAGTGTCGGAGGGTGCTTTGTAGGTTGCTTACAAAGTCCAGAATGTTAGTTCCTGGAGAAGGCGTAAACCCCTCCCATTGTTGCTTCACCAACTGTAATGGCCCCTTAACCTCGTGACCATACACAAGTTCAAACGGTGAAAACCCTAAACTGGGATGTGGTACAGCCCTGTAGGCAAACAGCAACTGCTGCAACACTAGGTCCCAATTATTGGAGTATTCGTTGATGAATTTACGTATCATGGCCCCCAAAGTTCCATTAAACCTTTCCACCAGGCCATTGGTTTGATGGTGGTACGGGGTGGCAACCAAGTGATTCACCCCATGAGTTTCCCACAGTTTTTGCATAGTCCCTGCCAGGAAATTAGATCCTGAATCAGTAAGGATTTCGGCGGGCCAACACAGTGTTAGCTCTAGTGTTGCCTAGAGCTACTGCTTCCGGCCATCGGGTAGCAAAGTCCACTAAAGTCAGTACGTACTGCTTTCCTCTGGGTGTCTTTTTTGGGAAAGGACCCAGAATATCCACAGCTACTCGCTGAAATGGGACCTCAGTTATGGGGAGTGGCTGGAGAGGGGCCTTGACCTGGTCTTGAGGCTTACCCACTCTTTGGCATACCTCACAAGATCGGACATACTTGGCAACATCCTTGCCCATCCCCTCCCAGTGGAAGGACTTCCCCAACCAGTCCTTGGTTCTGTTCACCCCAGCATGGCCACTGGGATGATCATGGGCTAAGCTTAAGAGCTTCTCCCGGTACTTAGTTGGAACCACCAACTGTTTTTGCAGCTGCCATTCTTCCCGGTGTCCACCAGAAAGAATCTCCTTGTATAAAAGTCCTTGGTCTATAACAAACTGGGATCGATTAGAAGAGCTGAGAGGCGGTGGGGTGCTCCGTGCCGCCGCCCACGCTTTCTGAAGGCTGTCATCTGCTTCCTGCTCAGTCTGGAACTGTTCCCTTGAGGCTGGGGTCACCAGTTCTTCCTCAGACTGTGGACTTGGGCTTGGTCCCCCTGGAAGCGATGTAGATGAGGGGTTTGTTTCCGTTGCTGGTGAACTGCTCTCCGCTGGTCCACCTGAGGGTATTTCAGGCTCTGGCTGAGCCTTTTGGGTATGGCTGTCTTTTGCTTCTGCCAGTTCTGGCTCGCTGGCGCCCTCTGGCGTTGAGTTTGAAGATGTGGTTGCACTTGCTGGTGCTGGTTGCTGTTCCAGTTCCGGGCCTGGGACTGGAGGTGCTGTGGCTGTTTCAGTGGTAGGCATGGAATCCGGGTCCACTACCTCTGTCTCGGTCTCTGGTAACACAGACGGGGCCTCTGTGGACGGCTCAGGAACAGGAATGGGTCTGGAAGCTTGCCTGGTTTGGCTACGTGTAACCATTCCCACTCTCTTGGCCCGCTTCACCTGGTTGGCCAAGTCTTCCCCCAGTAGCATGGGGATAGGATAATTGTCATAGACTGCAAAAGTCCACATTCCTGACCAGCCTTTGTACTGGACAGGCAGTTCAGCTGTAGGCAAGTCTGCAGCTTGTGACATGAAGGGGTAAATTGTAACTTTGGCCTTTGGGTTGATGAATTTGGGGTCTACGAAGGATTGGTGGATAACTGACACTTGTGCCCCCGTGTCTCTCCACGCAGTAACCTTCTTTCCGCCCACTCTCAAATTTTCCCTTCGCTCCAAGGGTATTTGAGAGGCATCCGGGCCTGGGGATCTTTGGTGTGATGGTGGTGTAATGAATTGCACTCGCATGGTGTTCTTGGGACAGTTGGCCTTGATATGTCCCAGTTCATTACACTTAAAGCATCTTCCATCTGATGGGTCACTGGGCCGAGGTGAGTTACTGGAGACTGGTGAAGTGGAAGAATAGGGCGTCTGTGGCTTGACTTGGGTTGTATGTGGGGTCTTTGGCTGTCCTCGGTTGTAAGGTTTATGGTCGGTGTGCCCCCTGGGGTATTCGTTCCCCTTGACCGTAGCTTTCTTGCTTTCTGCTACTTCCAGCCATCTGGCTCCAATCTCCCCCACCTCAGTGAGATTTTTGGGTTTTCCATCTTGTATGTACCGTGTGATGTCCTCAGGAACACCATCCAAGAACTGCTCCATTTGTATGAGAAGGTGCAGTTCTTCCAAGGTTTTAACATTGTGTCCTGATATCCAGGCCTCATAATTTTTCCCAACGTAGTAGGCGTGTTTGGGAAATGACACATCTGGTTTCCACTTTTGGGTTCTGAAACGCTGACGGGCATGATCCGGGGTTATCCCCATCCTGTATCTGGCCTTGTTTTGAAAAAGTTTATAGTCGTTCATGTTCTCTTTAGACATTTCAGCTGCCACCTCTGCTAAAGGTCCACTGAGCTGTGGCCTCAATTCTACCATGTACTGGTCTTCAGGGAGGCTGTACCCAAGACAGGCTCTTTCAAAATTTTCCAAGAAGGCCTCGGTGTCATCACTGCCTTGTAAGTGGGAAATTTCCTGTGCTGTGAAACGATAATTGGCGCAGGGTTGTTAGGTTTGGCTGTGTTTTGCTTAGCCTTTTCTAATTCCATGGCCTGTCGGTGGGCTTCCCTCTGGAGTTCCATCTCTTTTTGTTGTTTTTCCATGTCTCGGCGGTGGGCTACCTCTTCTTCTTGTAGTTTTCTGTGGTGGGCTGCATTTTTGGCTTCTTCTTGTTTTTGTAGCCTTTCCATCTCTTGTTTGTGAGTTGCCTCATCTCTGGCCATCTGTGTTCTGAGCAGTTCCATCTGTTTTTCCATTGCCTCGAGCTGTACTGCCTCTGGTTTTCGTGACATCGTGTTTTCTTGTGTTGGCGTGCCCTCCGGTGTTTATTGTCTGAACTGCAGGCTCTCTGTTGCCTCCTGAAGTCTGCCTAGCAACAGTGCTTATTTCCCTTTCTTTCTCTAGCGTAAACTAGAAAAACCACTTTATTTGCATGTATATAGTGCTGGTACTTGCCTCCTAATGGGAGGGCTATTGTGTGACAAAAGACCCTTAACAGTCTGGTAATGGCTTCTTGCTTAACATGCAAGCCACAAACTGCCAGAGAGAGCAGAAAAAAATTCTCTTTTAAACCCAAACTGTTTCTCTCTGCTAAAAAGCCCTTAGCAGAGAAGAGAAAAAAATAATATTCCTACTGGCTTCTGGATTTTGTCTATCCCGTAACCGCTGCCACTCATATCATAACTCTAGTCCCAGATTTGGACCTTAGCGTCCAAAATATGGGGGTTAGCATGAAAACCTCCAAGCTTAGTTATCAGCTTGGACCTGGTACTTGCTGCCACCACCCAAAAAATTAGAGTGTTTTGGGGCACTCTGGTCCCCCTGAAAAACCTTCCCTGGGGACCCCAAGACCCAAATCCCTTGAGTCTCACAACAAAGGGAGCTCCTGGAGAGCTACACAGACACAAGCTCTGTGAATCCAAACAGAGTGACTCCCCCTCTCCGTTCCCAATCCTGGAAACAAAAGCACTTTCCTCTTCACCCAGAGGGAATGCAAAATCAGGCTAGCAAATCCAACACACACAGATCTCCCCCTGATTTCTTCCTCCCACCAATTCCCTGGTGAGTACAGACTCAATTTCCCTGAAATTTCCCAGTAAAGAAAACTTTAACAGGTTCTAAAAAGAAAGCTTTATATAAAAAAGAAAGAAAAATACATACAAATGGTCTCTCTGTATTAAGGTGACAAATACAGGGTTAATTGCTTAAAAGAAATATGAATAAACAGCCTTATTCAAAAAGAATTACAAATCAAAGCACTCCAGCACTTATATTCATGCAAATACCAAAGAAAAGAAACCATATAACTGACTATCTGATCTCTTTGTCCTTACACTTAGAAACAGAAGATTAGAAAGCAGAAACTACTTCTCCAAAGCTCAGAGAAAGCAGGCAGACAGACAAAGACCTCAGACACAAAATTCCCTCCACCCAAAGTTGAAAAAATCCGGTTTCCTGATTGGTCCTCTGGTCAGGTGCTTCAGGTGAAAGAGACATTAACCCTTAGCTATCTGTTTATGACAGCAGCACTGGTCCTTTTACGAAGGGCAGTCTTTGAGGCAACAGTATTGGTCCTTTTAAGGATGTGGTCTTGCTCAGGAGTTTCTGGGATGGTGCTGGTCCTTCTGTGAATGAGGTCTATCAGTTTGGTCTCTGATATAGTGTGTGGTCTTCTGGGGACAAGGTCCCATTGGGTGGTCTTGGAAGCTGTGCTGGTCAGTCTAAGGATGAGGTCCTGTTGTGTGATCCTAGCAATGGAGATAGCTTCTCCATTGGCAGGGTCATGCTCAATGACCTGCAAGGTGGTGCTAGCCCTCCTAGTGGCAGGATCCCGCAAGTAATCTATGGAGAAGCGCTGACCATTCTGATGATGGGGTCATGCTGGACATTCTATGCACTGTTTGGAGAGGGAATTACCTTGTGTAGTCTGTGAGGGGGCACCAATCCTTCTATTGGTGGGGTTCTGTTTAGAGATCTTTGATGGTGATGTGTTGAGGCTCCACTGGGGAGTTTCCAAGGAGATGCTGGTCCTTCTGCTGGTGGTATCTTCCGGGATGGTGTTTGCAATAACAGGAAGCCGCCAGCATGAGGCTCATCTTGGGAAATGGAAGAGTGGAAAAGGTTCTCCTTGTGACATCCTTCTGCTGAAAAGTTTGTGAGTCGATGTTTGTCCTGGCTCTGATGTCCTGGGATGCAGTCCTCAAGATGTGAGACCTCCCTACATCAGCATCTCAGTGGGTGTTTTTCAAGGTGTTCTTAGATACTATACTTGATCTTAACCAAGAATTGTAATCCAAAGCCAAAACGGATCACTTTAGCAAAGCATGTCTGTCTGCCAAACAACTAGGCAGAGTAAGTGTGTAAATGCAAATATGAACTTCTCCTGAAGTCTTCTGCCCCAGTGGGTCACTCGATGTCAGGGGAGAGCTCACCCAGACCCTGCTTACAAATGTAAATTGTCTGAAGGAATGATATGCAACACTTGACTGACTTCCCTTTTGTGTCATGATCTCATGCACATTGTATGTGTGGTGACTTTTTTTTAATATCACCAATGTGTAGCACACAATTAGCAAATCCTCCTGTTAATGCTCAAATGGTGTGTCTTTTATGTGAACACCTAGTTTATGGTTTTTTTTTTTAAAAAAATTCTGTTTCTATCTCTAATTACATACACAGTAAAAGATAAATTTTGTCCTTAGATATGTGTATGCAACTCCCCAGAAGCTGAAACACAGTTGTGGAAGCATATCTGAGGCTAAAATTTAGTTCTGAGGACCTTGCTGCTAAAGCTGTGCGCAAGAAAAGTTTCATCGTGCTTATTTATTCTATGACATGAGGAAGATCTCCCATGGAAACCAAAACAACAGAAGGAAGGAACAATGTAAGGAGGAAGCTGTAACAAGATCTAGCTGATGTTATTCTGATTCTTTTTGCTGTTTGTATTACACAAAACCTATATTAGAATTTGGGATTCACCTTTTGGGATAACAAAGGAATAGCAGAATGCACAGCAACAAAAAGGCAAAACAGAGGCACGTTATGCTGCTCTTTGAGATATACAAGAATGGAAATTTCATTGGGACCAAAACAAATAGTGGACTTGGGGGGAAAGAGGTATACAAGGTCTATTCTCCCATCAGCATATAGGGGATTTGTTCTGGTGCAAGTCTCATTAATGCTACGATTTATCAAGGAAGTAACTCTCTAATGCACTGATGGGAAAATCAGTTTAGTGTTCAGGGAGAGCATGCTGCTCAAACTGATGTCCAATTTTTCCTGCCAACAGAGACATATGGTTGTAAACTTGTGATGAGATGGACAACGAGAGTTGTTGCTATAGAAAGATTGGGAGTAATGTCTGAAGCACTACACAAAACTGAAGACACACTCTTAAGATCATATCCTGCCACTGATTTTATCCCAGATGCCCACTGGGTTCCATGGGAGTTGCTCATTCAAAATGGTGGAAGGATATGGCCCTTCATGTCCCAGAGATGCAAGTCTGCATTATCAAATGCAATAATCAACCTGGCATGAGAGCTCTGAAGGAAATCTAATAAGCTAAGTGTATGGAAACTGAATGCAATCTTGAAAAGAGCTCTTTTTCTTGTGTTTTCTTTTGTGCTACTTCATCAGAGAAGTAGAGGAAATAGGAGATGTCTGGAGAGTTCTCCAGGAGGCTTTAAAAAGAATGACATAATTCAAACATGCTGTTGTACTAGTCACTGGGATGTGAGGCAGTTTTACAGTTACAGAATTTCACTCCAGTGGAATTGTTGTATCAAGACCTTGTCAAAGCAACATGCTATTTAGGAAGAATTATTGCAGATGCAAATACTGATCTCACTGACTGTTGAGAATTATCAGGATTGTATACAAACTCACATTTCTACTTCTGGATGCTGATGCGCCCCAGGATACAATCCCCCTAATAGCTCCCTCCCTAGTCTATTTTAAGACTCTCACTGTCAAACAAAACACCTGATATCACAACTGACAATCAACTCTACTTCCTAGGCCTCTCTAAGTCCTGAGACGCAGTGTCTTTAGAAATCCCAGCCCACTGAATCATTAATTTCACATAAGGGAAAGGATATGTAGAAGCTTGAAATAAACGTGACTAATCTGAACTGAAAGCAAGGTATTTATAGCTGAACTGCTTGGTAATAGCAATCATAATGCAATTAAATTTAACATCCTTATAGGAGAGGGAAATGCCAAAGAAACCCACCACAGTAGCATTTAACTTCAAAAAGGGGAACTACATAAAAATGTAGAAGCTAGTTAAATAGAAATTACAAGTAACAGTCATAAGGATGAAATGCCTGCAAACTGCATGGAGACCAGTGAAAACAGCATAATAGAGGCTCAAACTAAATGTACACCCCAAACCAAAACCGAACACTAACAGAACCGAAAAATTGCATGGCTAAATAGTAGAGTAAAATAGGTGGTTAGAGGCAAAAAGGCAACCTTTAAAAATTAGAAGTCAAAACCTAGTGAGGAAAATAGAAAGGAGCATAAACTTCTGGCCAGTCAAGTGTAAGAGTATAATTAGGCAGGCCAAGAGTGAATTTTAAGAGCAACTAGCTAAAGACACAAAAACTGACAGCAAATTGGTTTTTAAGTACATCATAAATAGGCAGCCTGCCAAACAGGCAGTAGGGCCACTGGCTGATTCAGGTGCTAACAGGTCACTCAAGGAAGACAAGGCCAATGTTGAGAAGCTAAATGAATTCTCTGCATCAGTCTTCACTGGAGAGGATGTGGGGAGATCCCCAAACCCGATCCATTCTTTTTGGTGACATATCTGAGGAACTGTCGCATATTGAGGTATCAATAGAGGATGTTTTGGAACAAATTGATAAATTAAACAGTATTAAGTCATCAGGACCAGATGGCATTCACCCCAGAGTTCTGAAGGAGTCAAATATTAAATTGTAGAACTATTAACTGTGCTATGTAACCTATCACTTAAATCCGTCTCTGTACCAGATGACTAGAGGGTAGCTAATGTAAATCAGCTAATGTAACGCTGATTTTTTAAAAAGCTCCAGATGTGATCCAGACAATTACAAGCCAGTAAGCCTGACTTCAGTACCAGGAAAACTGGTAGAAATTATTGTAAAGAACAGAATTATTGAACACATAGATAAACATGATATCTTGGGGAAGTGTCAATATGACTTTTGTAAAGGGAAATCATGCCTCACCAGTCTATTAGAAGTCTTTGAGGTTATCAGCAAACATGTAGATGTGACAGAATGTACCTGTGTCCACGCCTTACATACTATTGTAATCTTTGTATAATGTATACCGTGTGAGATATAATTTAAAAACTCAGTAATATCATGGAAAAATGTAAGTAGCAGTGTTATATGTGAAGTTATAAACATAAGCTGAGATCACGACTAAAAGTATGTTTTCCAGAAAAGTTCCTCAAGAAACAAAGGACAAACTGATGCCTCAGCCAGGTGTAACCAAGGCTAATATGTCAT
Source organism: Gopherus evgoodei (assembly GCF_007399415.2). Taxonomy (NCBI): domain Eukaryota; kingdom Metazoa; phylum Chordata; order Testudines; family Testudinidae; genus Gopherus; species Gopherus evgoodei. The sequence continues at coordinate 85,158,433 of NC_044324.1, forward strand.
TACTTACTAAGTGGCCATTCTTTGGCACAAAACAGTGCAGGAGCAAAAAATCTACATCTTAGTAAAGAAACAGCATGGACTTCCCTTCCACACAGACTGTCTGTTGCCTTGTTCCAGATGGAAATGCTTTTTCAAAGGCAGGAACAGGACTATAAAAGAAAGGGCAGACACCCCCACCCACCTTCTCTCTTCTTCCATCAATTCACTGCACAAGAAGGGACAAATGAAGCAATCATAAATGGAAGAAGGGGTCCTGGCCTAAGAAGTATGGCCAATAAGATTGCTGAGAGTATGTGGTGAGAAAAGCTTTGCTTTGAATTTAACATAGTTTGCTAAGTTAAGCATCAGTTGTATTTTATCTTTATTTTTCTTGCAACCATTTCAGACTTTTATGCCTCATTACTTGTATTCATTTAAAATCTCTTTCTTTGTAGTTAATAAACTTGTTTTACTGTTTTACCTAATCCAGTGTGTTTGAATAAAGAGTTTAGGAAACTCCATTTGGGATAATGAGATGTGTGCAGATCATTTCTATTAATAAAATGACAGGTTTTAAATGAGCTTGTATTGTTCAGGAGAAGGCTGGGCAGTACAGGACATACATTTCTGTGGAAAATCTCGGACTGGGGGGGTGTTGGAGTCACCCTACAGTATAAATAAGGTGTTGCTGGCTGGCTGCAGCACACACACAGAGACATAGCTGGCAGTGACTTGCATGCAGGAGTCTATTTGTGAGCTGTCCTGACTGGAGAACAAAGAAATATAAAGGGCACAGCAGGTTAGAGGGAAGGGTAACACAGCTATGCATTAATTTGGATTATACCCTGGATATGTCATGGTAGACAAGGATGATCCAGTGGATATAATGTACTTGGACTTTCAGAAAGCCTTTGACAAGGTCTCTCACCAATGGCTCTTAAGCAAACTAAACAATCATGGGATAAGAAAGAAAGTCCTTTCATGGATCATATACAGTTAAAAGATAGAACACAAAGGGTAGGAATAAATGGTCAGTTTTCAAAATGGAAAAAGATAAATAACAGGATCCCTCAAGAATCTGTACTGGGACTTGTGCTGTTCAACATATTCATAAATGATCTGGAAAAGGGGTGAACTATAAGATGACAATTTACAGACTCTACAAAATTACTCAAGAAGGTTAAGTCCAAAGCTGACTGCAAAGAGTTTTAAAGGGATCTCACAAAAGTTGGTGACTGGGCAACAAAATGGCTGATGAAATTCAATGTTGATAAATGCAAAGTAATTCACATGGGAAAAAAAATCCCAACTATACATATAAAATGATGGGGTCTAAATTAGTTGTTACCACTCAAGAAAGAGATCTTGTGGTCATCGTGGATAATTTTGTGAAAACATCGACTCAATGTGCAGTGGCAGTCACAAAAACTAACAATATTAGGAACCATTAGGAAAGGGCCAGGTAATAAAACAGAAAATATCATAATGCCACTCTGTAACTCCATGGTACGCCCACACCTTCAATACAGTGTGCAGTTCTGGTCACCCCCATTTCAAAAAAAGTATTTTAGAACTCGAAAAGGTTCAGAAAAGGACAACAAAAATGATTAGGGGTATGGAATAGCTTCCATATGAGGAGAGACTAAAAATATTAGGGCTGTTCATCTTAGAAAAGAGAGGACTGGGAAAGGGATATGATAAGAAGTCTATAAAATCATGAATTGTGTGGGGAACGAGTGTTATTTTCTCCTTCACATAACACAAAAACTAGGGGTCACCTAATGAAATTAATAGGCAGCAGGTTTAAAACAAACAAAAAGTACTTCATGCAATGCACAGTCAATCTACAGAACTCATTGTCATGGGACATTGTGCATGCCAAAAGTATAACTGGATTCAAAACTAATTAAGTAAATTAATCAAGGATAGGTCTATCAATGGCTATTAAACAAATGGTCAGAATGCAATCTCATGCTCTGTGTGTCCGTAAACTATCGACTACCAGAAGCTGGCACTGGCTGTCTGTGGTGAATAACACAAAATTACCCTATTCTGTTCATTCCCTCTGAAGCCACTGGCGCTGGCCACTGTCAAAAGTCAGGATATTAGGCTAGATGGACGATGGGTCTGACCAATATGGCTATTCTTATGTTCTTATAAACATGCCTGCATTTTTTCACTGACAAAAACATATAAACTAAGAAATGTTCTACAAAACATATATTAAATGATTTGCAGGCTTTGCAAAGTAGTCGGTAAAACTAGTTTTAGTAAATGTGTTATATAGGAGGTCTAACTGGATGTTAAACTATGTTGTGCAGTAGGTCTTGCGTTATGAAGGAGGTCAGACTAGACGATCATAATGGTTCCTCTCATGAGTGCCCCCTTGTTTGGATGTGTGTCTGCATCTCTTTCAGTCTGTGGTGACCCCTTCTGGCAGTTTCTCTAGTGGTTTCTAGTGACTCATCCCTCTGACCAAATCACACAAAATCAATATGGAACACAACTCAAACAGATCCCTTCTGGGGTTTTAGTCCAATAAAGTTTTTAAGTGCTCCTGGTCATGCCCCCAGGGCTTCCTCCCTAGAGATTCTTTACCCGCTCTGGTTAATTCTGGCCTGAGCTGGGCCTCTTAACAGTTCATATCCCCTTTTAGGGGTCTATCACTGTCCAACTGTAGGCCACTTCCCCAGTGGCTTATGGAGTGGACTCATGCCCACCCACTACTCTGGGTCCCAGCCCAGGGACCCTAAAAATAGCAACCATGTACTGCCGTGTCCCCTTAACTAAACTGCTTTCAGTTCCCTGAGCCACTTTCCCATGGCCCCAGCCTTCACCAATGCTTCACCCTTACCTCAGAGCTTTTCTATGTTCAAGCCCAGCAGCCCGCCAGGCGCTCTTTCTCACTCCCCTAGTCCTTGCAAGCACTGAGTTGTCCATGGTGCTGCAGTTCTTTAACCCGCTAGGAGCACCTTCTTCACTCTTCAGGCTCCAAGCAGCAACTGTGCGATGCTGGCCTTTCAGCTCCTTTTATATGGCCCTCCTTGGCCTGATTGGCTGTTCCCTGAAGCCATTATTGGCAGCTTAGAGGACTTCTCTACTATTCTTTTCCTGGGATGGGTCTGACAGCACATTGAGGCCTCCAGCAGGAGCCTCTGGGTCTAGTCCGCCCCATCATATTCCTTTTGACCTAAAAATATATGGACTAAATTCTGACCCCATTGACTTCAATGGGACTAGGATTATACCCTAAGAATCTATGACTTGTCTAAATATTATAATGGTTCCATGTACGTCCTCTCAGTATGAAGGACCAAAAAAGGTATTTTAAGATAATTTAATTATTATTATTAATAATAATAATATTTATACAGTGCCCATGCTGTGTTAGAGGCATTGCAGATAGAAAATAAACTGTAACAGACACATTAAAATAGTATGGATTTATGCTTGTGAGCCTGACTTAAAAAGTAAGCCTTTAGGAGATTTTAAATAAGGAGAACATGACTTGGAGAACTCGGATTGAAGATATGCAGAATGAGACTAAGGGGATGGTATGGAATAAGATATGAAGATGGCCTACAGACTGGTATTATTGGTAGAACACAAGGCTAAAAGAGTTGAAGATGACTCTACAACTGCTAACCTAAAGTCCAGATTTCAGCTGGACTATTTGAGAGGTAAGGTACTCCTTAACATTAATAAGGGTATCAGAATCTGACTCTGAGATATTACGTCATGTTATAGTTTATTAATTCAGCAGGAAAGACTGGTAGTGAGCAGCAGGCAAAACAAGAGGGCAATAATATCCCATGGAAAATTAAGTCTGTGTATATAGTTAACAAGTTCCCTAAGGGAAGTCCATATTTCAGATCTCAACCTCAGCCATCAACTGTTTTATTTACTAAGTAATGGATGGAAAAAATGAAGATGGCAAGAAACTAGAAATAATAATGTGTCTTCTGTGAGCCAGGATTTTATATTAGGATTGACTGAATGATTTATATCAGATGTAGATTAGGGTGTGCAGATAGCATCTGACATAGGAATCAAGTGCAAAAAAAGGAGTTCATGGTCAAGTTTGTCAAATGAGCACTGATATTAGGTAAAATAAAGCAGTCCAAAGTTCTGTAAGTATAGCATGTGAGGCTCTGACTCAGAAGCATTTGTAGACACTGTGATTCAGTCTAAAAATATGAATGAACCGAAGTGTAGACATCTATGGTACAATCCAAGAACACTGGTTTTCAAGGTCTACTACTCATCTGACAAACATATTAATAGTGAAAAAGATCCAGACATGAGTGATGAAAAGTGAAAAAAATCATGTCACCTGCCTCTGAGCTAGAAATTGGCTCAACCTCTCCTCAATTGGATGCACAAAGATGAAGAATTATGGTGAGACAAATTATTATAGAAGAGTATTATTTTATTCATTTTCATTAATTTTATTCTTTTGGCACTCAAGATGGAAAAAATGCCAGAGACAGAGAATGACTTGTTACTCACCCTCATTTTGGCTAACAAAATCTCAAAAGGTCTGATGAAATTTACCAAACTTCTTGAAAAACTGAATAGCTAGTCCTCAAGAAGTCACAACTCAACCCTGAAGATCTCTCCAAATACCATCCTATTTCCAATCTCCCATTCCTGGGCAAAATAATTGAGAAAGTAGATGTTAAGTTAGTGGTTACATGTGGCATTAGCCAACATCCAAGATGTCTCACAGTCAGAGGTCAGACCAGGCATGGTACAGAGAGGGCTGTAGTGGCACTAAAAGACAACTTCCTCATGGACATGGACACAGGAAGGATCTTCATGCTCCTCGCTGCAGCCTTTGACACAGTGGACCTCAGGGTACTGTTAATGTGCCTACTATGTCCTATCAGAAGAGGATGGTCCAGCACTACAGTGGCTCCAGTTGTTCCTCTTCAGCAGAATTCAAAATGGTGATGGGTAACTGCTCCTCCTCTCAGATGCCCTCATCTTTAAGTCCCACAGCGACAGTAAACTAGTAATGAAACAACAAAGACAATTTTAAAGAAGCAAAAAGTAAAGTTCTCATGAATGCAAGCTAATAGGCAACAGAATGAAATGTTATAGTAAAATAAAAATAAAAACTGAAGTTCAGAAGAAATACAGTATTTCAAATCCAAATGACCAGATCCCATAGAGAGCCTCAGCAGACAATGTTATCTGCGATCCATAGCATTAGCTATGATAAGGGAAATATGTTTTAGTGGCCTGGCATAAATAACAAATAAAAATTGCAAGGAGTTTTCTGTTCATCTGAATCATCGATACCCAAAAGAAAATAAGTGTAATGATCGAACTGAGGTCCAAGATGCACAAGCTGTCCTGATTTCCATACCATGTGGGAAGAACATTAAATGGGAGATTTCAGAATGTCTCAGCACAGCAGGCTTATTCATGAATTTGACTCAAAGTCACAATATCAGATATGTAAAAGCAGCAAAGAATCCTGTGGCACCTTATAGACTAACAGACGTTTTGGAGCATGAGCTTTCGTGGGTGAATACCCACTTCCTCAGATGCATGTAATGGAAATTTCCAGGAGCAGGTATATATATGCTAGCAAGCAAGCTAGAGATAATGAGGTCAGTTCAATCATGGAGGATGAGGCCCTGTTCTAGCAGTTGAGGTGTGAAAACCAAGAGAGGAGAAACTGGTCCTGTGATTGGCAAGCCATTCACAGTCTTTGTTCAATCCTGAGCTGATGGTGTCAAATTTGCAGATGAACTGAAGCTCAGCAGTTTCTCTTTGAAGTCTGGTCCTGAAGTTTTTTTGCTGCAGGATGGCCACCTTAAGGTCTGCTATAGTGTGGCCAGGGAGGTTGAAGTGCTCTCCTACAGGTTTTTGTATATTGCCATTCCTAATGTCTGATTTGTGTCCATTTATCCTTTTCCATTGAGACTGTCCAGTTTGGCCGATGTACATAGCAGAGGGGCATTGCTGGCATATGATGGCGTATATTACATTGGTGGATGTGCAGGTGAATGAACCAGTGATGGTGTGGCTGATCTGGTTAGGTCCTGTGATGGTGTCGCTGGTGAAAATATGTGGGCAGAGTTGGCATCGAGGTTTGTTGCATGGATTGGTTCCTGAGCTAGAGTTATTATGGTGCGGTGTGCAGTTACTGGTGAGAATATGTTTCAGGTTGGCAGGTTGTCTGTGGGCAAGGACTGGCCTGCCACCCAAGGCCTGTGAAAGTGTGGGATCATTGTCCAGGATGGGTTGTAGATCCTTGATGATGCGTTGGAGGGGTTTTAGCTGGGGGCTGTATGTGATGGCCAGTGGAGTCCTGTTGGTTTCTTTCTTGGGTTTGTCTTGCAGTAGGAGGCTTCTGGGTACACGTCTGGCTCTGTTGATCTGTTTCCTTATTTCCTCGTGCGGGTATTGTAGTTTTGAGAATGCTTGGTGGAGATTTTGTAGGTGTTGGTCTCTGTCTGAGGGGTTAGAGCAGATGCGGTTGTACCTCAATGCTTGGCTGTAGACAATGGATCGTGTGATGTGCCTGGGATGGAAACTGGAGGCATGAAGGTAGGAATAGCGGTCGGTAGGTTTTCGATATAGGGTGGTGTTAATGTGACCATCACTTATTTGCACCATGGTGTCAAGAAAGTGGACCTCCCGTGTAGATTGGTCCAGGCTGAGGTTGATGGTGGGGTGGAAGCTGTTGAAATTGTGGTGGAATTTTTCCAGAGTCTCCTTCCCATGGGTCCAGATGATGAAGATGTCATCAATGTAGCGTAGGTAGAGAAGGGGTGTGAGTGGACGAGAGCTGAGGAAGCGTTGTTCCAGGTCGGCCATAAAGATATTGGCATATTGTGGGGCCATGCGGGTGCCCATAGCAGCTTTGACACCATCAGCTCAGGATTGAACAAAGACTGTGAATGGCTTGCCAATTACAGGACCAGTTTCTCCTCTCTTGGTTTTCACACCTCAACTGCTAGAACAGGGCCTCATCCTCCCTGATTGAACTGACCTCGTTATCTCTAGCTTGCTTGCTAGCATATATATACCTGCTCCTGGAAATTTCCATTACATGCATCTGAGGAAGTGGGTATTCACCCACGAAAGCTCATGCTCCAAAACGTCTGTTAGTCTATAAGGTGCCACAGGATTCTTTGCTGCTTTTACAGATCCAGACTAACACGGCTACCCCTCTGATACTTAATATCAGATATAAAATCTCTAAGAGAATGAAATAGAATAAACCAGATTGTGATCCAAATCATAATATGTACACATTTTCTTCCACTGATTTTAAAATTAACATGATTTCTAATATCCATCCAGAGCATTGAAATAAGATTTTTAGCCAGTTTCTTCAAACCATCTGTTTCCACAGCTGATTCCTAAGAAAATGACAGCAGAGGATCACACACATTCAGTCCTAACTCTCAAGTAAATTCTATTTCATATATTTTAGCACTGACTTCCCTTACAGGACTATAGCACCCACTGCATCATTTTTTTAGGACTTAAGCTGTTCCAAGTACAACCTTTTCTGTTGTTCTTAAACAATGGCAATGGATTTAATTCAATCAGTTTGGACATAATATCTCAGACCTTTCTAACTCATCCTCTATAAACTGTATGCCAGCAAAAGCAACTATAGGAATTAGCCTTCTCTCTCTCTCTCTCTCTGAGCAAATCATGTTAGCAAGACACAAAATCTGCAGATTTTCTCATTTAATTGGAATAAAGTCCAATACAATTCCATTTAATTGGTATTCTGTTTAGTTTTGGAAAGACAAAAATACAGCACTCTCTCTTTTTAGCTGATCTGAGATAATTCCTTCTCAATTATTGCATCAGATATTTCTCTAGCAGATCTATATATGTATTTATATATCCCCAAACACTATGTTATATATGCACATCCCAAGTACTATATTTTTGGATTTATACTTGCAAAATCTGTGAGGTAGGATATTATTATCCACATTTTACAGATGAGGAACTGAAACAGAGAGATTGGGGGACTGATCCAATGCCAGTTGAAGTCAATGGGGGACTACAAGCAAGATTTTAAAAGGTACTTAGATGCCAACTGCAAGACAATCCATATCTGCATCTTTCAAACTGAGGCAGATAGAATCTGTACAAAAACCTCTCATTAAGACTTGGCATTCACCATGGCCAGTTTCCATTCCACTGAATGACAATATTTGTAGGCAGAACTTTTTGCAGACTTCAGCAACAAGTTGATACCTAATCAGGCAGTTTATTCAGGACCTCAGGTGTGTTCTTTGAAAGGAATGTAGCCAAATATCACAGTAGCCACAGACCTTTAATGCATATTTGGCAAATGCCATGCTGACTCCTGAGGTCCTCACCCAGTTCCTATTTCATAGTTTACTTCAATGGCCGTTTTGTCTGAGTAAAGATGGAGTAAAAAACCTGAGTAAGGAATTTGGGATTTGGCCCTATGATAATAAAATAACATCACCACTTTGCACACAAATACTACCTTCTATCCAAGGATCTTAAAGCAAATTCCTAATATTGAAGAATTCAAGCTCACAATAACTTGAGGATGTGTTATTGTTCCTATTTTACACATGGGAAAACAAGAGCATAGAGGGGTGAACTTTTTGCCTACAGTCATGCAGAGGAAATCTGTGGAAGAATCCAATATAGAACCCAGATTTCATAATTCTGAGACGTGTGCTTTAGTCGCAAAACCATCCTTTCCCTAAATTCATCAATTCCAAGGCCAGAGAGGGTCATCTAATCTGACCCCCGGTATATACAGGCCATGGAACGTCCCCAAAATAATTCCGACAGTATATCTTTTAGGAAAACATCCAATCTTGATTTAAAAATTGTCAGTGATAATTTTCAATCCCCCAGGCATAGTACCTTGGACATTTGAACCCAGTCCTTGGCTACACTCGAAATTCCAAAGTGCTGCTGCGGGAGCACTCCCGCGGCAGCGCTTTGAAGTGTGAGAGTGGTCGTTGCGCTAGCGCTGGGAGAGAGCTCTCCCAGCGCTGCACATACTCCACCTCCCTGTGGGGATTAGCTTACAGCTCTGGGAGCCCCGCTCCCAGCGCTGGGGCACTGTTTACACTGGCGCTTTACAGCGCTGTAACTTGCTGCGCTCAGCGGAGTGTTTTTTCACACCCCTGAGAGAGAAAGTTGCAACACTGTAAAGCACCAGTGTAGCCAAGGCCTTAGCCTGTAGGCAAGTGCCAGCAGCTTCCACGATGCAAGGCAGCCACTTACCCTAGCCTTAAAGTGAAGCGTGTGCAAGTAAGGCAGCAATACAACAATCTGAAAAGAATCCATTTGCTAGTGGAACCACCACATAAAACATAAGAGGAGAGAGAAACAAGACAATTAAACTTCCTGTTACATCTTTGATGATGCGTTAAGCCATTGAGCTTGATAGGCTTTTCCCTCCACCCTTTTTTTCTCTTAACAGCAAATGTTTTGGTTTTAAATAAATATTCTGTACTGACTTCACAGCCCTCTTGAATGCCCTCCAACAAAAAAGCCAGCTGGAGTGGGGGAGGGGTGGGGGGAGATGGGAAACATGGAGGGAAAGTATTTCTGGAACAAGGTGGTTTATTCTGTGACATTTCCAAAAGATTATTATCTAATCAGCACATACAAAACTAACTTAAATTGTATTAAAAATAGGTTGATCGTTTCCTTTTAATGTAGTGATGGCTATCACAGTAAAGCAACTGTACTGTAGCCAGCTGAAAAAATTCAGATGTTCATAAGATACAGGTAAGGACACTGGTTAAATGGCAAGATGTTTTAAAGTCTGTTTTAATGCTGCTTGTCTGTTATCATTGCAATTTGTGTTGGCTTTAGATTTGCCTGACTGGGGAAACAATGTGTTGACTGGAGGGTTTTCTCACCTCCTCCTTACATTATAGTCTATTTCTTTGTTTTATAAGTTTGATGTTATGCTTATCTTGTTAGATGGCCCAGAAGTCTGAGCATTACATTCTGAAGACATTTTTTTAACTGTTAATCTGGTATAGTACCAGTTGCTTTAGGTTATGTGTATCTGTACTAACTTTAACTTTGATGATGAGGAACCATTTAACATAGAGATCAATATTTAAATTCAATGCCTTTTATTAGTTCACTCTTGACCATTTTCCAAACAGATCATCTGTTTCTAGACCAAATGTTGTGGTGGCAGTGGTGTGACTATGGACGACTGTATACAATGATCTGAAGATGAGAGAAACACAATGACCTTGATTTGAACAGAGGCGCCTTACGTGACCAACCAATGCTAAAGGGCAGTCAGATCTCACTTTGTCATTTCAAAGTGTGTATTCAATATAACTTTTCAGAAAACACGATGAAATGTAATTCTTTAGCTTCAAAGAATTCCTTCTGAAAAGTTGTGATATTTCAACAAAAGATGACAACGTGCCAACACAGAATAACTTGTGAATGCAAATGCTGTTCACCTCATTGTTCCTGGTTTCCTTCAGAAGCTGCACATCTTACTTTCTCAAAAATGTAGGCTGGAGAACTAATAGAATTTAAAAGAACTTTCTTTCAATGTGAAGAGTTGTAAGAGTGTTAGTTGTCCAAGTCTTTTAGGAAATCCAATTATACATCTCTTTATATTCATGCACCTTACCAGAAGAGGAGCTTTTTTCTCCTTTGGTGTCATTTTCTCAGCAGGGACTCTACCTTGACATAGCTGTTCAGTTTCAGTGCCTTTCTCATTAGAAGACAACTAGCATCAATTCCCAAGGCACTAAGGCGATACCCAACTATCCTGCCCTAGCCAGCAGCACATTATAAGAAGTTTTTAATGTTAAGAAGCAATACATATAGATTTCTCCAAAGACCACTGCATTGAAGCTTTAAAAAAGTATACTTTGCTGACAAATACAAAAGTCTTAAGATAATATACATTGAAGGGTTCCCACAATGTACTGTGAACCTCCAATTGATTATTGTTCATTTTTTGTTCATCTCTGTTTATAGCAGAACATAATCACTGCTTAGTACACCTTAAGTCTAAAAAAGTGTCAGTTTTCTAAATTTAGAATCAAGTAAAATTATAACACCTGTAATTGTCTAATTTATTTTTCATTGCTTTATGAACTTCAATGTATTTTGGGAAATCTCATGTTTAAAAAGAAGATATTAATTGATGAAGTCTTGGTAGACTATATAGTATATTGAGTTGTTCTATATGAGACACTCGTAAGACTAATTTTAAATCAGTGCATCAGAACGCTTTCAAACTAGCAACATTTAAACTCCTTCAAGAATCATGTTTGCATAATATTCTTGTCACAATTGTTATTTACAGTTATGCAGCCATGCTTTGAGTTTAAATACTGCCTTTTTTTTATATTGATCAAAAATTTGGAATTTTTGATGCTTTCAGGGACGATTTTCAAAAGTAAAAAGGAGTGACAGATGCCTAACTCCCCTTTGAAATCTCCCCCTTATTGTTTAAAGGTGAAGCATTAGACCCTTGGCTGTAAGATGGAGAATAACAATTAAGTATGAATTCTGTTATGGCTGTCATGGAAATCGTGATTTCCATGCATACTGTGTTTCCCTCAAATATCAATGACTTGAAAAATTGCTCCTATGACTCCACTATGGCTTTTTCATACAATGTACCTTGATTAACCTATAGCCCTAACCTCAGAACTTTTATAGTTCTCGAAGATTTACTGAGACAATTTCCTGCCTCAATATGTTTAAAAGGTTACTACCCATCATAGAGCCACAATATACTGTAGACACCAATAGGATATTCTACTAGATATGTGAGTAATTAAAGTCTATATTTACCACATGTTCTTTAAAGAACATTTAGAAGTACTAAAGTTTAAGACTTATATATTAATCTGCCATAAAGAAGTTGAATGTGACTGATGTACTAGAGAGCACATTACACTGAAAAAGGGGGGAGACAGTGGAAGTGGCAAAGACTTTCTTCTGGTTAAGATGGCGGGGCACAGTGCTTTCCCTCGGTGTTTCCATCTGTGCCTTAGATCAGCTGGCAGGGGTTGTGCTAGATAGCAACAAATCTGAGAGCAAGTATTGTGGGCTTAGTCTCTTAGAGCGCCTAAGAGCCAACCAGAAGCTGAAAGCTTTATATAACAATGTTTAGCACTTCAAAAATACTGTGCAAAACAATAGCTAATATAATCCATATGAAAGGATTTTGTATTTGGCAGCCCATGGTAACCTTTTATTGCATGACAATAATTGCTTAGGGGTTTAGAAATCTAACCACCTTGCAAAAATTGCTGCTCTGTGACACCAGTGGTTCATGATGTGGACAAAGTCCTGCCAAGCACTTTCCTATGAATACAGTTTTGATACAATGAATATTCTAGTAACTGGTGTACCTGTGACCTTTCTACCGGAAATAGCCGTCTTGATCTACACAATAGATGCTCTGTTGTACGAATGTCTAATTTTGAGAATGGACACATGAAGAGTATCTCCAAATTTCTGCAAGTACTCAGCAAACGTATGGGGACAGATCTTCTGCGAGTGTAAACCGATGTAGCTCTATTGACATGAGTGAAGTTATTCCAATTTATTAAGCCAAGGATCTGAACCATAGTTTTATAGACCCATAAAATAAAGCAACATACTTAAAAACAAAGTAAAATATGCAAAGCTCTGGAGAGGAAACACATATGCGACCATCTACGTCAATCTGTTGATTCCATACATAATAATTAGGATAGCAAGGCCGAGCACAGAAAATACTTCTTTACATTTGTGATAAATAGGCAAAAATCTTGCAGAATTTTTATGCAAACAGATGCACAACATTAACATGGCCATATAATTCTAGGTACAATGAAGAATGCAAGGAAGCAAAGTTCCTAGATCAGTTCTGATATTAAAAGGTTTAAGAGAATTCTGGTGAAAGAGTGTGAAAAGGTATCAAAACTTGGAGCTGTGAGTACTGTCTGCAAATGCAACTCCTAGCTTTTGTTCAGCTGTGCTTAATTTGTGCCAAGACTTTGCCAGGACTGAGGCCCTGGCACCTCTAGGCTTGGCATTCATAGCCCCAGCCACCCTCTGGGGTTGCTGCATCAGTTGATGAAGTTAAAAAATTGCTTGACCCTGGCACCTCTTTCATTACAAAAGTAAAGCCACTGTTGTTGCATTGCAATAGGTGGACAGTGATTTCTAGCATCTACTCTGGCTGTTACAGTATATAACACTCCTGGGCCAGGCATATCAAAGTTTACACCACAAAGCTGAAAGTTGAGAAGTTTTCAGGTAAACATGAAGACAAAATCAAGCATGAAAGCATGACACTCCATTGTCCCGGCCGTTATACAAGTATTCTTTTATTTACTGAGTTCCCGTCACTGTTCTCAACGCTGTACAAAATGTATAAGACAAGCCCCTATTACCAGCACTTAGATTCTAAGACAATAGGTACTATACAAATATAATTGACTAGGTAGATATAATAGTATAATATAGACCGATAAAAACTAGATATCCATTACATCAGAAATGGTTATAAGTTTGAGATAGAACAACAAAGGTTAATGGGTACTCCCATATATTAGTGTATGATCTCTCCTAATACAGTTTTAGGACCACAATACACTTTGTGACTGGTATACACGACTCGGAGCCATTTTTTCATACTGAAAATGCTGAATAATTTTTCATACAACATCTACATTTTCCCAAAAGCATACAACACGCCCATATTTTCTAATTCTTTCATCTCCATGTTTTGACTTTTCTGTATTTCTGTTTCAGTTGAGGACCCTGCAGCTGCTCTTGCAAAAATAGACTGAAAAAAGAAGCCAGTGTAGAATTTGAGATATTTTATTGCAAGGTTCAATGTTTGGCAGAATGTGCACTTCACATCAAGCAGGTTATGCAAAGGGCCTGCGGACAGCAAGTTGGAGCTTCAGATTCCAAGAAATACTGAAAAAGAATGTAATGAAGCTGATTTACACCAGCTGAGTAGCTGGCATTTTTATTTTCCATTCCTAGAGTATGCACATGGTTGACTGGTATAATATAAATACCACGGATATACTAGATAGATGTACAGCTTCTGATGTAGTCCTGTCTACATGTGATGCTCACTTCCCTGTTCAGAATGTCATACCCCAGCAAAATCATCTAACAAATGGGTTGGATGTCATCCCCTAAGGGATGCAGGTAGATCATTCCACATGTCAAAACTTTCACATGTAGTGAGGGACCACTTGAGAAACTGCTTCAGGAGAAGAATGATGGGCAAACACTTTTCTTATTACATAGCAGTGGTGACATTTTATCCTGATGTCACAGCACAGTCCTCTTTCTTGGTCGAAGTGTTGATCAGCGTTGTCACTAAAGAGCAATCATTTAGTGTACTTCAATCAATTCAAAAACATGTAAGGAAAGGATGTGAATCATAGAAAATTTGGCTCACTTCCCTACCATTCCTACACACACACCAGAATATTTAGGGTGATATTGACCAATTGCCAGAGAGATATTTTGACTCTTGTAATTATGTTACTCTTGTTTATAGTTAACGTATCTTGTGTGTGAGAAGTCCTTTAAACACACACTTTGGGATAAAGATGAGTTCATTTGTTTAGGTCTCATGGTCTTACAACTGCATAATCAGTAGAAGATCTTAATAGTTCTATTTTTAATACTGCAGATTCATGGTACACATTTTCATGTTTAATGTTTGGAAGGATTTGAATTAAATATGAAGTGTATTTTCCCCATTGCTCTAAAGCCAAATTCTGTTCACTGGTGTAAGTCTAGAATACTTCCATTAGATGGGAGCAGAATCTAACCAATAATCTTTACACTTAACAACAGTCTCACCAGTCTTATATATCGAGGGTATTGTTTGTGCAATAATGCTAATAGGTTTCATGGGGTCAATAGCTTGAAGAAAACATATAAGGACTAGCCATATCTCTGCTTTTCATGACAACATGGCTAGCTGAAATGTGTATGATACAGGAAACCCAAGAGATCTTTGTGCTTTCATTCTAAAAATATCTGCTCTCTAAATCTCCTTGCAAATGTGGCTCACACATTCAGTGACTTTCCAATCTCATGGAAGCCATAACTGCTCTCAGTTACCTCCCTGATTGAAAATATTCTATTCAACCAGAAATAGTTTCAAGAAATTTACAAATTTACTGAGTTTCCTGAGTCCATGTTGGGTCTATGGCTAAAATGCTATCGTTTGCATGGGAATCCCCTGTTGACTGGCTGCCCTTGCAAATTCCCGCACCTGTTGGGAAAAAGCAGCCAATCAGAACTGCTCTAGTTTGCTGAGAGGGAAAGCCACTGAAGCAGTGTGCTGCCTCCCCTCCCTCTTGCATGTACATAGCTGGAGCACACCTGCAGGCTCAGCCTTTAAAACACTGAACCGGCTAGGGAGCAGCTGCTCTTGCCAGCCCAGAATCTCCTCCTCTACTCAACTCCCCATCCTATCTGGAGGATGAAAAGTCTCCTCTCCTGCTCTCTCCCACCAGGATTTTGAGGGGGATGGGTTCTTCCTCTTCTACCTTCCTTGATAGCATCTTTTCATTTTATTTATGCTTTCTTCTTTTTGTCTGTAAATTTGGAGTTAGCATCACCTACAGGACACATAGAGTGGGTGATAAGAATAGGAGTACAATGTCCAACACTTATGGAAACCACGACCACAGATCCTCACCAGTCCTGCTACCTGGTTTGTGTTAAAGACAACAAATAGCAGTTAGTGGCAGACCTCTGCTGTGTCTCTGTAAAGCTCATCCGTGTTCACAACCCTGTCATCAAAAAGCAGCAGCTGTGTGACCAAGGGCCTTTGGGGCTACCATAAAGGATTTATGAAGAAAAATTGCCTTGAGACTTTTTTCAGGTATAAATATGTCTTTTTTTTATTACTATAGAAGAAAAAAGCAATAAACAGAATCACTACTTGAGCAATGGAAAAACAAATAAAATAAATACTTATAAAATGTAGTCTGCCCTCCCTCTGTGCTTCTGGCAGGAAATGGCAGCTTTCACTTGCAAGTGAGGTTCTCCAGCAAAGGCTGCTCAGGGGTTGACCTGAACCAACCCATTCTCCAGCCACCACATCCACGTCCCTCGTGAGACTAGAAGTCAAAATCTGAATATTAGCCAAGTTTGTACTGTAATATCCTCAGAACCCAACTTTTTCTCCCAGATATGCCAACTCCCATTGTGTTTCATAATAAACGTCTGCAGCCATAATATCTGAGCACCAAATCTGGCCACTACAACCAAAATCAGCTTTCGGTTACAGCTTACTCACAGTTATTTCCATGGATTTACATGGGGTCCACACAGGAAGAGCAAAAATGTGGTCCTGCCCTTATTCCTCTAAATTCTCTTTCAGCATTTTGTGGTTTTGTAGTGGTGTGGGGCTCGGCGAAAGGGATCTTTTTAATGTTTCTTTCCCCTTTGACCATTAGTTTCCTTTCAATTTATTTGACAAGCCCTGCCTCTGTCCTTTAATTGAATTGGTATTTACCTCCTCTTTATATATTTTTGTTCATGTCTAATGTTTTTTCTAACCTTGTGAAGATACTCTCAGACCAGTGATGGGGAAAACCTCTGGGAGGTTTGGATTCATTTTAGATAAGCAACCAAATATTCCCCTACTTGGTGTCTCCCCAAGCATTCTATCCTTTCTCACTACTCAGCTTCACTATTCCACACACAGGTCTAGTGATACTTTCTTCCACCACACAATCCTCTTGTTCCCTAACTGGATTCTGAAACCTGCGACCTCCTTTCTTCAAGATCACCATGAGAAAACAGGAAAGCCTCCAGCTTTCTAAAAGCTGATTGGGATGGCCAGCTGCTCTGCTCCTTGCTTCTGTTTGTTTCTGCTGGTCTACACATGGGGATTGAAGAGTACTAAAAAATATTAAAGGACCAGAAGCAACAGCTGTAATGTGACCAAGCTGAGCATTTCTGCTCTACTCTGGAGCATGGAATGCACTGAAGTAATGGAATCGTTTACTCAGACTGTCATAAACAGATAGTTAAGGGTTAATGTCTCTTTTACCTGTAAAGGGTTAACAAACAGGGAACCAAACACCTGACCAGGGGACCAATCAGGAGACAAGATACTTTCAAATCTCCGTGGAGGGAAGCCTTTGTTTGTGTTTTTTGGGTTTGGCTTTGTTCTCTGGGCTCTGAGAGTGACCACACGTACCTACAGGCTCTCTAATCTTCCATTCCAATTTTGTAAGTACAAAGGTAGAAAGGCGGTATAGTCTTTTTATTTGTTTTTCTTTATTTGCAAATGTGTATTTGGCTGGAAGTATTTTAAATTGTATTTCTGCTGGAGGAGGCTTTTTCTCTAGTTTCTAGAAGCTGACAGACCCTGTAATATTCCATCTTGAATTTACAGTGATTTTCTTTATTCTTTTTTCTTTTATTAAAAGTTTTGCTTTTAAGACCTATCTGATTTTTCCCTTTGTTGAGGCTCAAGGGAACTGAGTCTGTACTCACCAGGGAATTGATGGGGGAAGAGAAATGGTTTATTCCCCTTTGTTGTGAGACTCAAGGAATTTGGGTCTTGGGGGTCCCCGGGGAAGGTTTTAGGGGAGACCAGAGTTTATCAGGCACTCTACTCTAAGTCCTGATTGGTGGCAGCACTACAGGATCTAAGCTGGTAATTAAGCTTAAGGGGAATTCATGCTAGTAACATATTTGGACGCTAAGGTTCAGAATTGGGAATTATACTATGACACAGACATAAGCTGCTTTCCCACCAGAAGACCTCTCAGGAGAGGACTGGAGCAGAAAGGCTAGCCCACATAAAAGCATGGAGAGACTGCCTGCATATCATAGAGTAGACTGTAGGCTGCTGGGTATGTGTCTGGGACATTTTCACACTACACGCAGAGGAAATGAAGAGTGAGCCTAAAGGAATGGTCATACATTCTCATTCTCCTTTGGAAGGGGAGAAAGCTGGACTAGTCTGTTAAAAAAATTTGCAATATTTGCAAGGTTTGATTTTTGTTCAGTGTCAGGGCTGGGAAAAGGTTTGATGGTTGCAAGGTGACATAGGGTGGAAGTGGAGAGTTCCTTCCTGCTCCCCCTCCCCAATTAAGAAGCACAGAAGGAACAGCAGTTCTGAACAGTCTGAAACCATGCAGCCTTTGACATTCTCCTGCAATTAAAGATAGGTGTTCATTTTAATTGCATTGCTCCAGTTCAACTGTTTTATCTTGCTAGGTTTTGCAAGCACTTATCTTCTTTCCTTTAGAGCAACTTGAAATCTAGTAACAAAGGTAAAAGGAGAAAACTATAAATCTCCAATGTTTGAGAGACAATTATCATTGTCCACTTTGGGATGTGAAACATCACTGCCCCCTCACTCACAAGCCCAGCCGCCAGAGAACATTCATCGCTTGTCAGGGCTTAGGTGTATTTAAAATAAATGAACTATACAGACAAAGAGTTAAAAATAAACTATCAGATCTTCAGTTGCTTACCAAGTTCTCTGGAGACTTTAGGTACCTGATGATGGTTTAGATATTTAGGGAATAAATATGTGTGTTAGGGTCAGCCCGAAGAGATAGGGAGCAAACAGTAGCTCACATCCACCTTCCTGTAAAGGGAGAGGCTAGTGGGCAGGGCAATTTCATTCCAATCTACCTTCTCCCTTTCCTCACTATGTAGGGAAGGAGCCAAATGTTTTCATGGCCCCTGCCTTCTCTAAAGGAGGGAGCCAACAGCATTTTCACTGCCCCCACCATCTGCCAGCTGAGGAACATAGCCAAAAGAGTTACATCACATACATGAACACCTTGGCAAAAATCCCACCATTGGAAAAGCATTGTGCTGAGTCTAAGATCAGGGAGATGGAGATGATTGCATCAAGCTATCCACTTCAGTTTACAGTGACTTGTTTGCAGCCCCATCTTATACTACTTATCATCATCATTTAAGTGACATAAGTGTAGCCAGCACTGTACAAGCAGGGCCGGCGCCATTTAGGCGACTTAGGCAATGGCCTAGGGCGCCAGAATTTTTTGGGGGCGCTATTTTGCCGGGAGGGAGGGAGCACGCGGGTTTGGTGGACCTACCACTGTCATGCTGGCGGATGGTTCACTGCTGGAAAGGCTCCGGTGGAGCAGCCGCAGTCATTTCAGTGGACGTTGCGCTGGTCTAAAGTCATGCCTGCAGGAGGTCCACTGGAGCCTTTAGACCAGCGCACTGTCCACCGAAATGACTGCGGCAGCTCCACCGGAGCCTTTCCAGCAGCGGACCATCCGCCGACATGACTGTGGTAGGTCCACCACCCCCGCGGGGGGCGGCGAAATGGCCGTCCACCTAGGGCGTCAGAAACCCTGGCGCCGCTCCTGTGTACAAGACACATAAAAGCAAAAATCTTCTGCCCCAAAGAGCTTACAATTTAAGAAATGGATACAAAAGAACAAAATATGCTGGGAAGCCGTAGGAGGGAGTAGGTTGAAAGGATATTCGTTTCTCTTTGTAATATATTAAAATGACACTAACAACTTAAAAATCACATTTTTATCTATACTTACATTACCTACTGTTAGCCTACTAAATAACACATAAGGTTACTGTCACGGAAAGAGATCAGAAAAAACAATATTCTATTTTGTCAGTTTGCTCATTTTGTGCATTTGACAGCACTGTGGGTGAAATTCATCCCTTAGGCCGAGGGCCAGCACAAGACCTGTGCACTAGGGCTTAAACTGATGCAAAGGCTTTGCTGGCCCTCAGCACAGAAGGGAACTTCAGCCAAAGTGCTGTCAAATTATGACAGCCAAAAAAACATGGCTGTCTTTGGTCATGGCTGTCCACTGTGAATCTGTGAGCATGTTTGCCCTACAAACACAGTGGACTTTCTCTCTTCACTCAGCCACCCACCAGTTTCTATCAATCACCCACCCTTACTCTGAGCAGTGCCTTATTCCATAAGCAGTCAGACCAATATCTATGGGACCTTAGGTAGATTAGGTTATTGTTATGTAACCTCACAGTCTCCCTTTTGGCAAGTTAGAACAGCCAGGCAGAGTTCCCAGAATAATGACACTGGCACAAACTCAATTTAGCAACAGAACCACATCTTTTTATTAGTGGAAGACAGTACACAGGCAGCTCAACTCCTGCTACTGGTATCTCTGGTATCAACAACTGCTTTCTCTCTCTCACCATCACAGAAATTATACACCTCAGTTTCTCAGTGTTGCTTCCTAAGACAGAAGTTCTTCCTCTCTGGGAGAAGCCACACCCAATAAGGGGCTTCCTGTGCTAAGAGACACCCACTCCCACAGCCAGCACAGTAACTCTGTTACAGTATTACGCAGCATGAATAAAGGTAGTAGAATTTGGCACTAAATTAGTGGCATTAAAAATAAATCCCAAGTGGAAGTAGCCTGGCAGCCTAATGCAGAAGCTGCAAGTACAGCATTGCCAGCTCTAGTGATTTTGATATTTTCCAGAGAGCCCCAGCTACTGGGGACACATGATTATATAGGTCATACTGTCTGAAGTGGCTCACAACTGTGAGTGCCTACCTCAGGGCAGACTGTTGAAAACAGGGCAGGCACCCCAAACTGATGATGTGTTCTGTAACTAGATTTCACCAAGCCAGTACCAAATGTTGACATAACCTTATTCCCAGATTCTGGACCTTAGCGTCCAAAATATGGGGGTTAGCATGAAAACCTCCAAGCTTAGTTACCAGCTTGGACCTGGTACTGCTGCCACCACCCAAAAAATTAGAGTGTTTTGGGGCACTCTGGTCCCACTGAAAAACCTTCCCTGGGGACCCAAGACCCAAATCCCTTGAGTCTCACAACAAAGGGAAACAATCCTTTTTCCCTTCCCCCCCTCCAGATGCTCCTGGAGAGATACCCAGACACAAGCTCTGTGAAACTACGCAGAGTGATTCCCCCTCTCCGTTCCCAATCCTGGAACAAAAGCACTTTCCTCTTCACCCAGAGGAAATGCCAAATCAGGCTAGCAATCCAACACACAGCTCTCCCCTTGATTTCTTCCTCCCACCAATTCCCTGGTGAGTACAGACTTAATTTCCCTGAAGTAAAGAAAAACTCCAACAGGTCTTAAAAGAAAACTTTATATAAAAAAGAAAGAAAAAATACAAATGTTCTCTCTGTATTAAGATGATACAACACAGGGTCAATTGCTTAAAAGAATATTGAATAAACAGCCTTATTCAAAAAGAATACAAATCAAAGCATTCCAGCACTTATATTCATGCAAATACCAAGAAAAGAAACCATAGAACTTACTATCTGATCTCTTTGTCCTTACACTTAGAAACAGAAGACTAGAAAATAGAACTACTTCTCCAAAGCTCAGAGGAAACAGGCAGACAGACAAAGACTCAGAGACACACTTCCCTCCACCCAAAGAAAAAAATCCGGTTTCCTGATTGGTTCTCTGGTCAGGTGTTTCAGGTGAAAGAGACATTAACCCTTAGCTATCTGTTTATGACACGCCCCCCAAATTGCAGACAGTGGGGAAGCTCACTGGCGGCAATTTCCTTCTAGAACTTGAAAATAAACAGATTAATACAACACATGCACCTTTACATATACTACTAAGTATATAACTAACAGACTTTTACATTTTAAGAACACTTTTTAACTACTGGATTCTGGGAAACTCTCACGGGAGAGTGCATCAGCAACTTTGTTAGAAGCTCCTGTGATGTGTTGAATTTCAAAATCAAAATCTTGGAGAGCTAAACTCCACCGAAGAAGTTTCTTGTTGTTCCCCTTGGCAGTATGAAGCCACTTTAGTGCAGCATGGTCAGTTTGTAGTTGGAACCGCCGTCCCCAAACATATGGGCGTAGCTTTTCCAGGGCGTACACAATGGCATAGCATTCCTTTTCACTGACTGACCAGTGACTTTCCCTCTCAGACAGTTTCTTGCTGAGAAACACGACAGGATGGAAGTTGTGATCTGTTGCTTCCTGCATGAGCACTGCTCCTATACCACGCTCAGATGCATCCGTGGTTACTAGGAATGGCTTGTCAAAGTCCGGGGCCCTGAGCACAGGGTCAGACATGAGCATCGCCTTAAGCTGGGTAAAGGCCTCTTGACACTCATTAGTCCACTTAACGGCATTTGGCTGGGTCTTTTTGGTTAGGTCGGTTAATGGGGCAGCGATTTGGCTGTAGTGTGGTACAAATCGCCTGTAGTATCCGGCCAAGCCTAAGAAGGATTGGACCTGTTTCTTTGACCTTGGGACAGGCCACTTTTGGATAGCATCCACCTTGGCCTGTAGGGGGTTTATGGTTCCTCGACCCACCTGGTGCCCCAGGTAAGTTACTCTGTTTTGGCCTATTTGACACTTTTTGGCCTTAACAGTTAGTCCTGCCTGCCTGATGCGCTCAAAGACCTTTTCCAGGTGGAGTAGGTGTTCGGGCCAGGAGTCTGAAAAAATGGCCACATCATCGAGGTAGGCAACTGCAAATTCTCCCAGTCCAGCTAGTAGACCATCTACCAGCCTCTGGAAGGGGGCGGGTGCATTTCGAAGGCCGAAAGGAAGGACATTGAATTCATACACCCCCGCATGGGTGACGAATGCTGACCTCTCCTTGGCAGGTTCATCTAGCGGTACTTGCCAGTACCCCTTGGTTAAGTCTATGGTAGAGATGAACTGGGCACGTCCCAACTTTTCCAATAGCTCATCAGTACGTGGCATCGGATAGTTGTCCGGACGAGTTACAGCATTTAGCTTACGGTAGTCCACGCAAAAGCGTATTTCCCCATCTGGTTTGGGTACCAGAACCACTGGAGATGCCCATGCACTGGTAGATGGGCGGATTATACCCATCTGTAGCATGTTCTGGATCTCCCGTTCTATAGCAGCTTGGGCATGAGGAGACACCCGGTAGGGTGGGGTTCTGATTGGGTGAGCATTACCTGTATTAATGGAGTGGTATGCCCGTTCAGTCCGTCCTGGGGTGGCTGAGAACAATGGGGCGAAGCTAGTGCACAGCTCCTTGATTTGTTGCCGCTGCAGACGTTCCAGGGTGGTTGAGAGGTTTACCTCTTCCACGCCACCGTCTTTTTTCCGTCGTAGTAGACACCGTCAGGCCACTCAGCATCATCTCCCTGGACTGTAAACTGACAAACCTGTAAGTCTCTGGAATAGAAAGGCTTGAGAGAATTAACATGGTACACTTTAGGCTTTAGTGAGGAATTGGGAAATGCTATGAGGTAGTTTACAGCTCCCAGGCGCTCTTGGACCGTGAATGGCCCTTCCCATGATGCTTCCATCTTATGGGCCTGTTG